>NC_137467.1:100784435-101349435 GCF_964235325.1 Thermobia domestica
TAGAATTGTTGTTTTAAATTTGATCAAGCTTAATACGAAGTTTCCAGATTTCGAATGTATATTGTATTTACGTTCTGAAATATTTCTAATACAAACAGCACATATGTAATCTTGAAATAATAATTCCATGCACACTAAGGTTAACGTCCGTGTTTTGATGTACATGGTCGTGGGTTCAATTCCCGCTGGGGTAACAGGATATCCAGAGCTCATTTATGTTAAAGAGGTTAATAGATTAATAAATAGGAAACATATTTCTAGAAAGTCAGAACTAAGGTGTTGGAGCAGATGTGCTGACCACATATCACATAGCTAATAATAGTTTTTCGTAGGCTACAAAACCTCAGAGCTTTATAAAATAATCTAGACTAACAAAGAATAGAAAAGAAAGAACAATGCTGACATAATATAGCTCTATCCATAAGACTCTTAAAGATCGGATCATAGATAAGAATTTGAAATAACTAATTATTTTCAAGCACACACATGCATAAAAATAAATGTTATTCACCAAGTATAAATGAATGTAATGAAATAGTTTCTGTTTCACGTATTCCACTTGTCCTAAGGTAAAATGTTTAATCTACTCTTGCATGTAAAAAAAAAATAAATAAATAAAAATAATAATAATAATAATAATAATAATAATAATAATAATAATAATAATAATAATAATAATAATAATAATAATCTTGAAAACAATACAGTGGCGTCTCGTGACATAATTTTTCGGTAGTTCACATCACAGCCTGTTAGAAAATTCTAATTCTAGAATTCATTCAGTATTATAAATAAGTCCTTTGAAGTCTAGTTTTCACCTAATGCACTGAGACTATTTGAATTATGACATTTCTTTAAATGCTCGTATATTATTTAATATGATACAGCAACTTCAAGTTTCTGAAGTGGACATAAGAATATTCAATATGATTTTCGAGAGATGTTTGTGTATGTACGTGTGCTGGAAAATTCTGTGTTTCCACGGATTTACCATCAATTTCTTTACTATACATTTTGGCATCTGCATGAAACTCGAGGCGTCTAGTGTCTCATATGCTCATATACTCATATACTCGTATGTTGTTTTTCCCAACTTAACAGTACATACGCAACATACAATGCATCAAATTATTTTGACAGTTCCAGAGGTGTCTTTAATCACGAACTCTTTGTCCATGTGTTTTTGCATTATTGTCTTGAGACACTTTATGACATTCTATTTTGTATTTACGTTCTCTTTAGAGGTTAGGCTACAGCAAACGAGATTTACAGTTTTAAAATGAGATTACTGTGATGTGTTTGATGATCAGGAATTATACGCAGGTCTTGTGCACCAAAGGCATACACTAATCACCATGCAATAAGGAAGGCAAGCCATTTCATGAAGTCAGGCGCGCACCCAGAAATTTTTATTGGGAAGGGGTTCAATTACACAGCTCTGCAAAAATAAAACAGTGCCAAGCTGTTTCGCTTTAGTTAACTGATTCGTACTTGTTGGAGTGCGCTGAATCCAGAAATGACAATCGTTTTGTCCTTGGATGTCCGGGTTTCGAACAAACGGGTGGTCACTGTTAAACAAAAATATGAACACAAATATACGATTTAAAGAAGCACCATTAACAGCTTAACACATATTAATGTACAGATACACGCACACACGTGAAGACAAAAAAAGTAATACCAGCCTCAATCAGATTGCTTGTGAAATTGTCTTATTTTAAAGGTCAAACTTCGTTTGGAGCTTTTTCTTTTGTAGGTGGTTGCCGGGAGATCTCTAAACAACATCCAGCAGTAGTATGCCATCATCGTAACACTCCAGTTTCCCTGATACCGTCGTTCCATTTCTTGGACATCTTGATGGAAACGCTTCTCCTGCCCTTCACTCACTACTCCCACAGTGCAAAGTAATCAAGGTTTGAGTTGCAACATTTTCCCACCATTTCCTTGTACTGTGGGTCCTTTTGGTTTCCCAAAAACGTTTTGATGACCATAGTAAAGGCAACCCAATCCTCTTTTTGAGTTACAGTCATTGAACTGATGAAGTCTGTCGGATATGAGTTTTCTAATATCAGGGCGAACGAAAATCGGCGTACTCATAGTATTTGAGCAAAAACAGTGTAGCCAGAACTACTTACCAATGTTTTACAAATCTAAAATGTAATCTTACTAAATTCGTTTTATGAACAGATTTATTGTTTTTTGTTTTTTCTTTGTAATCTCGTACTCTCATTCATCACACATTACGATATGTGTCAGTGATCAACCTCCGGACCAATACACATGTATTTTCATGTTTCCGATAGCACAAATGCATTTAATATTCCATGTTCATTTTTATTTTCGTATGATGCATTTGCAATTTAGCGATTTCCAGCTACCTGTTTTACCATGTTACGTTTCAAATGTGCAAAAACTTGACGTCCTAGGAAGAAAAGGGGTTATTTCCGACTCACCCAGAAGCGTAAAAATCAGCTAAAGGTATGCAAACAGTGTTTTGGTAGCAGAGTTGTGTTATACGAGACATTTGAGCTTATTCAGAGTCGTTCTGATGCGTGTTTAGTACCATACTAAAGAGATCGACTAACATGTTTCCTGCAGTAGTCAAGCCTTTAGAATGACACTAATCATGTGTCAAAACGACTCTGCATAAGGCGGGTGATGTATACGTAGTATCGAACGGGTGTTAGTCGAGAAAAAAACGATAAATAACTTTTAAGAACTGACTCTTGTATTCTCACGAAAAACTATAAAATTAGATTGTTTCTATCGCAAAAAAGAGAGATGAAGCTTAGGGCCAAATCTTTAGGCTACATCAATTATTTCACCAATAAACAATTATAGTTTTATTATGAAGATGTATAAATGCATATCGAGTTAGAAGTTTTGAGAGAGGAGACCTGGACCCAATTAACCTCCTGCGTGGGTGTACTCCTGGTGCTCAGAGTAGTTAAATTCAATATAGTGTTAATGCGCTTCTTACAGTTCTCATGCCTTTTCCTTTTTCAATCAAATGTCCCAAGTATTTTACACCTTCCAGATTCATTGCTAATTCCCTTCAAATAAGAGGCAAGGAAAGCAAAACAACGATAATTTCATTCATAACCTGCCAGCCATTTACTGCTTTAAATAAACTTTGAAATTTCGACACAGTTTATTTTCCACCTCCTGATGATAGTTAACTTTTGTCCAATATGTCTGTCCTAACTTCTTTCTAAACTTTCACAATCCGTCAATACACTAAATGATATACAGTAGTATGCAATCGCTGAGCCCAATTTTCTAAACAATAGAGTAATGACAAGAGTTTTGCTACAAAAAAATCTTTCGAAAAATGCTTTCGTGTCAAATAGCCCTTAGAATCACTAGCACTGAGAGAGTATTTTAGGAAAACCTAACTCTATAAACCTATCAAGGATGTAATGGATGGTATACAGGAGTATGGGTCTTATACTCACCTAATAATTATATAGTTCAGTATAATTTAACTTTTAAATCTGGAATGTAATGGTGGTATAAGGGCGAGTATAAGCTATATTTTCAAAAAGGTCTAGGAATATGTACTGTACCAAAATTTTAGCAATGCATAACTGTAACTTCGGAAAAGAAATAATAAACACTAGCAAACACATTTATAATCCAATCAGTATACCACCACACAACACGTTTTCACTTTTGCCACTTAGAAATACATTGAGAGAATCATGTCTCGGAGCGTCAAGTACAACCTCCGAACTGAAGAAAGATGCGCAAAAAAAAAAAAAAAAAAAAAAAAAAAAAAAAAAAGTGTTCAAAAGTGTTAAAGGGCGAGTACTTTACTACAAATAACAGTACTCGTCTATTTCTGTTTCACATACGTTAAAGAAGAACGTTGAAATAGGAAAATCAGTTCCAAAATTTTCTTCAAGTTCTTACAAATTTCTTACAAATATACATCAATTTTCTTACAAATGTTTATTTAGGCAGAAAAACCGCACCCGAAAGAAAGATTGGAGAATATGTGTATTAATTAAATACACTTCAAAGTAAGTTGAAATGCAATTTTATTCTGCGTTAACTTACAAGTCTCTGGGAAGAGTTCTAAACCTGCCACCCCCGCTGTACGTCCTCGGAAAGCCTCAATTTTCCTTGTTCCATTAGTTTATTACAATAAATTGGGACAGAAAGAAATGCAAATAGCTGATTGAGAGAATAAGTTATATACTACTTATTCTTATATTTTCTATTGTAAAAGTTTATTCTTTGATTCTGTTTAAAGTGTCACATTAGTTCACGGAAATTAGTCAACTACAGCCAACAGTGCATGTTCAACTCTTGTTTTGAACTTTGGGAGCCGCAGTTCTTGCGTTCCGCTGCCCCTGCTTACCCTTCTGTACCATACACAGAGAAGCCATTACTCTCGTAGCTTTGTTGTAAACAGGTGTGATGATGGAATCCATGTACGTAAGGGAAAACGAAGAGCAATATTGCAGGAAAGAAAAAAAAAAAAGAAAGAAAGAAACGACGCAATAATATAATATTCTGAATATTATTAAATATACTGAGGAACACTGAACAACACACAATATTAGGTAGTTCACGTGCTCTTGTGAACTGCATAAGGCGATGCCGCTGAAAAATATCAATATTACGAACATGCAATAGTATTTGTATCTCTTGAATTAATAGTTCCACACTTAAACCTTTCTGTTCCTATGTCCATTCAAATGAACAAATGATTTATCGTTTGTTTTTTTTTTCTTATGCTTATAAAGGAACTCTTTAGTTGAGAACAAACACTTGGTCCATGAAGTAGACAACAGATAACATACTATTAATAGAATAACTTGGCATCTGACGATTTCGTTTTTCATTCTCTGAGATATAAAAATAATTTTTAAACGATTAAAAGAAAATCAAGTTTGAAATGGTTAAAACATTATTGAATTTCGTACTTAACTGTAACTATTTTGCTAGATATTTACACATTTTGTTTATACATTTCAAGCTCCTACGATTAGCTCCTACATATAGAGGAGGGTTACCAAAGAGTACGCACGCCCTAAGAGCGCGCAGTGCCAATTATGCTGAAGTGGTAACACACAGAATTGTTATTGCTATGCTGTTTGATGCGTCTTTGTGTGAGAGTTGATACGAAGAAAAGGGAAGTTAACGGATCGCTGCAAACAGAAAATACAGCTAAAAATAACCTTTTTGAATTCTTGATGTAATATTTTAATACTCTTAGTTAAGAAATTATTCTCATATAGCAGCTAACTACAGTACTCTTGTTGCATGGTAGGAAACGTGAATGCAGATAGAATTGTGTACCATGGCTTTGTTCCGGGGGTCTTGCATATGCAGCCGCATGGATGAATTTCACTCGAGTTGACTGCTGTTTCCCAAAGAGTGCGCGTTAGTGAGTTACCAAAGAACGCGCACGTACTCTTTGGGAGAATTTCTTTGATAGCGTGTGTGGGTAGCGGCATTCATATTACAGACTATGGTATTCTCATCAGTTACTCTCGGAATGTAATATGATGTTTGAATGGATTGTAGAATTATTTGTAATTGTTTGTCTTCGATTCAAGCACCAACTGTAAATCATATATAAGAAATATTTTAAATTCACAAAATTTCTTAAATTACAATGATGATGTGGTGTTCTGCCCGAAGGTAGGCCTTTGGTCCATGGTAGTTTGTCATTGCCTTTCATGGTATGATGATGTCGTCCTAAGTAGTGAGGAAATGATCAAAGTAAAAGATTCTGGAAGTGTTCTGGAGGAAGATGCTGAGTGAAATATGGCTTCGATTACGATTGTAATGAAACCACAAACTAAGAATTAAAAAAGACATACACTAAAGGTGTTGTTCAGGATTTTTTCTAGTTGGTGGAATAATGTAATGAAACCACGAACTAAGAATTTAAAAAATCATCATTAATTTTACTCATAAAAATCATAATTTGTGGGTGAAACTAAACGAAGATTCTCTCTAATGTTTTAAATTTCGTGTACGTTCATAATAAATTCTTTAAAACCACATGGACGTGTAATGAAGAAATTGTTGGAAGCAAAATAGTTTAGAATTGCCTGTATACGAACAATTGGAAGCAAACCTTAGGGTAAATTAAAGTTTACGAAGGGGTTTAGGTTTCAAGTATGATAGGTGTTGAGTGCGCCCTCTTAGGGACCACAAAACGCACTCTTTGGGACACTGGTCCTTAAGAGTACGCATTTGAGTTTTTTAACTTTTTAACGTATATCTCCATTTGTACATCTAGTAGTAAACTTTTCTATTTCTTACAATGTAGCCTAAACTTCAATTAAAATTTTGTACAATTTATATAATTTTTGCTTCATTACTTTCGGAGCTATTTGAAAATGAATATTAAGTGCGTGCTCTTTGGTAACCTTCCTCTACGCTTCAACTGTATTCTAAAGTACCATAATATCCCTTTCTAATTTTTCATATCAAGTAATTCATTTTCTATAACAATTAAATTGTTCTAATTCTAATGCGGCAGTCATAGTTATAAAAGCATTTTACCTAGCAACATTGACAACATTCATTCCTATAAATTATGCTTATTTCATTAGACATACGAGACGTAGTACGTAGAAAGTGATAGTAAATAAGATTAAATATTTCTGCCAAAGAAAACACCTGTTATCAATAAAAGTTTACAACACTCGATTAAATTGTTACTGTTAAAGGCTAGGTTGTGATTAAGCTCCTATAAATATTACTGAAGACTCTTGTAACACAAACAGACTGACAGAATGCCTCACTTAAATGAAATATAATTTAATATTTAACTCCTACTCTACACAATATAACGTACTTTGGACAAAATTGCAATTAATTGACGTCTTTCGAATCTGTTATAAGTATTTTTTCTTCTTGGTTCGTTTGAAGGAACCCGTTGGCTATAAAGCCGGCCGCTAATTGTAAGTAGTGAGGCGGCCGATCCGAGGCAGAAGACATACGCAGAGAGGCCTATTTGAAAACCGCACATTGGAAGCAGTCAGTATCCAGTTGAGAAAGGGGATTGGTGTTTCGCTTGTAAAGACACACGATGAACGAAACCGCGGAAAGAACAGTAGTTTGTTACTTGGAAAATATTCTCACGGGGAATTTTTGTTATAATCATGTATTGATATTGAGTTTCACAAATACTTCATAATTCAGTCGATGGAAGCCTTCCTAGAGAACACCAACGATACTAATAATTTTAAGTATATAACGTTTTCTTTAAACAACAAACAGAGTTTCTGGTATGCGTGTGTTCACATTGTGTTAAAGGAAATACTATGTAATATTCTTTATATTGACTAGTACGATTTACGTTGTATTCAGTCTAAATCCATATGTTACAAATAGAAAATATAGCGGAGGGTGGGGCAAGTGAGATACATTAAGACAAAAGCGTCATTAAACATACATGTTATAACCATTAGTAGCACAAAACTTGTGACAAAGTAAATAGTAGTGTCTGCTTATATCTTATAAATAATATAAAGTGACTGTTGATCTATTGTGATTTAATAAGGTAAGAAGACAGAATATATATATATCAAGAGGACTCACTTGCACCAAATAGTGGGGCAAGGGAGTCCACCAATGCTTTCTACTCTACAAATAAAAAGGAAAATACTTATAATATTACAAAATGAAATTACATACGAACAGTGGCGGCGATTGGACGTTAAAAGTGAGGGGGCCAGACATGATTTGAATATTTGTATATCAATCTTAGTTTCTCTGGTTGTTTCTAACACTTTGTTTGACTGAAGGTTGTATAACTAATAGGATACTATATTTTTCAGTTAAAATACCATATATCGTATTTCATATTTTATTAAGTAAATTGACAAGACCAACGCAAGTAGGTAGTAGGTACTAGACCTTTATACTCTTAAATAACGAAAGTGTTAGAAGAGATTTGATTTCTTGCTCATGAACATCTTAAAATTCTGTCTGGAAAATTGTGTGATCAGATTATTTAATAACAAATTTACAAAAGAAATAAATAGAAAGGATAATATTAATCATAGTAATGAATAATGAGCCTTATTTTCTAGAAGTCATATAAGTGAGGATTAATGAACAACTTATATTTTTAATTCCACACATGCCATTAAATGTATGTTATTACTAAGGCCCGGATTTTTATGTAGTACAAAGTACCGAAATATGTACATAAATATGTAACAAAAATCAAGGAAATATGTAAGAAATATGTTAAAAGTATGAAAATATGTAAAAATATTTTTTCGTGTTTATTTTGTGTCTGTGCTATTTTCTTAGCTAATAAATATACTGTAACATATTTACGTAATAAAAGCTTAACAAGTGTAAATAACTTCCTACAGATACGTACAAATTTTCAAGAGAAATAAATGAAAATATGTATCAAGAAAGTAAAAAAATCACATTATTGAACATAAAAAAATATTGAATTTTTTTCTAGCTTCTCGCTAACGTTTGCAATCCACCCGAAATTACTTGCAATGTACGCTAGTAAACATTGAACAACAGGATTTGTGAACGCACTTTGAGAATCACGCACTGCTGCACTGGATTCTGCAGGAAATCTGGTGACAACTGACTACAGCATCAAACTTTTCATTGTAGAAGTTAACAGCGTGTATCCAGGTGCCCCACCGTGTAAGTACAGGCTGCGGTGGTAGCAACATATTTGGTAGCATATTGTTGTAGCACTGCACACGACCAGAGGCTTTCACAAAAACTTTCTTAGTAGAAGACACAAGCTCATTGACTTCAGGGAAGTTGATCCGCACTTCCTCTGCTACATGATGTAATCCATGGACCAAACAGCACATATGAATGAGGTTTGGGTAGAACACTTTAAGCGCATCGGCAGCTCTTAACATGTACGCCGCAGCATCAGAACACATCAGAAGCACTTTTTCTGCAGGAACACTTTCTGGCCACAACACTCTTAGTTTATAATTTACGAAACGTGCAACTGTGGAATGGTTTGTTTTGTCCAAAACTTTTGAACAGATCAGAAATGGCCGTGATGGAGAATCAGGGTCAAGCTTTCCTACCACCAGATTGGCAACTAAACATCCTAATACGTCTGTAGTTTCATCCACCGTAAATCATATATGCGAATCATCAATTTCAGCTCGAATGTGTTTGATAGTATTTTCATAGCACACATCCAAATAATTCTTGCGGATAGTAGATTCGTCAGGAATGTCTCTTGCAATATTTTTCCAAAAAGGACGCGAACTGTGGGACTTGCAATTTGTACCACGGTATGTCTGCTGCTATGAGCGCATTGGCAAGGTCTTTGTAAAATTCACTACTGTTTTCAGATGCTGTCTTTGTTTGGGTTAAAAGTTTTTGCTTTGTGGAACGCTGTAACACCTTGTTTTTCATGTGAATAGCTGTTTTCATGTTCTGATCCAATTGCGACTTCATTGAACAGCTCACTTTCTTATCGAATACTTGACAAAATACAATTTTACCATCTGTGGTATAAGCGTCATCCATAGCTATCCACGATTTCAAGTTTGACGCTAAAGAGGAAGCCATCATTGAAAACAAGATACTGACTCGGTCACAAGCGTGCACACTAACAAACCGGTCGCGAAACTGAATCCTTTTTCCCTTTGTTTGAAGGAAGAAGTGGCGGAGTAGCCATCGAGTCATACAAAACCGATTTTTTAATCGATTTAAGAAACAAGTGATAAAGCCTAGCCGCTCCAATCACCTCCCTCTCACCGCCAGCCCCACCCCCACCCGTAGAGGTTGCAGGTACAAAAAAAAAGTGAGAAAGCAAGCCAACTGTGTGCGTTTTAGTTTGTTTTGTCGGCACACATCCGAGTGGCGTCTGCTTGCAAAGGCGGTAAGCACAAAAATCCTTATATTGTTTTGGGTTTTCTTTCTTTATATATAAAAAACATTTTTTTCAGGATTGGAAGCGATAACTGACGACGTTTCTTTGCATATTGTAGGGTGTACGATTTGTTTTAACCCAGCTTTCCCGCAATGCAAATCGGTTGAACAAAGCGAGAGAAAAAAATACAGATAATTAAATAAAGTACTTTTTGAGTTATTATTCCATATATAGGCCTATTTTTATTTGCGTATTATTTAAAGAAAATTAGCGAAATGGAGCAAGGAAACTGAATTTATGTAAAAATATGTACAGTAGACGGAAAATATGTAACAGACTTCAAAATATGTAAAAATATGTAACGTGATTTTGGTTTATATGGTTCTTTACTTCGTAATTTGCGAACATTTCATATTTTCACCAGCGTACATACAAAGGAAAAAATATGTAAAAACATAAAAATCCGGGCCTTAGTTATTACTCTCAGAAAATGAAAGACAGTAAATACTACAAGCATATCCTACGACATCTAAAGAAATATTTTCTTTAGCAACATCCCGAAACATGTTTGTTGCCATTAGGTGCAGTGTTCACTTTCTTGGAACACGTCAAAATTCTTAGAATCACTCCACAACAGTTATACAAAATAATCTTAAAACCTAGAATTATGTTGAATCACTAAATTTAATTGTATACACACTTACACCCTTAAAGACGCACCACTTTACTCGTATATTACATTACAAAACAATGGAAAAGATAGAAGTTGTTTCTTATTACGCTCTTTTTAAGCAATATTTCTTACTTAAGAAAGAAGAGAAGACATTTTAGGAGTTGTCAATTTCTGTGCAATTAAAGAATAACTTGTAAAATACTTCTTTTTTTGCGAAATGTTCTCTCAATTAGTTTCAAAGCGGCTAACTATCAGACTTTTGTAAGAAGGGAATATAAAAGGAAAACCTGCTAATTTTATTTTTGAATTTTGTCTGGGAACGAAGAAAAAGTGACGCCCTCATGTTTTCAGAATTCTTGAACATCTTTTTTTTTTTTTTTTTTTTTTTGTTTAGAGGTTGATTTCACTCATTTGTATTAAGTAAGGACTACTAAACAAGAAATTGTTCAACATTTCTGAAACATAAGGGCATCACTTCTTCGTTTCCTGACAAAACTGAAAATGGATTTAGCATTTTTGGCTTCTATACCTCTGGATTGAAAATATGCTCGAATTTTTTAATTGTCTTCCGTTGCACTTAAAACGCAATTCCTGTAGCTTTCTTAACTTCAGGGGAAGACAACCAATACATACTCACGCAAACGCAAATATTAAGTTATATAGCACCATTTTTTCTATGAAACAGTAATACATACAAAAACTTTATATCTCCAAATGAAACTGCGGTATATACATTAATGAGTTGCTTCAAAAAAGTGGGGGGGCAACTGCCCCCCTTTGCCCCCCTAATCGCCGCCCATGCATACGAACAACGAATTGCAACATAAGTATTACTAAACATTAAATGAAATTCACTGTGTTCTAAATGATGTTCCGTTATTATAACCAACAGGGCTACACATTAGACCTATGATTATCACCCCATAGTCTTCATCAATACAACAAAAAATAAGAAAACTCATAGACACCTGCCTTTCTGGTCAGAGTAGGGAATAGAGAAACTAACGACAATTGTCGTAAAGTCCATGTTTGGTTCATTGTCAGCGCACTACTCATGTATCCATTGATTGCACTTCACGCACATTATCCACTCCTCCATATTAGTGTCGGCGTATTTTAAGTTGCAATACAAACAATGTGCTGTCTTCTTCAGCAGCTGCAATTGAAGAAGTGAGACCCTCATTAATTTGCACTCTCCTTCTTACGGTTTTGGGCTTGTCATCACAGTTGGGGTTCCATCACGGCTGTGGAACCTTTCGTTGATTTTGCTTGTTTGAATCATTGCCTATTTTCCAACATTTTCATGTACACGCGAAAAAGAAAGTATTCGACAGTTGACAAATTTTATTTTGCCAATAACTCTGGAACAAATGAATTAATTTGAATCTTTTTTGTTGTTATTCATAGAATAGTTATAATTTGATAACTTGCCAAAATAGATACTGTAATAGGTTAATTTATTGTTGAGTTATTAAGAAAAGAATTTTGTCAACTGAAGAATACTTTCTTTCGCAACTGTACTGAGAGCTGTTGATCATTTCAGACCTTTCACGCTGCATAGATCTGCGCCTCCTTCTAGAAGCAATGTCCTTTTTGGTTGGCAAGGGAGATATCGCAATAAGGGGAGCATACGAAATACTCGGTCCTGCAGTAGGCCGATCAGTATCAACAGGCACAGAAGAAATTCTACGATTTTTTCCTGGTGTTCTCCTCGAAGATTGCTGGTGTTACCATCATCATCTGCTAAGGGCTTCTCCTTGGTAAACCTAACAGCTGCAGCATTTGGCCTCTCTTCTAAAGTCTGTCTCATACAATTCGGTGCTTCAAACTCACTGTCCTTAAAAAAGTATTTGGATTCATAGGAAATATACCGGCTTTCTCGAACCCACTTACTATGTTCTTAGAAGTGAAAGCTCGTAGAAATGCGTTCTTTGTAATGGGACCTATATTATATTCACTCGCTTTGTTTTCTGTATGGTTCGACATGGGACAGATGGGGGAGGAAGGGCAAGTGCGTCCACTCATTTTTTTTCCTGGTCGCACTTGCCCCACCCTGCATTCAGTCTTTCTTCCGCGCCTTCTCACGAGGCTAGGAGTTGTGCACTTCTGCCAAGCTTCCATGTGACAACTCAACCTTCGTGTTGTCACACATATTGGCTATTACCCATCAAATAATTTATAATGATGGTTATTCTGGACTTTAATATGCTGATATGTTTACTTCAAATTGAATGAAAACAGAAAGTTACCCGTTCAAATTATAATTTCGGGCAAACACTTCCACATCGACGTTCACTTGATAAATGACAGTCTTTCACTGAATTCTAGCCTCGTTCAAGATATCACAAAACATATCTTACTTGCAATATAAGGGTGAATGCACTTGCCCTCCCTGTCGCACTTGCCCCGCTCTCCCCTATATCGTTAATCAATATCCAATATATTAATTTAATTGGAACACTAGATGAATTGTGCTAACAAAAAAGTAGAAAGCAAGGTTTAAAATATCAATCTTAGAAGGGTCACGGTATGGTGTACCTCCAGAAATTGTAACAGGTTGTGAGTATATTCAACAAATCTATTACGAATCCTGAAGAACTAATAAAAGTGGGATAACATTTCCAGTTTCACTTTTATGCATCACATAATAGTTACGAACTGGCTTTCTGTCGATATTTTACATACAGAAGACTTATTTCATACCAGTCAGTCATCTCTCAGTTTTACTCATAAGAAAACGTGCAAGGAAACGATTCGTATTGAAGGTGTACTACCAGGAGCAAACCTTGGCTGAAGCAATATGTTCCAGCAATTGATTAGGGATAGAAGGAGAATATGATGAAATGCTACCCAATTACTTGTTTGGATATACCAGCCCCAAACCTTTTTCTAAAGCTGGTGTATTGCAAATCAGCCATTCCGCGCCAATGTAAACATTTGAGTGAAATTTGTTTGTATTAATAATTATTGAAATAGAACAAAAATTCAGCTTATTTGTTTTGTTTTCTGAATGTTACATCGTTTAACTTAACATGGAGTCTCACGAGCTTCTTCTGAGACGTGTAGGGGATGTAAGTTTGCAACACTGTTATTCAGTCACATGACTGAACTTTAAACTGCCAGTTTTGAAGGGAAACAGCCATTCTGTGTTCTATTGCCAGACACTGTTTTTCGCAAGTTAAAGGCTTGTGGTTCTCTTGGAAAGAACTCTGAATTTCTCGCTGCATTTGGTGTCCCGTCCGTAAGAAAAGAGGTAAAAATTTTCATTTTACATATTATAAAATAATAATATCATACTGAAAACATGTGAGCAAAACAAATAATCTAATATCAATTTGAACTCGAAATTTAATCAACTTGTTGGTCATAGTTAACAAATAAACGGCTTTCGAAATTGTGTCCCGTCCGTAAGATTTGGTGTCCCCTCCATAAGTACTACCTGACACTAATAGAATTGTTGTTTGATCGCATTTGTATTTGCCGCTAGAGGTTTGGCTTTTAGTTTTAGTACCTTTACTTCAAACTTCAGAAATCAAATGTAAAAAATGACTTGAAAGCAGTTGCCTTTACCCACATGACAAGAAAACCCACGTGACAAGTTTTGCGTGTGGATTGGTGATTTAAAATCACGGCAGAAAATTGACCATATAACTATTGTTTCAGATGGATGTGCTAAATAGTTTAAAAACAAATTCACCCTTGAAAACCTGTGTCTGTTAGAAACCGACTTTTGAGTAACTGATGAATGGAGTTTTTTTGCAACCTCCCACGGAAAAAGGGGCCGTTGATGGGGTAGGTGGACCATTGAAGAAAATAGTCTGGGAAAGAGTAGGGACACGGCAAATTGATATTTCTACAGCAAGGAATTTTTACAAATGTTGCAGTGAGCTTTGTAAACCTCAAGGAATTTAACTCTTCTTTGTTGGTGACGAAACTGTGGGTGAACACCAGGGTTGTTTTGTTTAAAACAAATTTTGTTTTAAACACACGTATTTTTAAGGTTTGTTTTAAACATTTGTTTATTTTTATTTTATTTAATTTTTGTAAAAGAATCTGCCAGAGAAAGAAAATTACCAAAAAGTGATCCCATTCAGAAAGCTATTTTCTTCCCGTACAGTGTTGCCACACTTGGTACAATTATCAAATTTTGCCCTCTTTTGTCATTCATCGGCCCGTTGGTACTACGCTGGCATTTTCAGCCCCTTCTGTGAAAAAAGTTGGTACAATTCTATCCAATTCAGCACCATTTAACAGATACTCGTCTCATTTTCAAAAGTGTCAGTAAGACTTTTCCTACATCTCATGATTGATTGATTTGTTCCTCGCTTTATATATTTTTCTCATATGGCCATAATACCGTTTTGGTCTATTGATCACTTCGAAATAGAGGCGCGTTTGCTCTCCTTACAATACATACTGAAGATGATAACTGTTTTCCCTTTTAATTTGCGATCTCTGTTATATTCCTACGTGCAAGAAAAGTTTTATCTACTTCCACAATTGTTCGGGATCTTCCTATTTGGAAGTTTCTAAAAAGAGCAATTTCTTGATTTGGGCTCTTGGAAAATGGAGTGGAGTGTTTAGAACTTCTTTTAGTTTCGTGTTATAGAGCCATGTATTACACCGTGATAAAATAATGAATTCAGCCCTTTTTATTTTAAGTTGGTACTATTTTCCAGCCCATTTTAGAGCTAGGACTGCGGTAACACCGTCCCGTGTGAATGTTTTGATTTCTCGTGGCTACTAGCAGGTCGATGTGGTGATGCACAATTTATTTCGTCTTTTTTTCCCTTTGTTTCTTTATCGTCTATTGTATTGTTTAAATGCTTATCAGTTAACTTGTGAGAAAGTGTTGTAGTCGAAGGTTGGACTACTTGTAGAAATGATATTAAGCAATACATTTAAAATATATATATATCATTGAAACAAGTTTTTGCGTTGTATTCAGAAAATAAAGAGCTCTTTACTAAATTGTGGTTCTGAAATTAAAATATCGCAGGCATTCTTTAATACATACAGTACATGTTGGTTGTCAGTCTTCGTACAACTTGGAATCATTTTACATGAGTTTTACGGGAAGAAAAAAGGACATCATTTCAAGTAAACCGAAGAAACTAATTTAATACGTTTGGAACAAACTTGGGTTGCAGAATAAATTTGGCTCCAACTTAGGTTTTTTAAAAAAATATTTTTAGATACAGGTCGTTCAGAGCACAAATATCCAAGTCCATTTTCAAAAAGATTCATTGTTTCTTTTCGTTCGTGTTTTAAAACATGTTTAAAACATTTTGAACATCTTTTTCATGTTTTAAACATGTTTTGTTCTTTTTTTTTTAAACTATTTTTTCCAACCCTGGTGAACATCGGAAAATACTAGAAAAAAAGAAGATTAATATTTGTTCAAGTCCGCAAGTTCACTCTCGACATTACTTTCTCCCTGTTGATGAACGTCACATTGAATCCGGGAAATGTGTTCGCTCTTAGAAACACCAGTGCACAATTTGGAACCATAGTAAGGAAGTATCATCAGATTCAGACTCTATTGGCGATCGCCCTCAAACAGAACGGTATATTCTTTATAAGACTATACTTTATAAGGCAAGATGTGCGATCATACCCCAAATTTAGCTAATGAGTGAAATATGTTTTCAGCACAAATATTTTACATGTTTCGGTGCATGAAAGGTTTACTTTTCGGAGGGGTCCAACACGAATGCTCGTAAGCACGTAATTCTAATGTTTTAAAAGAATCAATAAAATAATAATGCAACAGTTCTGTATTTCTCTTAAACTTTTTCTTACTTTCCATATATGAACAACTTTACTTTAAACAAACTGCATTGTAGCACAAACGAAATCAAAAAAATATTTTCGAGAGACATGTAAGAAAAACTGTCTGCTACGTATATCACATAACAAAAATAGCAAATGGCAATGAATGCATCGTTTTAATTCATTAACGTTGCAAACAGAACGGAAACGAAATTGTAATCCCATTTAAAAGTGTTCTTTAATTCCACCTGCACGCAAAAAAAAAAAAAAAAAAAAAAGTCTACTAGTGAACCAGAAAAAGGTGGACAGTAACCATGTTAGTTTGTCAATATATGGGCAACAAAGTCATTATATTGTATCCCAGCAACCAAGCGAAAGGTGATCGCAACCATGCGTTAAGGGTTAATATTGCTAGGTTAGAGTGTAATAACTCAAAGGGGTACACTAACCGATCACATAGTTACCACTACCAATCATAACCTGTAACCGATAACCAAGTTAGCATATTAGAACAATCGACTACTTGGTTAACGGAACAGTATGCAGCATCAACTATCTAACCATTAACTAGTTAAGAAAAAACTACTTGAAATTGTGGTTCAGTAGCAATTTCAATTGAATTAACAATTAACAATTAATCTGTAAATTTAATTGTTAATTGCAATTAACAATTGAAATAAGTAATGGTTAATTGTTAATTGCAGTTGGCCATTAAAAAAGGAGAATCAATTGCAATTGATCAATTGATTGAAAGTAATTGCAGTGAAAAGTAATTGCAATTGAATTCTGTAATTCAATTGCAATTGAAATTAATTGGCAATTGATTCAATTGCAATTGATTTCCACAGCAATTACTTTCAATTGATTGATCAATTGCAATTGATTTTCACTGATTAATTTTCAACACTGTAGTTCAGAGAGGGCGTGGGGCAATGAAAACTTTAGCCACGACCAATTGACTCACCACCCGTCGTGACCCACGACCCACCGTGACCCACTCTGACCCACCACCCACCATAAATCACTCTTACCCACTGTGACCCACAGACCCGCCAAAACCCATTGTCATCAACTCTGACCCATGATTCACGCCCTCTTCTCTACTGACTAAAGAGTTTAAACTTGTAATAAAACAAGCCTATAAAATTATCACTCATCGGAGTTTGAATTTCTACGATCAATCGCTCAAGCATCGCACTAATACAATAACAGCGGATCTGACCTTTCTAATATAAATAAAATAGTTTGTTCGTGTGTCTGTGTGTCTATCTTTGTGCGGCCTGTGGACGGGACGAGTGGACCGAAAGTTTTCAAAATTTGGTCACGGGTAGCTTGGTCTAGGCCCCAGACCAAGACGAAGAGTTTTTTTTTAATTCCTTACTATGGGGTCTCCAGGAGACGTTTACCGGGACCGGCCTGGGGACCAGACAAGTCGACCGAGAGTTACCAAATTTTGGTCAAAGATACCTTGGTCCAGGTTTCACACCAAGGCAAAGCTTTTTCGAAAAAAATCGAACCAGGGGGTCTCAGGGGGGCGTTTACCGGGACATGTAAAAGTAGTAGAAAATGACCGATATCAGTGTCGATTTCATAGTTTTCGCGGTCGCTGAGATCAATGGTGAAACTCCGATCGCATTAACTTCCAAATTCACCGTATTCTGCTACGGGCCGTGGGTCAATGGGGGGAGGGGGGAAATACCGAAACGTACAAGTAATCCAAAATGACCGATATTAGTGTCAAATCCATAGTTTTCGCGGTTGCTGATATCAATGGTGACACTACCATTAGCGATGACTTTCAAATTCATCCACCGTTGTATGCGGGCCTTGGGTCACCAGAGGGGGGAATTCCGAGACATGTAAAAAAATAATCGAAAATGACCGATATTAATGTCAAATTCATAATTTTCGGGGTAGCTGAGCTCATTGGTGAAACTCAAGACCGCGTTTACTTTCACATTTAGCCCCCATCAGATAAGAAACGGTGGCATTATGAAGGGGATCACGAGACATGTAAAAATAATCCACAATGACCGATGTCAATTCCGTAGTTTTCGCGGTGGCTGAGATTAATGGTGATACTTTCATTAGCGATGATTTTCAAATTTAGCCAGCATTGTATGCGGGCCGGGAGTCACCGGGGGTGGGGAATTGCGAGACATGTAAAACTAATGGAAAGTGACCGATATTAGTGTCAAATCCATAGTTTTAGCTGTCGCTGAGATGAATGGTGATACTTCCACAGGCGTTGACTTCCAAATACAGCCCCCATCGGCTGCAGACCAGAGGCATTGTTTTTTTTTCAAAATTGGAACCAGAGGATTATAGGGATTTTTACCGGCATATGTAAAAAGTAGTAGAAAAGGGCAGATGTTAGTGTCACATTCATAGTTTTCGTGGTATTAGTTGGGGGTTGGTGGGGGCCAGAGGAGATTGTTTCACAATACGAACCAAGGGGGTCTGAGGGGGTGTTCACCGGGACATGTAAAAGTAGTAGAATTTGTGTCGAATCCATATTTATCGGGGTTGCTCAGACGTATAGTGACACCCCCGATAGTGTTTACGTTCAAATTCAGCCCCATCGGCCTTCCCAATGAAAGCACATGTACGTTGTTGGATATATATTCACACAAAATATATCCAATGTTAGAAATGTTTCTTAATTGTTCTCCCGTTGTTCAATTTGTTTACATTGATATTTTATCTGATCCGTGCGAAGAACGGGTATAACAGCTAGTACGAAATGGTAAAGTGTTTGTTATGGACCAAATTACAATGAATTCAATTATATATAAATAGATAATTATTATAATTATAACTAATAAATATTTCCTTGTTGAATCATAGAGCTCCTCCGTGGCTAAGCGGTTAGCGTACGCGCCTTTGGCGTGGGAAACCCGGGTTCGATTCCCTGCGAGAGCTCATGTGGTTCGGATTCCACGTTAATCAGTAGGTCCATGTCTCATATAGCCTCGCTGCTGACCGGGACGTTAAACCCCAAAAGCAACTCAAAATCAAATCAACTTGTTGAATTATACATATTTTTCAGTGGAAAAATGAACACAATTTAAAAGTCCCAAATCAACGTAAAGTAGACCAACTTAAAGGAAAAATGTATAAAATTTTCCATATAATTAAGCTTACAAACTTAAAATTTCCATGTAATTAAGCTAAATTACCATTTTTGTGTCGTTTTGTGCGCCTATTTCCTCGTTTTCTGCGTCACCGGAAATGGGTCCTACAAATATGGCGGAACAAGTTAATGTTGTTCCGTCAGGAACGATTTCGAGGTTGTTTCCTTCACATCGTCTTGTGCGTGTTTTCTACCGTTTTGTAAGCCTATTTCCACGTTTTGTGAATCAATGGTAGTGGGTCAAAATGGGCATTCAATGTGGGAAGAAAACTGATCCACTCTCCCACCAGTATCGAATTTCAAGGTCGCTTTTTTTCGCATTGTTTAGTGCATATTTATACCGTTTCTGCGCATACTTTCACGTTTTGTAGGCCAACGAAAGTGGGTCAAAGGTGACCTACAAATATGGCAGAGAAAGACATATTCATTCCACTTTCAAGGTCCATTTTGACCCTCTTCCACTGATGCACAAAGCGACACAAATCATGCATAAAAAGTGTGAAGGAAACGACCTCATTTGATGGTGACGGAACAGCATTAAGTTATTCCGCTATACTTGTAGGCCATTTTGACCCATTTTTGTTGTCGCACTAAAGTGGAAATAGAAGCACTAAAGTGGAAATAGGAGCACAAAACGGTACAAAGCAGGCACTATACGATGCGAAAGAAACGACCCCCCAAATTCGATAGTGGCGGAACAATGGCTCTAGTTTCTCGGACCATTTTGACGCATTTCTGGTGATGCTCAAAACGTGGAAGTAGGCGAACAAAACGGTACAAAATACACACTAAACGATGCGAAAGAACCAACCCCGAAATTCGATAGTGGCGGAATAGTGAGCCATTTAACTCCCACTTTAAAGGCCCGTTTAACTCACTTCCGGTGACCACAAGACGAGGAAGTAGGCACAGAAAACTTTTAAAAAAATAATCACTAAACGATGCGAAAGAAACGACCTAGAAATTTGATAGTGTCGGAACAATGGGTCGTTTTGGTCACACTTTGGACGTCCATTTTCACACACTTCTGGTGACGAGCAAAACGTGGAAATAAGAGCACGAAACGGCACGAAACATTCACTACTCGACGCGAAAGGAAGGACCATGAAATTCGGTAGGTATAGTGGTGGAGCAGTGGATCATTTTCGTCCCACCTTCGAGGCCCATTTTGACCGTCTTCCAGTGACGCACAAAACGTCGAAATACGCGCACAAAAGGGTATGCAATTTGAAATTAACGACCTCGAAATTCCATAGTAGCGGAACTCTTGGTCATTTTCGTCCCATCTTGGAAGCCCATTTTGACCCACTTACGGTGACGCACAAAACGTGGAAATAAGGGCACGAAACGGCACGAAAATCCACTAGTCGATGCAAAAGGAAGGATATCGAAATTCAATAGTGGTGAAACTCTTGGTCATTTTCATCCCACCTTCGAGGCCCATTTTGACCATCTTTCAGTGACGTACAAAACGTCGAAATAGGCGCACAAAAGGGTACGCGATGTAAAATTAACGACTTCGAAATTCGATAGTGGCGGAACAGTGTGTCATTTTCGTCCTACCTTGGAAGCCCATTTTGACCCATTTCTGGTGACGCACGAAACGTGGAAATGGGGGCACGAAACAGCACGAAAATTCAGTAGTCGATGCGAAAGGAAGGATATCGAAATTCGGTAGTGGCGGAGCAGTGGGTCATTTTCGTCCCACCTTCGAGGCCCATTTTGACCGTCTTCCAGTGACGCACAAAACGTCGAAATAGACGTACAAAAGGGTACGCGATGTGAAATTAACAACCTCGAGATTTAATAGTGGCGGAACTCTCGGTCATTTTCGTCCCATCTTGGAAGCCCATTTTGACCCACTTTCGGTGACGCACTAAACGTGGAAATAAGGGCACGAAACGGCACGAAAATCCACTAGTCGATGCAAAAGGAAGGATATCGAAATTCAATAGTGGTGAAACTCTTGGTCATTTTCATCCCACCTTCGAGCCCATTTTGACCATCTTCCAGTGACGTACAAAACGTCGAAATAGGCGCACAAAAGGGTACGCGATGTAAAATTAACAACCTCGAAATTCGATAGTGGCGGAACAGTGTGTCATTTTCGTCCTACCTTGGAAGCCCATTTTGACCCATTTCTGGTGACGCACGAAACGTGGAAATGGGGGCACGAAACAGCACGAAAATTCAGTAGTCGATGCGAAAGGAAGGATATCGAAATTCGGTAGTGGCGGAGCAGTGGGTCATTTTCGTCCCACCTTCGAGGCCCATTTTGACCGTCTTCCAGTGACGCACAAAACGTCGAAATAGACGTACAAAAGGGTACGCGATGTGAAATAAACGACCTCGAGATTTAATAGTGGCGGAACTCTTGATCGTTTTCGTCCCACCTTGGGGACTCATTTTAACCCACTTCCCACGACGTACAAAACGGAAGTAGACGCACGAAACGGCACAAAACGATGTGAAGGAAACAATCTCGAAATTCATTGGTGGCAGAAGAGCAATAACTTGTTCCGCCATATTTGTAGGCCCATTTTGACCCACTTCCGGTGATGCACAAAATGTGGGAATAGGCGCATAAAGCGACACAAAAGATGCAGAACAAAGTACCTTGAAATTCGTTGGTGGCGGAACAAGTTAATGACGCCGTGAGCACCAATATAAGTATATACTGTAGTTCTTACCAGTTGGCGCGGTGGGTCAGTGGTAGAGCGTTCACCTCCGGTGCTTGAGGTCCCTGGTTCGATCCCAGCTCGCGCAGTTTGTACTTTGTGGTGGACAAACACCGTGCTCGTGGATTTTCTCCCGTTTCCTCCCACTTTCTTCATTTCATTCATTTCCTATCATCACCGTCTCCTTTTGCCTATCCGGCATGAGCGTGAGACGTAAAACTAAAGATTTCTTATCATTTTTTGTAGTTCTTACCATCAAGGCTGAGAACTGCACGGTCCAATTTTTTAGCCAAAGTAGAAGCCCAACCGGAATAGTGATGTCAACCGACTCGGCTTGGTTCAACTGAGCGTACAGCTTGAGCTGGCTTGGTTGGGATTACCCATCGACTGGGCTCAATTGAGCCAATGGCTTGAACCGGCTCGGTAAAGACGAGTCATCGGCTCGGCTCGATTGGAGCCAATGGCTCGAACCAGCTCCGTTGAAACGAGTCCATAGGCTGGGTTCGAGTCAGCTCAACTGAGCCAATGGCTCGAACGGGCTCGGTTGGGGTAAGCAATCAGCTCAATTCGGCTCGGCTCGTGTGAGCCATCGGCTGGAGCTGGCTCGGTTGGATGAGCTGTTGGCTCGGCTTACTTCTCGGTTCGGCTCGATAAGTGAATAAGCTGTGAGCGAGCCGCTTGAGCTGTTGACAACCCTAAGCCCGGGTCGAGCAGTTTTGAACATGTTTGGCTGGAGTCCCATAACTTCTAACAATTTTTGGCTCGAGCCCGAATACTTGCTCCTCCTGAACTCAAACCAAGAACCTCGTGACCGATGTCCTTGCCTCCTGAAGATTTCTTGACGACCAAGATCGACAGTCAACTAATTTTTAGTATTCCGATACAAACCGCCTATATTCCATGTTTATACAGGTACACGGTGTTATAATGATAATTAATTATAGTAGTAGTAGTAGTATCATTGATTATTATATTGTCTATGTAGGATACTTGAAGATAGTAGTACTTGGAACTACACAAAGGATTTAGCTCGAATTGGCTCGACTCGACTGGAAACTCGATCCGAATTCGAGTCGAGTTGGGGGAAATTTTTCGAGCCGAGATCTCAAGTCGAGCTCAAAGATGTCTGCTTCGAGTCGAGTCGAGTTTTAAAGAAAACTCGCTCGAACTCGCTGGTGCCCATTCCTATTGTATGCATGACGGGCATATAGAGTTCTTTCGAGGGGGATAGAACCATAAACATAATATATTTTAAAAAATACTTAGTTTCCTATCTTTCTTCCCAGGGGGGGGGGAAGGGATGGTAGGTATCCAGCATTTCTTATAAGTACCTTATTTGAAATATGTAAAACAGTAACAAGTGGACAACACAATACACACACATCTTCTTATCTTCAGTTTTAATTGCTGATTTCAATTACAATTAACAATTACAATTAACAATTACAAGTTTCAATTGTCAATTGCAATTAACAATTAAATGTTTCAATTGCACCCTTTGCAATTGACAATTAACAATTAAAAGTTTCAATTGCCTGGTGACCAATTAACAATTAACAATTGACGAAAATTTAATTGCAAATTTTATGATTGAATTCAATTGCAATTGAAATTAATTGTCAATTACAAATCGAAATCAATTGCAATTGAAATCAATTGCAATTGATTTTCAGAGCAATTACTTTCAATTGATTGATCAATTGCAATTGATTTCAATTGATTTTGCCCAACACTGTTCAGTAGTAGTTACGTGATTTTTTTTAGGGGTACGGGAATAGGGTAACATAGTGAAATCTTTATTCTCAATTAAGTTTCATCATGTAGAAAATAAGTTCCCACTCCCAGCCATTAGAGGGTTACGCCCTCTCTTTGGCATGGAGTTTAGAGAATCACTATTGAATTCAAGGTAATTATATATGGGCAAAGTGCAGTAATCATGAACACAAATATTATTAAATGCATAATAAATTCATAAATTGTTTCTGAAATAATATATAACAGAAAAGTGCAGATATATTATTCAGGTGCTAAGATACGAATAGAAATCACAATACATAACAAATATAATAGAATAAAGAATAATGATGAACATGAAAAATGAGGTGAGGTGCTTACACGTCACAAACAGATTTATATTAGCAAGACAGATGCAAGATCTTCTGTCCCGGGGCGGCTCGGGACTAATGAACACATTGGTAAGCCCTTGTTAGTGATGAGGATCTCTGTGCTAAGATGGAAAGAGATGAGGAAGATGATGATCAATGACATATACTTCATATATTTCCCTTTCAGCCGCAGGAAGATGTTCGTGTTTCAAATATATAGATATAAAGATATTTAAAGATGAGTGTTTGTATCAATATGCTGCGTCGGTAAGTGAGTCGGTGTGAAGTATATCCAAGAATAGCGGATGGCCTGTTTGGATGCGAGAAGTTATGTACCTAAGGCGAAGTTGTGCGAGATGCTCGGTGATCTTAGGAAAGTCTATATATTCATACGTGAGCCACGTCGGATATGGAAGTTTAATTCGATATGCCAGTCGGATAGCATGTCGTTCCAGTATGCTGAGCTTTTCATAAAAAGAAACAGAAGCATTGCACCAAGCGGTATGCCCAAAAGTAAGGATCGGACGGAGGAATGCTTTGTAAGTGTGAAGCAAAATATCGGCTTTAAGTCCCCAAGTTGTTCCTGTGAGGCGTCGCAAAAGATTTAATCTAAGATTGGCCTTGTCCGTTAGTTTTTTCAAGTGAGCATTCCAGCTGAGCTTTGAATCGAAAATCACGCCTAGATAGGTAGCAGTGGTGGAAGGGCGTACAGGGTAACCATCAACAGTTATGCGTAAGAGAGTTGGGTTTCTATGGACTTTGGAACGACATTTAGGCGGTAGAAATACTAGAGCTTGTGTTTTCTCGGAGTTGAACATTAAGTGCCATTTCTTACACCACTTGACGAAATTATCGAGTGTTGCTTGTAAAGCAATGTTAAGCTGATGTACAGTTTTGCCGAGTGCAAGAAAAGCTGTGTCATCAGCATATTGAAAATGAAGACGTTGTGTGGTACAGAAGGAATATCGGACGCATAAAGGATATATAATAAAGGCCTGAGAGCTGATCCTTGTAGTACACCAGTTAGAGGAAAAATCGGCCAGGAGAGTGCTGTACCAACTGTAACATAAGCTGTGCGATTTGAAATGAAAGAATATATTAACCTGAGATAGCACACGGGAAGTTTGAACGACTGCAGTTTTTTAATGAGGCCATAATGCCAAACCTTATCGAATGCCTTCTCTAAATTCATGAGAATAAGACATGATGGTAAAGCTTTGTTATATTGGTTAGCAGTGGCGTATTTACGATTTTGTTTCGGGGAGGGCTTTGTTAACTTTCGGGGGGCTTTGCCTGAAAATGTGTACTTTCTGCAAGATATTTCATATACTTTACTATAGTAAGTAAGATTTCGGGGGGGCTTAAGCCCGGAAGCCACCCCCCTAAATACGCCACTGTTGGTTAGTAATTATTGTGCAGAGACGAATTAGCTGGTCATTTATGGAAAATCCAGGACGAAAGCCCGCCTGATGGATAGGTAACAGACAAGTTGTGTCAAAGTTCTTATGGAGTCGGCAAACGAGAATTTTTTCCAGTAACTTAATGAATACTGAGGTGAGCTGAATGGGTCTGTAAGACGTTACTGAATGTATAGGTTTATTAGGTTTGTGAAACATGCAAACTTTGGAGACTTTCCAATCTGAAGGGTAGAAACCAGATTTAAGGATGAAATTGTATATTGTTACTAGGAGTAGCAGGAGTGATGGCGGGGCTTCTTTGATATGTCTGTAAGATATCGAATCGATCCCAGGTTCTGTATTTCTTTTCCGTGCTAGTGCCGTATGGAGTTCATTGACTGTGTTGGGTGAAGTAAGAGGATGATTTGGATCAATGACATGCTCCGTGGAAGGTTGTAAGGCAGGAAGACAAGATATATCTGTCCGTTCACAACGTTTGGAAGCAGCTGATGGTGTAAAAACGGCCTGTAACTGAGCAGCAAATGCATTTGCTTTTTCTGCGTCAGAATAGAGAGGAGTACCGTCAGCTATGAGAGGATAGGTTATTGTAGTGCTTTTTCCAACAAGCTGATGAAACCGCTTCCAATAGCGAGAAGGATGGGCTTCCTCGGATAAGTTGTTACAAGTTCTTATCCAGTTTCTACGTTTATAAGCAACAAGATAGTTACGAACCGCTCTTTGCCATTGATGATGTAGGCGTAAATATGCATCATTACCGGTTCTATAATATTCTCGAAGATGTTTTCGAGCTTGCTGTATAAGTGGAATATAGGTTGGCGGTAATTTCGGCCTGTGCGGATGCACTTGTTCTGTCGGAATATGGTCCTGAGCAGTAATTTGTATAGCTTTAGTGATAGTTGAAACACATGAAAGCAACTCATTTTCATTAGTTGGAGGCGTTTCACAATGAAGAATGCGTTCAAGATCCTGCCGGAAAAGAGACCAGTTAGCCTTATCATATCTCGGAACATGACGAGGGGCGATTTCTTGGCGTGGACGTTGTCCTCGAGTTAGTGTGAGTTTTACTGGATGGTGATAGCTCCCAATCGAGTCCAAAACTTCTAGTTGACAGTCTGAAAGAAGATTCAGAGAAGTAATGACAACGTCAGGCGTGGTCTGACTGATAGGTCTAGTGTGCGAGGAAGGACATGAAGATGAGATGGAGATTATTAGTTAAGTACTGTTGAAAGTCTGTTTTTTCACGATCACTGCGACTATGTACATTAATGTCTGCCATGATGATAATATTACGATAGTTATGGACGATGTATTGGAAATATTCTAGCGGGATAGGTTGACGTGGTCGAATATAAATCGTACTAAAATTGATGATTATAGAAGGTAAGTATATGGAGTAAAGGAGATATTCCGGGAAAGTACTAAAAGCTGGCGGATTATATGACCTAACTGGATATTTTGGAGAAAAGCCAATTGCCACTCCTCCTTGCGCACGAGCCAGGTGATCATGATAGTCATGACGTTGTAGTTGATAGCCGGGAATGCGGGCTGGCATGTTCGGTTTTAAATCGGTTTCGTTAAGTGCAAAGACATTGATACGTTCCTCCAATAACAGTGTTTCTAATAATAGTTTATGCTGTGAAAAGGACCGAATGTTAACAAATAAGAAAGTAATACCCATGATGAATAATACTATGCAGATCGTATTAAACAGTAGTTTCCAGAGATCCAATGTGAAAATGAACATAATTGTTAGAATATGTTGCATGTAGATTGATGTGAAAAATGGATTTTGCGGCTGAGATAATGTGGTGAAGGATATTGGCTCGCTGAAAGGGAAATATATTTTGGAGCACCAAACTAATGTAGCGGAGAAGATCTTCGACTGTTAACGGTGGTAAGATGGATTGCTTGAGTTGTCGTGTCGGTCGTTTTTAGGGGAACTGTTAGATGGTGTTCTGGTTTTGGTACTGGTTTCGCTTTGCAACGATAGCTATACGTGGGATAATCCCCAATGCCACATGTGTTACATTTAGGGGGTCCTCGTAGTTACGTGATAACCTTGTAAGCAACTCGTATAAGAAGTATGTAGCTACTAACAGTGAGAATATGTTTGGGTGTTACTCTTTCCTATAAGCAAAGCTGTAAAAGTTTTTCGGTATTTGTACCGTAAAGCAACGTACAAGTATTATGTTTCCTTTAATCATCACTAAATTATTGTTACGAATGTATGAATTATTTGACGGCAGTTGCGTGGTTAGTAGTGCTACCATCTAGTGTGATTATTTGTACTAAAATGTTGTTTCTCAGAATTATTTTCATTTAAATATCAGAAAATGCATAAACCTTCGTCAATAAACCTTCCTTCACATTTCTCTATTAATTCATGTAGAATACATATTTTAATAACTGTTTTCCTATTTCTGCGGATGTATTCACAATTGTGAAAACTTTTCGTTTCTAAAATTGCAAATGGCGAGGTTACTGTTTGTGCTTCGAGTAATGCAGTGTTACCAGTAAACAAGTTCTGGAGGGTTAAATTTACCTTGTGTGAAAATCGATTGATAACAACAGTGTGTTTTAAATTAAATTAACTTTCTTGAATTGGTTACCTTTTTCTAACCTACTTTATAGGTTAATAGCAAGCAAACACTGGACTGTTTCTACGCATTTTTCAGTAACTTTTTTGGATTGATTACCGGTGACCACGTGAAATTAACCTTTTTGTCTCAGAAGGGTTGTTGCAACTTAACTGGTTCTAGCAGCCAAATTGTCCATTAACCTCCACTAAGTTACCGTTTATTTTTCTCCGTGTGGTATCAATGGCATTACGGCGTGTTGTTAGAATTATAATAACAACGCATTGCCCACAGTTTGGACACTGACTCAAAGTAATCTGATATAAAAAAATATCAAAAAGGAAAAAGGAGGTTTATTAAAAAGTGTTTGAGTTTTGAAAGGGGACAACTTCCAGGACCTTACGCTGGATTCGTCTTTGATTCAATGCATTATATTTATTTCTTACAAAACATGATTATTAGATGCATAATATGTAAAATTATATCATACTTTGACTTTTAATAGGTCTTTTCTTAACACATCCATATTATCCGGCATTCTGTCTCCCTATTTTATGTCGGATAAGCGAAACTCTGATGTATTTCCAAAGATAGCATATACACAGGGGCTAGAGGTCTGCACGGTCCGGAATTTTTAGTCCGGACCCTGCCAGGACCCTTGAATTTGTAATCTATAAGCAGGAGCGGATTAAGGGCGGAGCCAATGGAGCCCAGCCCAGAGGACACTTAAAATCCTTCTGTTTAATACTAAAATATAGCAATCAACTTATTATATTATAGGCTTCAGACCTATTTTTTTCCCGCTCGTTAGGCTCGCGTTATCACTAGATTTAAGTCTTTCCATCAGCAACATTTAACTGTTAATAATGAATATAATTAAATAACTGTTAATAATGAATGTAACTAAACTAACTATTGTAAACTTGGAGCACATTAAAATATTACAGAATAGTTCTCTGTAGTTCGATAAGCCTATGAGGCAGTGGAAGACAGCAAAGAAAATTTATGCGCTGGAACTATTCGTAACATAGGGACCCCTTAAAATAGTCGGCTCCAGAGCCCCAAAAGCCTTAATCCGCCCCTGTCTATGAACAATATTTAACGAAAACCTGATATTTTTTAACAAATGTGTTCGTCATCAAATGTGCATAAAGTAGTCTCTTTCTCCTTTAAATAATGTCATAGGCCGCGGTGTTTCAATGGTAGAGCGTTCACATTTGGTGCGTGGTGCCCTTGGTTCGATTCCAGCTCTCGCCAAGTATATCTTGTGCTGGACAAACATCGTGTGCGTGGGTTTTCTCGTGGTTTTCCCGTTTTCTCCCACTTTCTTTATTCGACCATTTCATTCATTTCTCATCATCACTGTTTCCTTTAGACTAGCAGGCATAAACTAGGGACGTAAAACATAATTTCATTTCAAATAATTTCAATCAAAAAACAGATGCAGGACGTATGTAATTTCGAAGAAAACAAACTACTGTATACAATCCTGCGTATATTATTTTTTTTTATGAAATTCTCGCGAACCTTATTTCTAAACCGAAGGGTAATAAGATTAAATTCACTCTCTTATTATTATAGATCCATTTCAATTCAAGCAGTTGAAATAGTTGGAAAAATTAAAAAGCAATACCCTATATTCCAGTGTGCCACAATCGGTATAACTCAGCACACGGTGTGTCCAGCAAACTGAACAGTGTGACGCAAACTTTTTCCTATTATTTACGAGAATATTTGTGGATTTTCTGTTATTTATTATTATTATCAACGATTCTTCCATGGATCAGCTGTCTGTATATGGTTAAGCAATCACAAATATCACATTGAGGGATTGAGTATAATTATTTACTTTAATAGTAAGAGAAAAGTCTATTTGCTTGTATATTCTACCGGGAATAACTGCATCCGATCTAGAAAGCTAGGACTAACAACAAAGGGATCCGATGTTCTGACCACACACCACCCCAAAGTCGTGAGTGCCACAAGTTATCTTCTACGCCTTGGCACAATAAGCGCTGTTGCGTTCAGAGACAGAGAGAAACAACTTTTTCCATTCCAGTTATATGCTTTAATAGATGTTAACTTAGGTTTATAAATTGTGTAAGTGATCGTATCGTTTTCGGTTATTATTATTATTATTATTATTATTATTATTATTATTATTATTTTATTATACATTTCTTAACACGTTAATTGCCATGTGTATTGAATTCCGTACACAGGGCTCTCCGTGCAGCGCCGCATGATGATTTTCCATACACAAACAATGTACATATTCCAAGTTTGTTGTTTTTGTTCTATAGGTGTGTATGTAAATAGATACATATGGCGTAGAAATCAAAATTTAATGTCCACGTACGTATATGCAAAACCATACACAAAGAAATTTATGAACAAAGACATTGAGTTTGAGTTTAACGTCTCATTCAGCAATGAAGCTATATGAGACGTCGACCTACTGATTAACGTGGACTCTGAATCACGTACACTCTCTCCGGGAATCGAACCCGGGTCTCCTATGCCAAAGGCACGTACGCTAATCACTTAGCCACGAAGCAGCTCATCAACAAAGACATTTATGGGCTAAAACAAAGGCGGAAACAAAGAATTACTGGCGGATTGCTGTCCTTGATGCGCAGGTGATAACGGTCAACAGTTTTAAATTTGAACAAATATAGTTTTAATTAAGCACGAATTCAACTTACAGTGTACAGTGGGGAAGGCTTAGGAGTTCGCCAGGATCGTTATAATATCGAATCCCGTCAAATACATTGCAAACCTGTCAGCAAGCCCCTAGCAATATTAAGCAGATATTGTGTTCTAATGTTCATTTTAATCCACCCTATGTAGGCCTACAGACTTCAATATTGGCTCTCAAATGAAGGTGCAGACTATCCATGATTTGCAGTATTAAACTCTTTCACCCTCTGTATTCTCCTACATGTCTCCCAGCGATTACAACATTTTTTTTTTATCTCAATCACTTCTTAGTGGGATAGCTTTATCTGGAGGCAACTGATTAACCTGGCATTGTATTTTCACTTTTTTTACCTTTGGAATTGACAATCATCGTTTGGACGCTTCAGTCGAACCTATCTAATATTAACAACGTTTCTTCGATAATTTCGTAACATTGTATTATATCTTTGTATTATTGATTAGCTTGGTTAGACTTATTTAAACACTTTTTTCTTTGCACCAACGTGTCACATCTCTTGGACGAAAATACACTAGCTCTCACTGGAAATCAAATCCAGAACCAATGAATTTGAACCATTTGACCACAACAAGCCACATTTAAATAGAAGTTTCGTTTATGTTTGGAAAATTGTGATTAGGTGTAGCATTTAAAAATATATTTAAGAAAGGGTACGGAGCAAACGCACTGAACTTTCTCGCTCGAATTTCTTACACTGACTCGTGTTAGGCTGCAACTATTATTGAAATATTTATTTCGGAAATTGCAAATAAAATAATGTGTTTTGGAAAACTTTGCTAGAAGAAACTTTAGGTCCTAAAGTAAAGTACACATTGGTCATATTTCCGTTAGAAATAACTTAAGCCATATATTAGAACTAGCATCAATTACCCGCTTCGCTGGGTTAAATTAACTAAAAATAGTAACATGTTTCGTTAATCACTTTTTACTATTACTAAAGCGCTCCTTAATATTGATCATTTTGATATTATCTATTTATCTATCTATCTGTATATATATATATATATATATATATATATATATATATATATATGGGAGTTTCAAAACAACACCGACAACGTTTGGGAGGGGATTCCTGACACCAAGATAAGACAAAAAGTATAGACCATCCTGGGTGCACAAATGCTTCCTTTTGGAGTTATAGGCTGCCGATAACATCAAAAAGTGAACCTTAAACGTCTGTAGCTGCAAAACCATGAGATCTATCGTACTCGGGTCAAGACTTCACTTAGGAATTATTTTGAAAAACTGAAAAAACTGAATAAAAGGAACTGAAAAAATAAATGTTTCAGAATCCTAAGGTACTCACGCAACAGCTTTTATAGATGGACTTCGGCTACGGGCATGTAATTGGAAGTAGTCACCAACTACCTCTATAAAAACTCTTGCGGAGGTAACGCAGGATTCTAAAACTTGGACATTTCGATATGGCACAAACTAGTTCCTAAGTGAAGTCTTGACCCGACTACGGTAAGTCGCATAGCTTTGGAGCTATGGACGTTTAAAGTTCCCCTTTTATGTTTTCGGCAGGCAGCCTATAACTCCGAAAGAAAGCTTTTATGCACCCAGGTTGGTCTATACTTTTTGTCTTATCTTGGTGTCAGGAATCACCTCCCAAACACTGTCGGCGTTGTCTTGAAACACCCTGTATATATATCCCCTCCCCTCCCATAATTTTTGCGGTGTTGAATTTGGATTTAAATGGCATAAAAAGTGTCACTGCTCATCTCAGCGAACTCAAAAACTATAGATTAGACACCATTAATATTGATCATTTTCGAACATTTGTAAATGTCTTTCCCTTCCTTTAAGTTACACCGTCAAAGTGATGTGACAAAAATCATCTCATATACAAACTTCATTTAGGTTGAGAATTTGATCGAGATCACTCCGGTGCTTCAAGAGTTATTAAGTTTTATTTATTTTTACATATCTCCCCCTCCTACCTCCTCCCATAAGTTCTATCGTCAAAGTGAATAGATAAACAACATTTCAGGCCCGAACCTCGTCTATGTTGAACATTTGATCGAGACCGCTCAGGTCGTTCAAGAGTGAAGTCACAAAGACAGTCACATTCATTTTCATTTTCTTTACATATATATATATATATCTTTGCCTCCCCCTCCCCTACGTTGCACCGTCAAACTTAATTGATAAAAATTATCCCAAGCCCTAACATCATCTATGTTGAAAATTTGATCGAGATTGGTTGAGTGGTTCAAGAGTTATTAAGTTATAATTATTTCTATATATCTGTCACCTCCCTTCCCCCTGCCCTAAGCTCTACCGTCAAAGTGATATGATAAAAACCACCCCACGCACGGACTTCATTCATATTGAAAATCTCATTAAGATCAGTCCTGTGGTTAAAGCGTGATGAAGTCATTAAACCAGTCACTTTTATTTTTATTCTTTTTACATATATCTTCCCCCTCTCCCATCCCCTTGGTTGCAACGTAAAAGTGAAATGACGAAAACATTCCAGGCCCGTAACTTATCTATGTTGAAAGTTTTATCAAGATCGGTCTGGTTGTTCAAGAGCTATTAAGTTTTATTTATTTTTGTAGATATCCGCCCTCTCCTCCCCCTCCCTTAAGTTCTACACTTAAAGTGATATGATAGAAACCATCTCCGGTCCGAACCTCATCTACGTTGATTTTTTAAGATCGGGCTTGTGGTTTAAGCGTGATGAAGTCACAAAAACAGTCACTTTGATTTTACTTTTTTCACATATCCCCCTCCCCTTTGTTGCACTGTAAAAACATCCCAGGTCCGAACCTTATCCATGTTGAAAGTTTGATCGAGATCGGTTTTGTAGTTCAAGAGTTAAGTTTTATTTATTTTTTATAGATTTCTCCGCTCCCCTCCCCAAAACTTAAGTTCTACAATTAGTGATATTATAAAAACCACCTCAAATCTAAACCTTATCTATGTTGAAAATTTGATTAAGATCAATCGGGTGGTTTAAACGTGATCAAGTCACAAAGACAGTCACTTTTATTTTTACACTTTTGACATATATCTCCCCTTCCCTCTCCCCTTTGTTGCACTGTAAAAGTAAAGAGAGGAAACATTTCAGAACCGAACATTATATATGTTGAAAGTTTGATCGAGATCGGTCGAGTGGTTCAAGAGTTATTGTTTTATTCATTTTTATTTATTTCCCCTGCTCCCCTCCCCTCCCCTAAGATCTACTTTTAAAATGAAATGATAAAAAAACTTCTCAGGTTTGAACTTCATATATGTTGAAAATTTTATTGAGATCGATTGGGTGGTTCAAAAGTTATTAATCACGAACATAGTCACTTTCATTTTTATATTTTTATATAATCCCCTCCCGTACTTTGCTCCATCAAAATAAAATGACAAAAATAATGCCAGTCTCTAACCTCGTCTACATTGAAAATTTGATCAAGATCTGTCTGGTGGTTCAAAAGTTCCCCTCCCCTAAGTTCTACCGTCAAAGTAAATAGCTAAAAACACTCCCAAGTCAGAACCGCATCTACGTTGAAAATTTGATCGAAATCGGTTGGGCAGTTCAAAAGATTAAGAGCGACTTTCAAATTTATAATATAGATTGTTCAGGATATACTTGTATGTGAAATATAAGCAAAAGCGTCTGAGTAATTTCTTAGAAAATCACGAAAAAAGTCACCCCCAAGAATAAACTATCCCTTGTGGGTGTTTTCAGGACAAATGAACTATGCTACATTGTTAGTGTTTTCATAGAACATTTATTCATGAAATACGAACACAATCGCCTGAGTCGTTCCTGAGAAAATCCCAGGGTAAAACTTACTATCAAAAGTAATATACCACTTCTAGATTTTCAGCATGAGGGAATTATACCATATAGCTAGGTTATTTATGTAACATTTAGTTATGAAATGTGAACAACAAACATCTCCTGAGTTGTTTTTGCGAAGGTCATCGGGAAAATCTTACCCCCAATGGTAAACTATTCTATCTGTAATTTTGAGGATAAACGATTTATGCCATATTGTAAATTATTTATAAAATCTGGGCCAAGTAGTTCGAGTAATTTCCAAGCAAATCGTCGGGAAAAATTTAACTGTCAAAGTAAACTATCTCTTTTGGATATTTTCTTTTTGGAACAAGCGAGTTATACCATATTGTAAGATTACTACAGAAAATATATTTACTGAAATTAGAACAAATTTGTCTAAGTTATTACTGAGAAAATTGTCACAAAAAACAACACTTGAGAAAACCACTCCTTCTGTATGTTATCGGGATAAACGATTTATGCCGTATGTTAGTTTATTAATGAAACATTTCTTTACGAAATATGAACAAAATTGTCTGAGGAGTTAATGGGAAAATCATCGGAGGAAACTCACCCTAAGAGTAAACTACTACTTCTGAATATTTACATGACGAACAAGTTTTCATAGTGTTCGGTTATTAATGAAACGTTTATTTATGAAATGTAGTTGAGAAAATTGTGTAAAAAGGACTCACACCATACAGTAAATTACACCATATGTATTTTTTCAAAGCAATGATTACGGTGGGGGATTGTTAATAATATATATATTTATAAAAATAAATAAAATCGTCACAGCTGTTTTCTTTAGGAAATTGAATTCTTTTAAATTTTCGTCTTTCAGTAAACCCCCCTTACGTTTAGGTGTCGAAGGATATAAAATTCGAAACGATAGTATGTTATAAAAACGTTATCTAGAATTCGGTTCAGATACGTTGAACAGTATGGCCTCTTTTTGAGTGCATGTGAAATCTTGACGAACCGACAGACGAATAGATGGACAGACATCGAAAAATCATTTTTTCGATATGTAGGGGCCATGTAACTTCAATTCATTGAAATCTCGTATTCAATTTTTATAACTATCATCACACTTTCTTCTTTCGTCGCTGGAATGTGAAAACGAATAGGCATACACCGACTTGTAAAGTGATAATTTGTAATCCCTAAAATTTAATTTCTTATGTTTAATGTGTTGTCACACTAGAAAAAAAAGCTTATGCCTGTTACATCATTTTATTATCAGTTCTTCACGTTAGTGTATAATTCAGAAGAACGATATGATTACGGTTAATATCCATGACATCTTTTGGAAGTACTCGTGTTCCTCAGAAGTAGAGCTGTATAATTTAGTTTTGTTTAAAGAAAGCGTTCTTTATTCCTTACACAGACCAGATTGCATTTGTTGCACTTGCAGAACAGATTGCATTTGTTGCACTTGTGGATGTGAAAAAAAGGAGAGAGAGAGAGTCAATACTCTAAAAAGAAACACAAACACTAGAACAATAATTTAAACATCAACTTTTCTTTTCATGATAACAAACTATTCTACTTCATTCGCTGTAACTGTAAGGCTTCAGGTCCCGCTGTGCAAAAAAGGCATACCATACCACAAACTGAAAACAATCGCTGTTACAGTAGTACCCTAATCCTGAATAAATACGTCGATTAAAGGACACTATCAATAAGTTATTTCCTTATTATATTGTTTCGGTTCTTATTAACATGAAAATTATGAACTTTTTATATTGTTTCGTAAAAAAAGATGGATGTGATTCGATCTGGTGTCAAAACAGTATAAGAACTACCAGTCCGCCACTCTACCCACTTGACCACAGAGACTACCTTTTGATGTCTCTCTTTTTCTTAACAAATAAATGCTCATGGCTATAGAGCATGTCACTTCTAAACTTAAGACAACAGTTTTCCTTTTTTTCTATATTTCCGTACAGTATCTTGGTTCAGAAGCTAATTTATATTTGGCAGAAAATTTACACCCTAGGTCTAAACCAATAAATGGAATATTTTACTCCATTTTCAACTCCTTAATTCAACTTCTGGATAATACGATACTACCAATCGTGAAATTCCCTCTCCAATCGTGCTCTGCTACTGCAAAAATCCTTCGACAGCATTATTGCCAGTATACACAAAACCGAGCATAATTTTGTTTTTTGCTTATATTTTTATTATTTTATTATATTTTTTTGGAAATATCTTCTTGGATGGATTGTTTTCTATTATCTCCACTTATTAATAACTGAATTTTACCCATAAACGTAAGGAAAATTGAAAAATTGCGAAAAATCGTGAGTTACAGTATACGCGCATTTTACTTTTTTATTTTTATTTTATTTTATTTATTTATTTTTTTTAGCTTGAGGGTACAAGTTCCTGAATGGCGGCCATCTTTGTTATCAGTGGAGTGCCAATTTTTGCGTTTACGAAAACTAGAATACAGTTGCACAGGACGTGCAAATCAGACAAACACCAAACAAAAACGAATATTTACAGGAGAGACTGAGGTAACGGAAAATATATACTCTTGTATCTAAATAAATATGCAGGGTTGCAAACCAATACATGGAGTCACCACAAAAAGTACAGAAAATTACACTTTAAAGGGGCTGTATTTTGGAATTGCATAAATTGGGGAGTTCATAATTTTTGTGCTGAATATTATTGCATGTAAAGAGTCTGCAGAAATATCCACACCCATGATACTACTGGCATCGTAGATTTATGCGGGTCCAAAAGTTGAAGTTTGGGTTTTTGATGCATTTTTGGGTTAATATCTCAGAAGGGCAAAGTTCAATAAATTGCTGCTAAGTCCACAAAGTAATTCTGTATGTGAATAAACTATTGCAAGAAAATCATGATTAATATTATATGGAGAAAAACATGAGAACATGAAATAAAACACCAAGAAAACACTTGCGTGACGGTGGTCGTAGCCCGGAAAATTTTAAATGTTTAGATGTGTTTCATGATAGGTCTCAAAAAATAAGCATGGTTGAGCAATTAGACCCGCTTTTGTTTGTTATTTAGTTGTACAAAAGCTTCTGAGTGCCGTTTATTCAATCTTTCTAGCCCCATGGTCATTGGCACGTCTATATGGGAGATGGGTTAACTCCCTGTTGCACCCGCGACACCCATCGTCCTACTGGACCGCGTTATTCAGTCACTTACCGGATCAGCCAAGTTTCATTGAAATCCAATCCCAGTTATGGAAATTAATATGTTCACACTGGTGAATTATATAGTATAGACTAGTGTTTAGCTAGCTGGCGTTGGAGTCTGGGGGTGATCCCCCGTGTTTACTCGGCCTAGTGTCTAGCACTTCTTATTCCACAATACTACGGGATTTCAAATTTCTCTTCCTATTTCAACTATCTAAAAAATTGTATCCCAAGAATACGTCCATTTAAATAACGGCAATTTCTTCATCTCCCTATAGACCCTTTAAAAACTAAAAATATTCACTTTCGGCCATTTGCTTGTTTGTTAGTCCTGGTAGGCTACAATCATGCTAAATTCCATCATTTTAATACTGCCGGAAGTGCCTTAACATTTTGGGATGTAGAAGATGTCCTATATAAATAACATCGGAAAGATTTTTCAGTTCCCTATAAACCACTCTACAGTTAAAAACTTTTGCTTCTGATGGTTTACTTCAGTAACGCTAACAAAAACGTACAATCCCAGCGAATTTCAAGTTTTTTTTTTTTCAATTCCAAGTACCTAAAATATGAGATTATATGTCCAAAAAAAGGTCCATTTAAATACCATAGAGAATTTATTCATCACCCCTTTAGACCCCTTAATAAAACTAAAATATTCACTTTTGGGAATTTTCCTGTAGGTTAGTCTCGAAGAGCTATAATCATGTCAAATTTCAACTTTCCACCTCAACCGGAAGTACCCATTCAGTTTGTCAGTTCATGTAGCCTTATATAGTTAGGATAGATGTAACGCAACCTTGTGGACATACAGGTATAACTTCCGTAACTGGAATTGGATTTCAATGACACTTCCTGGAACATTAAGTACCTTAATACTGCGGTTCAGTTTGGCGATGGGTGTCGTGAGTGCAAGGAGGCAAGGTATGACTAAGTCCCTTACCATACCATATAGACATGGCAACGATCATGGACCAGGAAAGATGGAACAAATGCCATTCACGAGCTTTTGCACAACTGATCACAAAGGAAAGCGGGTCTAATTGCTCAATCATGCATAGTTTTTGAGCACTATTATGAAACATATCAAAACACTTAAATTTTTCCGGGCTATGACCATCGTCACGCACGTGCTTTGTTTGCGATTTTACCTTTAGTGATGAGCGCAGGAATCTTGGTCTTGCAGTTTTTCCAAGAGTCTTGCATGCAAGACCAAGACCAGGAATCCCGATGCAAGACCAAGACCAAGACCATACCTGGAAGTCCAAGACCAAGACTCCTGCGCAAGAGTCTTGCACAGGTACCGGCACTACTTCATTTTTTATATATAGAATGTAAAAAAGAAGGAGATGGATTTCTTGGCTTCAGTAAAAATGCTCCTGGAGTGAATGTGTTCCCAGTAGTTGATGCGATCCGTGTGAGTCAATCTGCCTCTGTATCATATAGCTATAGTATGTCGTTTTCTGAATTGGTTGTTTGCCTTTTTCTGTAGATATTGCTCGTTTTCAAGCCACACAGGTGTCATCTTGCTCCATGTGAGCTTTTTTGGTGGACAAACACTGTATACGTGGATTTTTTCGGTGTTTTGTTTCCTCCTACTTCCTTCATTCTACCATTTAACTCATTTCTCATCATTACCGTCTCCCTTAGCCTTGATGCATAATCGCGGGACGTTAAACTAGATTTCATTCCATTTCAAAGCATGTTAGTGGTGTTCTTCTTCCAAAACTAAAGAGAAATGTAGTATTGAACATCGGTAATACCGTACACCATAGATGTCGACTACATGGATATGGTCTTGGCTCCGAGACAAGCATCCTTTGGAAATTTTTAATGGGTGCTCATAAAATTAATTTCAAAATAACATTTTCATGACATATACAAAAACTTAGTGCATGTGACCGCAAGTTTGATTTCATGGACGGATGCTTGTACGTTGAATAATTGTTTATTAATATAATTTTTAGCCTTCTTAGGTATACGGCACATCGAGGATTGAGCGATATAAAATTATACTACAACAATAAATCTATATTATAAAATTGAAAGTGACTATCTTTGTGACTACTAATCTCTTGAACCACTCGACCGATCTCGACCAAATTTTCAACATAGATGAGGTTTGGGCCTGGAAGTGTTTTCGTCATTTCACTTTCACGGTAGAACTTAGGGGAGGGGAGAAGGGGAAGTTATAAGATAATAAATAAAACTTAATAACTCTTGAACCAAACGACCAATCTAGATCAATTTTTAACATAGATGAGGTTCAAGAATAGAATGTTATTTGTCACTTCACTTTGACGGAGCGACGTAGGGGAGGAGGAGGAGGAGGAGATGTACAAAAATTAATATAAATAAAAATAAAAATTACTAAGTTTGTGACTTAATAACTCTTAAACCGATCTCAATCAAATTTTTAACATGTATGAGGTTTGGTCTTGGAAAGTTTCTTTTAGAATTTCCTTTACTTTGTTGGTAGAACCTAGGGGAGGAGGAAGGAAGGGTATATATATATATATATATATATATATATATATATATATATATATATAATAAATAAAACTTAATAACTTTTGAAACACCCGACCAATCTTGATCAAATGTTCAACATAGATGAAGTTCAGGCCTGGAGCAATTTTTTTATAATTTTACTTTGATGGTGCAGCGTAGAGGAGGGAAGGAGGGAGATATATGTAAAAAAAAAAAATAATATAAAAATATAAGTGACTGTCATTGTGACTTCATCACTCTTGATCCAGCCGATCGATCTCAATCAAATTTACAACATAGATGAGGTTCATACTTGTGGTGATTTTTATCAAATCACTTTGACAGTAGAGCTTAGGGGAGGAGAAAGGGATGGAAAATGTACAAAAATAAAAAAAAATAATAACTCTTGAACCACCAGACCACCTTTTCAACATAGGGTCGTACCTGAGATGGTTTCTGTCATATCACTTTGACGGTGCAGTTTAGGGGAGAGGGAGGGGAAACATATTTTAAAATGATTAAAAATGGCCGGTATTAAAATGGAATCTATATGTTTGGGGTCGCTGAGCTAAAAGTGACACTTCCGATGCTGTATAAATTCATATTCAGCCCCATAGCTTGGCGAAGGGAAGGGAAGAGATATAAAAATGATCAAAAATGACGAATATTAGTGTCGAATCCATAGTTTTTGAGGTTGCTGAGTTGAATACTGACCTTCCAATACCGTTTACGGCCAAATTCAGCCTCGTAACTTGGGGGAGAGGGAGATACATAATAATGATAAAAAATGATCAAATATTAGTGTCGAATCCATAGTTTTCATCGCCGCTAAGGTGAACAGTGATACTTCCTATCCCGTTTAAATGCAAATTCACCACCGCAACTTGCGGAGGAAGGAGATATATACAAATTATCGAAAATGACTATTATCAATGTCGAACTCATGGTTTTTGAGGTCATTGGGGTGAACAATGACACTTTCGATGCCGTGCCTCGCAACATGTTGGAGGAGGAGATATATATATAAGTTTATTGAAAATAACCAATATTAGTGCCGAATCCATAGTTTTTGGGGTCTCTGAGACGAACACTGACACTTCTGATGCCGTTTAAATTCAAATTCAGCCCCGGAACTTGGAGAGGAGGAGGAGAGAGAAATATCAAAATAATCGAAATGATCGATTAAAGAGCGCTTTACTAATAGTAAAAAGTAACTGACTAACGAAATATATTACTATTCTTTTTTTTTTTAAGTTTAACCCAATGAAGTGGGTAATTGATGCTAGTAATCCATATTCACAAGTGAGACTTCAAATAACTTGGAGTTATTTTGTATTTCTAATACAGGTCGAAAGTTTGGAGTTTAATGCCGTTATTTTGTATTTCTAATACAGGTCGAAAGTATTCATATAAATTGAGTTTATTCAAGACATAGACAGTAGAGTAATTTTCAGTTTTCACTCAAATTATTCTAAAATATTAAGAGGTTTTATTATAATAATTATTATTTTGATTTTCTCTCTCTATTTTGGTCAATATTGCTAAACATATCATCATCATCATCATAGCTGTTCTGCCATTATTGGCAGGTTACTTGCTGCAACAGAAGGTTCGACGTTCGGTGGTCCTCAGCTAGTCTCTTCGTCTTGACGTAGTAATTTTCTGTTTTAATACCTTCTTTCAACTAGTCTCCTTCGCTCTCTCCCTCTCTTTCCTTCCACAATATTCTCTAGCACGTCCCTCATAATATAGTTCCTCCTCAGCTAATATCCTAACCAGTTCCTCTTCCTCCTCTTAACAATATCTAAAATTCTTCTTTTTTCCCCCTACTGCTAATATTTCTAACACCTTCGCATTCGTTTTACGTTCAACACAGCTAATTCTCTCCTTTTTCTCCTAGATGCCCACATTTCGAAAGCCTTCAATTTTTAAATTGCTTTTTCGTAATGCCCATTTTATGCCTCATAGAGTACATATTTGAATCAGTAAAACAAAATCTCAATATTTAATTGGAAGTTTGTTTAATACAAGGGTTAGCTAATCGTGGTTGAAACGAAAAATCCGACGACTTTAGAGTGTAAAAATAATTTTACAATTCATGATATTTCAATAAGCTGTGCCGTCTTGATTTTCTTTCATGCGTCTCAGGGGTAGTCTCCTCAGTTTGGGAACCAGTGAAGTGTTGGATCTGTTAAAAAAAAAATTGAACAGATTACGAAACGTTGTGATTTAGGCATATCTTATTAGTGAAGCGTGGGCACCCATTAAAAAAATATAAGTCGTCACCTCTGTTGTACACTATCATCATATTACACGAAGTTAAACTATGTTACATTTAGAAATACACATTGTATTTCCGTTACTATCGGCGCATTGTAGAGTTTATTATCCCTTATACCAGTAGTAAATTTTACCTATGAAAAGCTTGAGATTTCTTAAATGCAAGACTTGCAAGACTCTTGCATGCAAGAGCAAGACCAAGACCAAGACTGAATGTGCAAGACAAAGACCAAGACCAAGATCAAGATTTCTAGTGCAAGACCGAGACCAAGACTGGATGTGCAAGACCAAGACCAAGACCACCCCGGTCTTGGTCTTGGTCTTGTATTTGCTCATCACTATTTACCATCTCCTCACTTTTTTCTCCATGTAATATTAATAATGATTTTTTTTTTGCAATAGTTTATTCACATACAGAATTAGTTTGTGGCCTAAACAGCAATTTTTTTTAGCACTTTGCCCTCCTGAGATAATACGCCTCAAAATGCATCAAAATCCCAAACTTCAATTTTCGGATCCCCATAAATCTACGGCGCAAGTAGTATCATATATGTGGATATTTCTGCAGACTTTTTCGTGTAATAGTATTCAGCACAAAAGTTATGAACCCCCAACACTAAGAAAAAAATTGTATGTGGCGTACCTAAAATCGTATGTTACATTTGCAAATCCTATAACTTTTGGATTTAACGTACAGCAAACGTGTAACTGAAAACTCATATTTTATAATTTTTTCTGTGTAAATGTTCTATCTGTATGTAGGCTACTTTCAGAGTGAAACAATATAATCTGTCAGGATCTCACATACAAATAGCCGTAGATAACATATAGCTGACGGAGGTAACATAGATATGCGTAATGTAATATAAGGAAGACTGTTAGATATCTGACATCCTGCAATGGCATGATGTAACATCTAAGGGCAGTGCCTATGTAGCATACGGATAATGTATGTTCCGTACTAATTTCTATAGTAAGCAAGAGAATTCCGCATATTTGTACAATATACCGCTGTCCGGAGAACGGATTTTTCTCAGTGTAGTTCATGCCATTCCAAAATACAACCCCTTTAAAAGTGTAATTTTCTGTACTTTTTGTGGTGATTTTATGTATTAGTTTGCAACCCTGCATATTTATTTAGAAGCAAGAGTATATTTCCCGTGTACCTTAGTCTCTCCTGTAAATATTCGCTTTTGTTTGGTGTTTGTCTGATTTGTACGTTCTGAGCAACTGTGGTTTTAGTAAACGCTTGCAATTGCAAAAATTGGCACTCCACCAACAACAAAGATGGCCTCCATTCAAGAACACTTGTACTTACGACAACGTGAATGGTATTATTGATCTTCTCATACACATGGTTCACCACACTCCAATTTCTATAATATTCGGAAATGGTCGAGCAACTACTTTCACCATATTTGGACCACTTCAGATGGATTGACCCAAATGCAAGTTACGAAAGGACTGAATAAGTTTTTCAATATATATATAAACTAGTTTAGCGCTCACCTCTAGTGCGAGAGACCCATGGTTCAATTCCAGATCTGTAGGATTCGTAGTGTTCGATGGTTTTCTCGGTTATTCCTCTTCCTCCCACACTATGAACCTACTAATTCGCTTTCATTAATCATCCGTCTCGTACCCTAAAGAAGGTAAGCGAAGGATACAAAACTTCAAAGAAATTAACCCCAGCGAACGATCGCTCAATTTACTCATTATTTTGATTATCTTTTAATAACTTGTATTGTTATTTGAGAAAAAGTTTACAATATCGATTTTTGAAAATGATTTGGGTGTGTCTTTAAAAAAAGAACCAATGTTTGATCTACATCCTAAACTTATTAAAGTGATTGTGTGTTTCTTTGGTTTTCATTGGTTTCCTTATGGAGTTTTGAAATATCAATATAATAAATTACAAATTTAATATGTGCCTGGAAATTTATTTAATTTTCCATTTTGAATTATTGTTTTCCTTGACAAAAAGAAATATGCAAACGTACTTCTGAAGCATTTTATTTCATACAAATATACTTTTAGAACTTTTTAAATTAGATTCTGATATTTGAACTATTCTACTAACTGGTATCCGATGCTTTGTGTCAAATGGATTCAGGGAGCAAAGCCAGTAATTTGGCTTACATAATATACTGTAAACGGAAATGACGTTTCAGCACTCCCTACGATAGCTTCATTTTCCACATTGCTTTGACGTTTTTATTACCATAAATTTCTGTTAATATTAAAACGTGTTAGGTATTTGGTTGATTTGGAATTTAATATTTATTTTAGCAATAAGAACAGCCCTATATGAGACATTGAAAAAAAAAGAAAACATGAACTTCCAGCGCAAATAACTCCATGTCTTTCGCACCGAGGGCCCGCACGCTAATCACATAGCTATAAGAGGAAGTTTTAAAACACGCTAGGATCCATCTAAAATCTCCCGGGACCAAACCTTGCAGTAGCGATTTCTTCTGTACAGAATGTTTAAAATATATACTTAAAATGTTTACTGTATACTTGGAAAATAATAATTATTATAAATGACAAGACAGAACACAATAAGTAATTTTATTAATTTTTAAAACAGGAAAAGAAAGATAGGTAAACAGTTAGTTCCCGTCTTATTAATAAGTTATGTCTGGTTGTGTCGAAGCCAGATGTTCACAGTTTACGTTCTCCACATAATTTAATTAAATAGAGGTGCAGAATAAGAATGGGGTGCTACTTTTTTGGAAAATTTATGGGTAGAATTTGTTAACTCAGAAACCAGGCAGATAACCTGTAACTCATGTAACTGAGATACAGCACTGAAAAGTTTGCTCGATCACCGTGATATTGTTCTATGTGAACAATGTAAGGAAATACGTATTTAGTGGTATTACGAAGGGTAATTTCCATTTCTACACTAATAATTTTAACATGTGTTTTGATTTGTGGCGTATTTATAGGTCTATCAGGCTAAAGCTCCTAGAAATAATTTCATTTTTATTTTTACGCATTATACGTGTAACACAAATGCTTCTTACAGGTTCTGAAACCCTCCGAAACTAGATTCTAAATACGTCACTGGTGTTGATAACATTTGAATCGATATTAAAAGTAGAAATACTTTATAGAAAGTTCAAGTCTGAATTATCACAGAAATAAGAACACAAAAGATGTTAGTAACTGTAGTCGTATTGTCGAATGAACTCCCAAAGTATTGACCTCTTGAATAAAAGTGTCAGAGATACTTGTTAATTCGCATTCGAAACTAACATCTCTACAAGCGACTTAACAGTTTATACTGGAAAATATTTCACTGTTGTGGCTTAAGAAAACCAAAAACTGGATATTGTATCTTTTTACCTTTCTAAATTCAAGACGAGGCAAGAAACACAATTATCATATCGTTTTCGAGAGGAAAAATTTCTCGAGTCCGGTGGGCAACACTAATTCACCCAAGTTTTGGGTCTCAAACATTGTTTCAATGTTGCATGGTTCATACGTAAAAGACTACAAGTAAATAAAATGATGGTACTAGAGCAATGAAGATAATTTATCTACGTTTAAAATATGCAAGCTATTACACAATTTACTCCAAAGTAAGTGTGGTTTAAATGTTGTTATATCACACTATTCGTGGACCACTCGTGGCGGGGAACGGTTGTGATAAATTCCAGATGATATTTAGAAAAAAATAGGGCGTGTTTTTTTTTACATAAATTAACAAAACGGAACAATAAAATTTCGAGACAAGAGAGAGAGAAGTCTTCGAATATCGAGACGAGACAATACCTATAAATTTGGGAGACGAGAGGAGAAAATCTTACTTCTCGTATCGTCTAGTCTCATGGGAAACACTATCTGAACGAAATAGATGTCATTCTTACTTGTAGTAACTACCTGGCAGATGTTGGAGCATTTTTTGTATGAATAATCGATTTTATAGTATATCAATCTGCAAGTATAGCAAGTATCTGTACGCTATTATTGGAGCATTAGCCAAGAATAGAACATTGGAGAGTGCATTAGGTCACTATTTAGAAGTGAAATGAAATCTTTGAGTTTTACGTCCCATGGTTATGCCGGTTACGATAGAGGAGATGGTGATAATAATAATAAATAAAATGGTGGAATGAAGAAAGTGGGATTAAACGGGAGAACCCCGGGAAAACCCACGCACATGGCATTTGAATACCACAAAGCTCACTTGGCGCAAGCTGGGATTGAACCGGGTACCTCATACACCAATTATGAGCACTGTACCACTGAGCCACTACGGTCCCCGTTATTTTTAGGACATAATTGATGTAAAATAATTCTTAAAATTCCCATATTCTTAATCTGCATGAAAATAGAGTTGATAAATAATATTTCTTCTACCTAGGTGTATTAGATTTCCAAATTATATGCTATGCATAAGTATCGGAAGTCTAATAGAACGACTATGTCTGTTTGTTAACAGGTATCAGACCAAAACGGTAAGAAATATCGAGAAAGGTTTTCCGGAATAAATTTAGCATCCTAAGAATAGATTCCATCTTCTCTGTCAGTTTTCTATATAAATCGGAAGTGATAAAGATCGATAACTTCGGACCATAAATCAAAAATTATAATAGCTAGCGACAAGCGGTTTTATGGAAATGATTCAATGTCTCTAGAAAATATACCATCTCCATTACCTTACTTCTCTATTAAAACCGCACTGGAAGAAATCGACTACTATTTCCGAATTCAATATTGGTTTTCATAGAACAAAAACTGTCAGTGATACTGAGAAGTTTTCGGGAATTCCTTCAATATTTCAAGAATAGGTCCCCTTTCTTCTGTTAACCCTGTATTCAAACCAGAAGTGGAAGAAATAAACCGTTTTCAGTTTTAACATTGAGCACCATAAAACTAAATTGGTAGTAGATAACGACAGTTCTCGAAAATCGATTGAGCATCTTAATAAAAATATCATCTTCATCTGTATCTTTACTGAAACCGGAAATGGTAAAACAATTTCACTCTTCCGGTTTCAATATTGATTTCCATATCTCCATAAGGCTCCCTCGGGGCTATGTGGATAGCATACACATTTTTGGAGCTGGAAACCCGGGTTCAATTCCTGGCGGGAACTGATATGGTTGGGATTTCACGTTAAGCTGTAGGTTCATGTCTCATATAGCCTTACTGCTGAATGGGACGCTAAACTGAAATCAAACCAAAACCAAATCCCTAGCTGAAAAGAGTAAAATCGATAAGTTATATCAAGAAGCTTTCTTTAATTATTGTTCTCCCACGATTTTCTTCTTTTCCACCAGGCGAATATTATCAGGATGATGTACTTCCCATATATCATATGCTCTACCCGACTTGCACATTTTCTTGCTTTTGTTTTTAATGAATAATGAATTCTCTGTCGTTTTCTACCTACACATATGTTACTATTTTGCAGTTCGCTATCGATCACAACAGGGTAAATCCTCTTTGATCCCTATGTAAACTTTTGTCAGTTGATGCGACAAATAAGCGAGTTTACTTTACATTATACCTAGGTATAGCTCGAATCTACTTTTAAATAAGACGAACACATCCCTCAGTTGAAGGAAAGATGCACAGATTTTCTGAATCTTTCGTACAACGTAAGCTTCAATTTGCCTCTACAGGTAATTATTCGCGGAGATGTTTACGTAGAATCAATGGAATCTGTATGATCTGTAAAGAGAGAGAAACCAGACTTTGCTCTTACCTGATGTCAATCTGCACTCTATCAGTTCCTTTGTCTCCGGAAACAACCCGAAGTTCACGCACGTGACCTAAAAGGGGGAGGGGGAGAATTAAATAAATCTACATGGTTAGCCTCCTATGTGCTGTTGTGCGGTGTTGTAAAATGAAGGCAATAATTTAAACAGCTTTTAAATGGAAGAAAGTTAATTTTTACTTAGAGCCCCATAATATTACCCTAGGAAGAAAAAGTAAAACAGAACATGCAATAGTAATAATAACAAACGTTTGGACGAATTTCAAAATGTATAAAATAAATAGTTTTCATAACATTTTTTTAAAGAAATATGCCATGTTATTATATAGGAAAATCCCGTCGCATTTCGAGTGTTGGACACATTCTTAAGAGGCAGCAAAACTGAGTACATCTAGTACGTATGGATTAAGAGCATCGATTTTAACATAGGCGATAAACACATTTCATTATATATATCCCAGATCTACGAAATTAAAAAAAAAAAAGACACAATAGTTAAATTTTAAATACAGATACATTAATGCAGTGGAAGTTTCATGCACATAATAAACTTATAATTTATGTATTAAAAACCCGAAATTCCATAAGGAAACCAATGAAAAACAAGGAAACGCCAAACCATTTTAATAAGTTTAGAATGCATACACAACGTTTTTTCTTTTTTTTTTTTTAAAAAAAAAAAGACGTAAATTATTTTCAAAAAGCAATATTGTGAATTTTTTTTTTTCAAATAATAATACAAGTCATTAAAAGATAATCAAACTAATGAGTAATTTGAGCGATCCTTCTCTGGCATTAATTTCTTTTCTGTGCGTTGTTCAAACAGTTGGCCAAGTTCACAATAGATGCCATTATTTGCGTTTACTTTTCGAGGGGAAAGGAATCTTCATTTTTGACTTCAGCATCCACCCTGAAGCTAAAAGAGAAAAACGAAAACCGCTAATGATTCAAGGGGAGGAAGGAACCCTGCTGCTTAAGGTAGAAAAAAGGAAAAGGAAAAAGGCGGAATAAAGAAAATAAGAAACGGGATCAAATACTGTTCACGAACATTCATGTATATACAAAAGTATTATATTCTATCAGAGCCACGAATTAAGGTCAGCATCCTTGAAAAAAAAATTATTTGGTATTTACAATTTAAAATTGTCATCTAGATAACAAGGTGCATACTCATTGTAATCAGGAGCCTGTTAAATTAAAGAGATGAAAGGAAAGCCTAGCTTAAAGTCTTCAAAGTTGACAATATTGTATGGATTGTTGACCCTGGAAATTCGAAACAGATAACTTTGGAGACAGCGGTTTAGGATTAGTTGTCTTACGATTCTTATTTTTAATTTTTTAGTTGTAATTTCGTAAGATTTTTGTATCAAACTCTTAACTGGTGATATTTTCAATGTTATTGATTGGTATCTTTGAATAATTGTTGAGAGTTACATGTCTTTTCTAATTTCAAGCTTTCATAATTATTACAAGTAATGTGTGTAAAGGGCTATGTGTTACCTGCTTGTTGTTGGCATTTTAACTGACTTCTAAAAAGAAGGAAGTTTTCAATTCGACTCATGTATTTATACTGAACTTTTTAATATTTTAAAAATAGTATGCTACTTTTTTCTGCCATCTTAGTGAATAATAATAAGTAGAGATAGAAAAAATATTTTAAAGTTAATACTATAAAATAACTATGCACGTCTGTCATTTATGATTTCCTTGCCACAGAGTTTGAAACAACAAAAAAGACGAAAAGGTAGCACTGCTAAAGTGCCTGTTCTCGCTAGTTATCGCATTTCTGAAAAGAAAGCTCAGGGATTGCATGGTCTCTTTCTCATCAATTCTACGACCAATCTCCAGTATTGTCTGTTCACTCTAGGATGGAAGATTGTTTACAAACAACTATTGTAGTGCGAGCGTCAAAACCTTGCTTCTCACCCCTACATGGTTAATTCATGGTTGCCAGGCACATGAATCTCCGAACCGAATGTACCTACTTCTGCACAGCCATGGACCAAGTGCTATTACTACATAAATTGCTGCTTTTGAGATGACTGAGATATTAATGTTATGAAAAATTGAGTTAGTTATTATGTAATACAATTTTACATATAATGCACACTCAATTTTGTACAAGTGTTCTTGTTCGAAAGTGTGCGAAAACCTTGTACGCCTGGCAATATTGGAATATGGCAGTTTGTGTTGTAAACAATAAACAGAGGTAGCGAAGACCGTTAGGTTCGCTGGACAGCGTTGTTTTCATGATAAGGCGACAGAAACATATTGTACTGATTGTAAACAAGGGCTGGGAATTTCGATGCGAGTATAGGTGGAAATATTCTTCCCACATATTGCCTGTTGGTGAAGGTTTGCAATGTTGCAAACTGCTAAGTGTAGAATTTCATACTAATTAAACGAGCTTTGAGAAGGATTAGTATGATGCAATAATTATAAATACTAACAACCATAGACTTAAAGTATTAGGAAATAAACCATGCTGCTGTAAGAAGAATATAATACACATTGAATTAAGTGTTCAAAGTACAATATAAAGCGAATTTTAACATTTAAACATTTTAAAGCTGTACACATTTGCCCTGTTTGGGTGCCCTTAACAGACACTGTGCAACACGAAAAAAGGCATTAAAATAGGTAGATCGAGCGTGGGCATCAACGCGGCTCTGGCCGGTATTCCTTATTAAGGTTTTCCTCAGTCCCACGAGGTGAATGACTAGATAGTAGCTTCTGTAAGGCAGGGGCGGATCCAGGACGGACTTCTTGAGGGCGGTGAGTTTTAATACTGCTACTTAGAGCTATTTTTAAGAGCTCCAAACTCTGGGATTGGGTTTTATTTAAGTATATAAAATGAGAAAGGTTCCTTTCCTGGGGGCAATCGCCATGATCGCCCCCCTGGATCCGCCACTGCTGCAAGGCCAGAATTGAGCCAAACACCGAGGCCCCAGAATTGGCGGGAAATATATTACTTCAGAATATTATGTTGTCAACACTTCCACAAATATTATGGTGGTGGGTTCCGACATCCCTTTTTCGTTTATGTGTGTTTAAATTCATTATGAAGTAAATGTAGAATTGTTTCTTTCATTCTCTTTCTTTCTTTCTTCTCATCTTTCTCATCCTTGCTCTCCTTTCCCCACCTTCTTAAAATATGAATACTATCCTCCTGTAATATTGTTTCTCTCCACGGCCCAACCGGTTTAAAGAGACCAACCTGATATAGTTAACTATTAGCAGAAGTGTACCAATAAATTCACATTAGAGACAGCGCCGTAACTTATATTTTTTTTTCTGGGAGGCAAGCATTAATATGTGTATTTGGGCCTCCTAGAAAAAGTTTTTCTCATTCTTGCCCCCCCCTCTTTCTAACTTTTTCTTACTATTTATGCCCCCCGGAGCCTGTCGGCCCTCCCTCACGGCAAGGTCTGCGGGGCCGCTACTTACGCCCTTGGGCTCATTCCATACATGACAAATTAATTAAGGGGACAACATTGACAAATCTCAAAGCCATACGAATAAATGTTATTTCTAGGGCCCCTAATAATAGACGTTTCTTACTGAAGTGGGCACAAGGCTCACTTTTGTTTTATTTACCTTTTGTGCGCTGCTTTATGTAATGTAGTGAAACTGTTTAATGCTTCATTTATAATTTCATGTTCGTATTGTATATGGATTAAGAAAATTTCGTCTCCAAATGGGCCCCTTCGAACAGCGGGGAACATCCCTGGGGGGAAGTTGCCCCTCCCCTGTCCCACACAAGTTACGGTCCTGATTAGAGAAGAAGTAAACTCTTTCGAAATTTACGCAACTTGCAAATACCAAACCCTACTAGTGCTAAAATTGATGAGTTAGTTCCACTGTTACAACTGCTATAAGGGGAAAGTAGGGGAAGGACTGCTAAGATTCGCTGGCCAGGTTTTGTGTCAAAACACAGCGCCAAACTACAGTGAACGGACAAAATGGTGCATAGTCAACTATGGACTCTAGTCGATTGATATTATTATTGAGTGTGTGTTGTGTATGATTATATATATATATATATATATATATATATATATATATATATATATATAGATTGTATTAGTAGAAACTTCATGAATGAAATACGTGTAATTCCTAGGGATTTCTATGATTTTGCATCTTTTTCTCTAATGAATACAAACGTTGGTAATTACGATATAATTTTGCTTTGTTAAAGACTGAATCATGCAAAACATATTTGTTACTCCATTTTTTTTTCAAAACAATTTCTGTATGTAGGTGTATTGTTTTTACATTTTTGACGTATTTATGTGAAGTTGTAGTATTTGTTTTTTATTTTCACTGCATATCTTCTAAACGTTCACGAAAAAAAAAGGAAACAAGGTACAATATTTTGTATACATTAAGTTCGTATCACCAAAAGGAAAGAAAATTTTTCCAGTTTTTGCCTTTTTGAATTTTGCATTTTTGAAATCAGGTCAGTTGTAATTGTTGTATGAATCACATCACCCCTTTCGCTTCAACTGCCCTTTGGTCTTCAACTGTGCAGATACTTCCGATCACTTCTGAGCAGATTAACAATTGAGCCAGGGAGTTTAGTACAGCATGTAGCTTTGTTATTGCAAAATGCCTCATGTTAAAGAGGGTATATCCTAGAAACCAGGGTGGAAAAAATCATATTTTTTTTCGAAAAAATCATTTTTCTTGATTTTTTTTATTTAAAGCGATTTTTTTGATTTAAATAAAATCTTTCTCTTCGTATAATACAAGTCGCGAACTGAAGAAAAAACATTAGGAATTAGTATTAAATATTAATCATGCCATTTAAGTGAAAGTATTGGGTTTTAATTTTGAATTAATTCCCAATCGTTAACCTATTTCAATCCCAAACAATGTTTCTTAAGCATTAAGTCAAAAGTAAAGCAATGTATATCAACATGACACTTTTCTTTTCATGAAAGTTACTGTTATTTAGCAGGGTGGTATTTTTAAACAATTGGAACTAGCTAGCGGCACAAAATACATATAAAGTACAAAAATTAGGCCTAAAATTAACTAACTCACTCTATGACCTATGGAACTCGGAGGTTCAATGCCATGTTCACAAAAGCTCTCCTGACTTCTATCCTTAGTCAACTGAATCCAGTTTCTATTTTGTATTCTTATTTCTGCGAGATCCATCTTAATATTGTCCTCCCATCGGTGCCTAGGTCTTCCTAATGGTCGTTTTCCGATTGGACTTCCAGTTAAAACTTTCAAAGCGTTCCTACTTTCTTCCATTCTCGCTACATGTCCTGCCCATCTGAGCCTCCAAGATTTGATGACCCTAACAATGTTTGGTGGACGGTATAAATTATACTGTTCCTCATCATGAAGTTTTCGCCATTCCTCATTTACGTTCCTTTTGGTTCCGAATATTCGTTTCAGGATTTTATTCTCAAATACTTTCAAGTCTGCGTTCTTCCCTCAGCGTACGCGACCATGTTTCACAACCATACAGCACAACAGGTATAATTATCGTTTTATATATTTTAAAGCTTCAAATTACTCGACAGAATTCGCGGGGATAAGATATTTTGAACTGAATAATAACAAGAATCCCTTGCTTTTAGTCGATATTTCATTTCTTCGTGAATATCGTTTTCTGATCCTATATATTAGCCGATGGTAGAACTTTGTTTGTCTTTCTTCATGAGCTTTTGTAAGTCAAAAATTTTCTGCAGGAATTCCAAAATAAAAAATCAAGATGATCAGTTCCAGCAGAAGAAACACCTGTGATTGTTAAAAATATGCTTTGTGCGACGTGAAAAACAGTTCAAATGCGAGTTGTTCGTGCATTTAAGACATCTATACACAGCAGGCACGTTTTTATACTTTTCTGTTGGCTATTTTATTTCCTATGGCAGTTTTTTCTGCACAGGCGCGGCAAATTTTGTGCGATCAAATCGCAGATTCCGGCATGTTCTGCTATGGAGTCAAGTATCCATTTTATCAAAAGTATTATTCGATATTTTAACGCACCCAAAACTTGTCATATTACGATCCCGAGGAACTTCTATTATTTAGTACATAAATTTCGCCCAAAATTTTAAAATCTATTTTTTTTTTTTTGTTTTTTGTTTCGGAGACTGTATCGGACCCCTCTAAATACGCCCCTATTATCTGGAAACAAACAAATAAAACGTGGACACAAAAGAGTTTTCATCTTAAGTGTCCATGGTGATTTCACCGTTGGAATAGAAATTTTAAAACCCTGTATTACAAAGAGAAAAAGGCAGGGTTCACCCGTTACCCGTTCAAACGGGATTTTCCCTGATCGTTCTCTACATGATAGGCCCTACTCGTTTTCACACTGTGCTTACATACATTTGAGTCTCATTGTATTATGATTATAATCTTCCATAATCGAAATAACAGAACAGAAACGGGATTTTACTTACTTTCACTTTAAATTAATTTATTTCGGAATTTGATTTAAATCAACTATTTTTATTTAAAAAATCAAGCGATTTAAATCTTGATTAAAATCGCGATTTAAATCAGACTGATTTAAATCAATCCACCCTGCTAGAAACTAAATTGTTTCTGAATTTGTGGTGGAAAAGATTTTCCACAATAACTCTATTTACTAATGTAAAGTGTGTGATACGGCAGTTTCAACTGAAATAAAATTGAATGTGCATCCACATATGCAGAAGGGGAGGGATATAAACCTGAAATTAAGTAAGCTACTTGCGCACTTAAAAAGCAACGCAACACAATTCCTTAGGCAGTAATTTACATCAAATCATTGTGTGTTCTTGGTGGATTTGTGGAGGATATATATACTTCTAAATCCCTCCCCTGTTCCGATTCCTCGACATTAACTAAGAACTAGGTAAAAAGGATCTACGAAGGAAAAACATGCTGAATATTAGGCATGAAATAAAAAAAAAAGTAAATATGTCTGTTGTTGCAGGGACGCAATATTGTAAATGTTGTTATTGATATGATGCAACGTATTAATATAAAAGAATATTGAGTCGATCTTAACTATAATAAATGTTTTTTTTTTTTTATTTCTGAAAAACAATGTACGTGTTCTGTTTTCTAACGCTTGTTTTGCTTTTCTACACATATTTTAAGGCATTTTAAAAATAATTTTTATCCATAAATCATATTTTCTTGTACATTTTCTGCAAATCTATAGTGTAATAAAATCCTAACCCTAGTATTTACGGTTAGTGTACGAGCCTTTGGCGTGGGAGACACAAGTTTGATTCCCAGTGGGAGTCATATTTTTCGGATTCCATATTAATCAGTAGATCCAGTCTCATAAAGCCTCGCAGCTGAAAGGGACGTTATACTCAAAATCAACTCAACCTAATAATTACGGTTGTGATGAAGGATTATCTTCTTATTAACTTTTAAAGGCCACTGGATTCCAACCTTTTTGATTGTCAACACACTTTACGGCACGCCTATGACACTACGTCAAACTTGTTTGACTTTTATCGATAACCGTGTAATAATTACAATAGTGTAAAAGCATAAGCTTATAAAAAGTAATGACTCTATTTAGTATTACGCATTGTTGATTGGTATATTCTGTCTCAAAACTGACTTTAATTTATCAATAAATGTTTTGTGATTTTTAAATTCTGCAATTTTGCGGAACATTTTATGGGACTAGACGACACATACTCTAAGTGTCTCGCGTTATACCGGTTGGGAAACATTGCTGTTGTCTTTACTGATTTAAAAGAATGTTCATTCAAACGGAAAAACAATCACGGATTGCATAAGAAGCGGAGATAGGCTAAATTAGGATTTCTGTATTACATAAATGCCTTATTTTAACAAGCTATTTTGCTCCTACGTGACTAGGAAGATTTGTGCGAAAGGAAACCACCATTATGTGCTCAGTGACAGAATAGCTCATTACGCGTGATTGATTTCACATGTCACTCTGTGAAGGCTAAAAAAGGGAAAGAGAGGAAGAAAACAGCTTCTCGTTGCAGCAATCCTCGTACCATAATTCTTCGTTGCACAAATAATCGACAATGAAAAAACATGGCTTCGCTGTATCGAAAAGCGGGAAATCACAGTCTGTCTTTAAACCGCATTTGTTTTCCCTCTCTTACTACGAAACAATCCGTGGTTTTGAAATTTATCTCGTGCAGATAGCAGAGGGAATAATACAGCTGAAACGTCACTTTGTTGATAATTTTCCTTTTTTTTTATTTTTTAGAGATGATTTACAGCGTACTTTTCGTATAAAAAATAGATACTTTTTTTTTTAAAAAAAAAGCTCAAAGTGTATGCGGTTACATGTTCCCTAGAAGCTGCCTCTTGATATTACTCTGCAAACAACCCTGATTTATGAGAGACATACCTAGTTTCTATTGTAAACAGAGGGGAAATAACGTTGGGTATTATTACTTTGCTGGTTTATATTTGTTTTATATTCAGAAGCTGACCAGGTAGAGTAGTCTGTGGATTTAGACGAATTATGAACACTGAGGATTATAGCGTACGAGACAATGTTTACACTCGAATATGGCTTCCATGAATTTCTTTTTCTTACCTGTAAGATTTTTTTTTTTTTTTCAGTAATAAGTATGCTGATGGGACTGCTGATTTCGTTTCAACTAGATGAAAGTAAGCAAAAGTTTTCGCATATTCCAGCAAGTACTGTGGTCAGACTCATAGGCATACGGTATTGGGGAGCTTTGGGGGTTTAAATCCCTTCACGAAATATGTTAGAACTCCTTTCTCTTTTTAAAGAAAAAGTAATTAATCCATGTTATTCACTTCTTTTTGACGTTAATGCCTAGTTCATTATTAATCGTTACAACTTCCAATAATATATAATCCTGGAATATATCGATCATTCTTATTTATCTATCCTCCCCCTTTCCCAAGTTGCATTGCTGATTTAGATTTAACCAGCATTAGAAGTGTCACTGTGCATTCCAGCGACCCGGAAAACTATAGATTCGACACTAATATCGGTCATTTTCGACCATTTATAAATGTTCCTCCCTCCCCCTTAAGTAGCACAAAGTGATAGCGAAACCATCTCAGGTCTTACAACGATATGGTATATTTGTAACACTTGTATATTTGTAACACTTCCATTTTATCTTGTAATCTTAATTATTGGGGGCAATAAGTGTTGCTTAAAAGTGCAGAAACTGTGATGACGAAGAAGAGAGAATAAAAATTTATACTGTAATATATGATATTTAACCGCTGTTGTTGTAATACCAGATTCGTCGTTTTTCGGGGCTGCTATATCAACCAGCAGTTATTGATTGATTGTGATACTAAGAGAGAATATAAATAATGAAAGTTAACGTTGTCTAAAATCACTGTGTATTATTTCAATATAGTAAGTGATTGATGATGTTGTGTAATTTCATAGTACGTGATATCATATAGTCATTATATTAGTGAACTGGGAAAAGTAACGATTATATTTTTGAAAAGATCGTTACATATTAAATGGTGTTATCCCGACAGGAGCTTGAGACTAGTTTGAAGTTCTGAGTAAACAGTCTCGTATTTGTTGATCATCACGAATTACCTTTGGATTGAGTATAGCTCGCTCCCCCCAGTGATTTTTAACGAATCATAGTGATCCTAACGATTCATATTAGTTCATAATGAATCGGAATCGCATTAAGATGTAAATCTTGTGGTAAGAAAGCTTTAGTGTAAGTAGTAGTAGTAGTAGTAGTAGTAGCGGTAGTAGTAGTTAGTAGCAGTAGTAGTAGTAGTAGCGGTAGTAGTAGTAGTAGGAACGGGTTAGAAGCCCCGCAGGGGTTAGTTGGGTTCTGTTCTCTATATAAGTAGTAGTAGAAATAGTAGTAGTACCGGTAGCAGTAGTAGTAATGGTAGTAATAGTAGTAATAGCAGAAGCAGTAGTAGTAGTAGACTCTTCCAGTTCCGGTGACAATGAACTGGGGGGAGCGGGCTATACACAAGCCTTACCTTTTATTAAGAAATAAGAGGAAGATATATCGCAATCCAAAAATGAATATTCACGGTAATGAAGGCACCAGTAGTGGAATTGAAGATGTCCATTCGTCAATGATTATGACCGAGCTGATAAGACAGTTAGAACAACAGTTGAATGCTAAAATGGAACAAGTTACGCAACAGATGAATCCCAACAACGAACAAATTACGCAGCAATTGCAACAGATGAATTTCAAGAACGAACAAATTACGCAGCAATTGGATGCTAAAATCGAACAAATAACGCAGCAGTTGAATAATAATAAGGAACAAGTGAATGCCCGGATGGAATAATTGATACAACGTTCAGATACTAAGATCGAACAAATTTCCAAATAAATTGATACCTAACTGGAACTAACCGATAGTAGAATAGAACAGATTATTCACAGTTTTGCCATAGTACAAATTCAGTCGAAGCAGTTGAAACCCGAATTAATAATCATCAGAACCAGATAATAAAGCTACAAGAAGAAGTGCAAAACATCAAGAAAAGATTGGGCACAGCAGGTAGATCCATTGATCCAGTCATCAACATGACTTGTGTAGACCAAAATGCTGACGGAACCAGATTAAATGAAGAGGACAATATTTCACCAGAATGTTATTCTGAAAAATAGGATGTAGCTTCCAATTTTGAGAACCAAGAAAGAAGATCACGACTGAATATTGATAATCACGTAAAATTTAAAAATACAAAGTATTCTAATACACATTTCAAAATTAGTGAAATTAAGTCGTTGACAAAGTTCAGTGGTAGGTCCATAGATATTCCGGCCAGTATATTTTTAGAAAGATTTGAACAAGAATGTGAATTGATTGGCGTACGTTAGCATAGTTTTCTTAAAATTTTACCACATGTTTTATTGGCACCCTGTTTAGCATGGTTTAACGCTGTTAGAAGTAATTTACGTACCTATTTAGATATCAAAATTGCTCTGTTAACCAACTTTGAAAATGACTTTTTGACGGCAAATCGGAAGGCGCTTATGAGAAATAGACATTATGATCCTAAAGGCACATTGGCACGTTAAATGAATCTTGTAGCTGTCATAAAGAAACCTTGCAACCCGATCTTTCTATTTACTCTTTACATGTTACAACTTCTTGAAAGTAAGAAAGATTTCTCCACACATGCGGCACTGCACTCTAGTGGACAAACAGTGAACCTCCTGATTAAAAACGTGTATTTTGGCGCACTTCCCCTCCCTGTCCAAAAGAATCCGTTGTTTCGGAAGCGGCGAAACTGGTGTTTCTTTTGTGTCAGCGGGAGGGCGATAGCAAGTAGCAAGCAAGACGTCCCAGAAAGTTATGCATCGTTCAACTCCTTACAAGATGAAAAAAATGTTTTATGACCCTTTCAAAACTATGTGTACATGGTGAAATATGGTAGGGTTTCAAGATTTTTTTATGACAGCTACAAGTTTTTCTAACGTGGAAATGTGGCGTAAAGTAGATAAAAATCTCACTGATTTTGTAATCACTGCATATAATGAATTGAAATTGATTAATCCTTATCAACCTGAATCATGCGTTATCGCATCAATACGAATGTTGTTACCTTTTAGGCTACAGCGAATCTTAATATCATCCCAGTGTATTCATTTTAATCATTTACTTTCAATAGTTGAAAATTTTGAAAGTCAGACGAAGTTTCAAAGTAATTCTAATCGAAATCAAGTCAATCACTTACCTATCCACAATATTAATGTTAAGGAAAATCGTAATTATAATGTAAAAGGTAATTCTGGATTTTCTCGTACCGGTAATATAACTGAACCTAATTGCAATGGAAATATGACCGAATCTAATTTTAGAAGGGATAGAAATGGTAATTCTACAATAATAGGAATAATGGAAATAGTCGATCCAATTATCTTCGTAATCCTAGATTTCGTAATAATTATCTAGGTCACAGAAATTTTCGAAATAAAAACCAAAGAATTAGTGAAGTAAATAACACGCAGGACTGTACTCAAGATTGTGCTATTCAATGCAACTTAATCGAATCTTTTTTTAATATATCTTGGGCTAAAGCTATGGCGTTCGACAAACATTCTATTAGGTTTTGTTTTGTTTCACTTTGAATATTGTTGTAATTTCTTTGTAATTCGTACATCTTCTGAATTCTATGCAATTACATCTATACATCGATACAAATATTGTCTATGAAATTTTATGCTAACTATGCCCGAATAAATGAAATGGGTTATGTTGTATTTCAGCTTATACCAAGTTTATTATTATCGAGTATAAATGGCATTGAATTAAAGAATCTATTTAGAACCTAAAAAATAAGAAGAAATGTACCGCTTTTTGAATATGTCCTCTCTATCGATAACTTGATAGAATTAAAATAAAAATGAGCTATGTAATAAATATAAAAATAGTATTGAGATAAAATGAAATTAATATATACTTTAGTAGTCAAGCTGATGAATTGCATCTTCAAGATTCCATTGATGGAGAGGTCGTGGGTCCGTGGATCCAACCAGAAGATGAAGATGTTAAATGCATCTTTTTTGAGGCAGAAACTTTTCGGACGATATTCGTGGGGAAAGTGTGGATTCCAAGTGTGTAATTTGCACAATGTGGGTTCATGAAGACTTTCTGGATGTGACAAGAACATCTATATATGCGATATCTGTAACTGACCACGTGAAGAGTATGCGATTTGCGAAAAACTGTACAATATATACGTACTTTTCTTAGAAAGAATCAGTGTCTAATGTACTTTACTACTATTCCATATACCCCCCCCTCTATTCCATATCCCCTACCTTTTTTCTGCATTTAGTATTTTTACTTTTAAGTTTCTTTCTATGTCTGCTAGCAATTTGTAGTTGTCCTTTTATAATTCTCATTAAATATCCTTCATGCCTCTATACTAACTATTTATTTAACATGTATCCTCGGGCAGTTATTTTCACATATGTAAATGATATTCCACAACCCCCTGTTTTCCTGTAATGAAGTCATAAAGACAGTTATCTTTCTTTTGTATATATATATATATATATATATATATATATATATATATATATATATATATATATATATATATATATAATATCCCCTTCCCGTTACCTAAATTAATTACCTCCCCTTTCCCGTCCCTAGGTTCTACCGTCAAAAAGATAAAAAAAAAGAAACTTTCAAGTCCTGAATCTCATCTTTGTTTAAAATTTGATCGAGATCGGTCAACTGGTTCAAGAGTTAAGTTTTATTTATTTTCGTATATAATCTCCTCTCACCTCCTCCTCTCTTAAGTTTTACCATCAACGTGAAAGTGTGAAATACTTTAGTGGACCGAAACTCATCTATGTGAAAACTTGATCGTGATCGGTCAGATGGTTCAAAAGATATTAAGTTTTATTTACTTTTTATATCCCCCTCCTCCTGCACTCCTAAGCTCTACCGTCAAAGTGAATAGCTAAAAACACTCCTAGGCCAGAACCGCATCTACGACGAAAAATTGATGGACATCGGTTGGGCGGTTCAAGAGATTAAGAGTCACAAACATAGTCACTTTCAATTTTATAATCTCTCTCTCTTTATATATATATATATATATATATATATATATATATATATATATATATATATACAGGGTGCGGAAAAGTCGCGGAACGGTCCAATATCTCGCGAAGTATAAAGGCCAGCAAAACAAAAGTAACACGTGTTAAATAGTTTTGAAAAATCTATCGAATGATAGTAAACACAACCCTCTATCCCCACCCCCTTCGGGGGTACGGGGGGTAACTTTAGGATTTTAAATGGAAACCCCAATTTTTTATTCCATATTTTTATTCCAGGACTTTTCCGCACCCTATATATATATATATATATATAATACCTGTATAAATGTGCTTATGTATGTGTGTATGTATTAAAAAATGTGCATGCATAGCTTGTATAGGTTAGTACTGCACAAAATCAATGTATTCTTTTGGAATCATAAACACTATCTATGTAGAATTTTTGATCTTCTTCTGAAATACTGTTGTCATAATAAGTTTATGAGTGGTGCATAACGTGGTTGAAGTTAGGTAAGTAATATAATTTTGGCTTTTACGTAGATGTGTCAACATGATTTTTAATGTTAATAAGTTATTTGCTTTCCAATGGAAACAGTAAATTCAGATTGTGCTTTGAAGAAATCATAAGTAGAACCTTTCAATTTGAACAAATATTCAAAAGAAAAAAAAAACAAAAAAAACATGAATTTCTTCTATGTAGTGTATCAGGGAAGGTATTAATACACCTGATCCAGAAGAATACCATAAAAGATTAGTCATATTATAGGCCTATATAGATTCTCATTTTAAAATTAAATAGTTTGTAAAGGACAAACACATCCTTACACATCCTGATTTTCTACTACAGAAGCCAAAGTGGAACGAGACTATACAAAGCGAATGACGCTCAAACAGTAGTGACGCCTTGGTACTATGCAATCAAATATTTTATCCCAACGTATGGAAATGTTACAAATAGTGCCTACCAAACCTGTGTCGACTGCTTCCGCTGAAGTAAACTTTACTACAGAAGGGTCTGAAAAACTACCCGCGGAATATAATGCCAAAATTGATTTACCAGATGAACGACGGGAAATGCCTGTAGTCCCAGAATAAATATTTTCATAGTTTACCAAAATGGCACGGTGTGATTTATTCATTTTGTGCAATTATCATATTTCTTAACTTTCGCCCCCGTCAGATTGAAACTACGTAAAGAAAGAAAAGTATTTTAGTAAAGTTTAAATTTTCCATTTTCGTAATTAAGAATTATATTTCCGTAAAACATGCGACAAAAGTAACCAGTAGAAAATCTGTACAAAATATGTTATTTAACTTTGTCACGGACTGACCGTCAATACGTTGTTCCTTTAGAGGTATTGTCTATATTCTTTACTCTATTGAAAATTTACAATAATGACAGTATCCAATCTGTCATATACTTTTAAGCCATTCACTGCCTAAATAGTGTATGACTTTTCTCAAATCTCTGCGGAATACAATGTCAGCGTATGCCACTGTATCGAACTAAGACGACTTGATGTGTGATCAGTGCATCATCTATCCTCGCTGTTTCCAAAACGAACTATTTTGATCCAAGATTGTAGATAGCTTGATATATCAAAATAAGCGCTTTCAGAAAATCATAATAGAATCTTTTTAGTTTGTAGTAGGAGTGAATTTTCTCAATATATAACTACTTGCAAATATTGCAGGATATTCCTTTTACCTCAATACATCTTCTGCTTGTTTGCTGGGAAAATTTATCAAGATGCTTGGTTCTGCAAATTCATTAATTCGATGTAAGTATTAATAAACCTCTCTAAAACCCTCAACTTCATATTATGGAGTCAAGAAGGCTATTTCACAAAACTAAGGTACTGGAAACTTGTAACTTCCAAAATGCTTCTTATGAAAATCTCATTGTTTACAGCAAACGTGAATCAAAATACATAATAAAACGAAACTGTTGGAAAATTACTGTGGCAACGAATAAGGTAAGATCACGTGGGCCAGTGCAAATCTTTTGGGGAAATGGTACATAAATATTGACATTTAGCCGAATAAAAGACGACTTTTTTCGTATTGCTTCTTTGTTCAAAAATTCCCCTCGGCTTAAAATCGGTAATACAGCCGGTAAAGTAGACAACCCCCCTTTTTTTAAAGCCAATCAGTAAAAGTTCCAAAGCTACCATAAATAAGTTTTCGCTATCAAGTAGACTGGGAGATGTATAAAAACGATCGAAAACGACAGATATTAGTGTCAAATCCATAGATTTCGGGGTTCAATGAGCTGATTGGTAACAGTTTCGATGCCCTTTAAACCCAAGTTCATCCTTCTACTGAGGGTATGACGCCGCTGGCACACCTACAGGGAGTGGGAGAGAGAGACATACAAGAATGATCGAAAATAGCAGATATTAATGTTGAATCCGTGGTTTTCGAAATAGCTGAGAAAACAGTGACACTTCAGATGCCCTTTGAATCAAAATTCAAGTGCATATCATTACTACTTCTGAGGAGGAGAATGGTGATATACAAAAAAAAAAAAAAAAAAAAAAAAAAAAAAAAAACGATATGAGTGATGAATCCATAGTTTCCAGGGCCACTAAGTTGATTGGTGACAGTTTTTTTTTTTTTTTTTGCCCCCTAAGCCCTTTAAGGGCAGCTTACAGCTCGGTTAAGACACCCTATATCCTAGGAGAAGTGAGGGAAGGACATAAAATGATTGAAAATGCCAATATTGATGTCGAATCCGTAATTTTCTGTGTGGCTTAGTCAATACTGACACACGATGCCATTTCAGTTCAAGTTCAACCCTCATTAGCACTCGGGGAGGTGAAATGCTGACATGTAAAAATGTCGAAAACAACCGATATTAAAGTCGAACCAATAGTTTTCAGTGTCGCCATGTTTATTGGTGGAAAGGGGTTCACATGTAACGTTTAAGTCCAAGTGTGGCCCCCAGTGTGTGCACGACCCCCTTAGTATTCCTAGGGCGAAGTGAGATTGGCAGACATAAAAATGATTAAAACAACGAGAGTTATTAGTCTGGAATCCATAGTTTTCAGGGATTCCCTAAGTTACTTAGTGGCAGTTTCGACGACCTTTAAGTTCAAGTTCAGCTTCCAATAGGGTAAGATCTAGCACATCTAGGTACAGTGCAAGGGGGTAAAATGATAGAAAATGGCTGATAGAATCTATAGTTTTCGCAGTTATCGAGACAAATAGCGACGCTCTTGATGCTGTTAATCCAAGTTTACTCCCATTAGTACCAATGAGGAGCAATGGTGACATGAAAAGAAAGTTAAAAACGACCGATATTATTATCGAATTTATAGTTTTGGGAGTCCTTAATTTGATTGGTCACTCCCTATAGTATTTAAGTTCCAAGTTTAAAATCTTTGAATAGTGACACTCGATGAAGTTTAAATCCAAGTTTAAACCACCATTACACCCCCAGGGGGTGGAAAGGGGTTGACATGTAAAAATAATCGAAAAAGAATGTTACTAATGTCGAGTTCATAGTTCCAAATGTCGCTGCAACTAATAATTATACTCCCGATAGCGTTAACGTTTAATTTAAGATCCACTGACATGGGAGCTGAGGAGGGAAGAAAAGTAAAATGTCTCAAATAACTGAGATTAGTGTCGATGTCATAACCCGCTGAAGCTACTTCAGATGCCTCTTTGTCTATCGCAATTGCAAATTTTATTTTCATGTTTTTGTCTCTTCTTAGCTTGATTGTGTCCCATCTTTTGTTTGATGCTACCACTCTGTTCTTCTTTAGTCAAAGTTCGCTCTTCACCAAAACTAAATTGTGGTCTGACAAGGAGGGTGTCCGAAGTGTAAATCTCAGATTTCAAAAATGTTTGTGCGGATCGTTAGGGGGGCTCATAGAATAAAGATCAGCACAACAAATTTCGGAGGAACCCCATATTTGGGTGGATCAGTGCTCCATTTGCGATTTTCGCTTTCGTAGTAAAAATCGATCTTTTGATTTGAAAATTGACTTATTGTTGTCGATAATCGTTATCATTCGTCTTCATTTGCATAAAGATACTTCAATTGTGGGCCAGGGATCCCTATGTGTGGGAGAGGGGTCCACCTCACAAATGTGATACATGTTCCCCCTTCATTGTGACGAGTTGAATTCAAATATGTCATTAAAAGTTCTTTGTGGAGCACATGTGCCGCACAGGGATGCTGAATCACAAGTTGAAAGAGAACTGAAGCCTTGAAATAGAAGTTTGGCAGAATCAGTGTTTACTGTATGGATTGAAGCCAAAAGAGATTTCATGCCTGTACATGACATGGATGTTCGGAAATGGGCAATTGAAAAAGCGAAAGAAATTAATCTTGAAAACTTAAGGGTTCCAAAAGTTCCTGCACCCGTTTTAAACGGAAACATAATATTGTGTAGCGAGAAATAACAAAATTCGTGTCGCGAGCAGACGTTGACACTTCACAACAAATAGAAACTTCAGCCATATCTTTCCAGCTAGAAGTCAGGGATACGTTACCGGAATTCGATATAGACAATACTTATAATTCCGATCAAAGTGTTTTTGCAATGGAACTGCTCTACAATCGTATGTTAGGTATACAAGGTGAGAAAAAAAAGTAGAAGCTTCTGCATAATCCAAAAATGCCTTATCTCATAGCTATACAATAATACCCCTTATGTCTGCCAGTGGAAAATTAGTTGGGCCATTATAGATTACATTCCCAGAACCGACAGGAAAATTTGGAGCACAGATCAAGAAAACTTTATTCCAGCCCCCAAATGTTAAGGTTTCCTGCATCAAAATCTGGAAAGATGGGTAAGCTGCATTTGAACGAGTGGACCCGTGACGTTTTGGTTCCAAAGGGGACAAAAGTGTCTTGCTTGTAGATTCATGGTCATCTTTTAACGAAAAAGAGACGCAGCAACACATTCCGGACGAAAAAACGTTATGTAAACAGATTCCACCGGGAGCAACTTGGGCTGTACAACCACTGCATATTTGGGGCTTTAGAATATGGAGGAATTTTGTACGGAAAATAAGAGATTCCGTAATTTTACACCAAATTGATATACAACTTCACAACATAACAACATTATAAAATTGCAATCGCTAGTTTATGAACAACTATCATCGCCAAAGTACCATGATGTGTTCAAATATAGTTGGTATAAATCCGGATGTGTAGATGCGAGGCCGCCAGAATTTGTTAATCCAGTGAGTTTCTCATTTTCCTTAAACTACACCATCATATGCGATGAGTGCGAAGATATAACACTCCTGAAATGTAGTTGGTGCTGCAAAACATTTTTCGAGCAGTTTCATTTCTGTAAACCATACAATACATAAAGTAAGCACGAATTCTGCCAAACTTCAGCCCTTCAGTTCTATTTCAAGCCCTTCAGATATCTTTCAACTTGTGATTCGGCATTCCAAAAACTAGGTAGAGACCTGTGCCGCACATGTGCTCCTCAAAAAACTTTTATTGACATATTTGAATTCACCTTGTCAAAATGAAGGGGGAATATGTATCACACTTGTGAGGAGGACCCCAGTGGCGGATCCAGCCTGGAGCCGGGGGGCAGCTCCCAGTTTTTTTAGTGACAAAAATAATTGAAGCTATTGTTTATATATTCTTGAAAGTTTATAGTAAACTCATGATATAGTATCATAGCCTGGGGTCGGCTTCTTCCAGTTTTTACCGAAATTTGTTGTGCCGATCTTTATTCCATGAGCCCCCTAACGATCTGCAAAAATATTTCTGAAATATGAGATTCACACTTCGGACACCCTCCTTGTGAGTCAATCTCTGCACCTGGGTAACTCTTACTGTTTTTCATTTGATTTCGAAATGCTTGTCGGACCAGTATATAATCTATTTGTTATCTTTCTTTGTCTACTGGTCTTGTCCATGTGTATCTTCTTAGTGGTTGTTCGAAGAGCATATTTGTTACAGTTAAATTTAGCTTTTGCAGAATTCAAGTAATCGCACGCCTCACGCATTCCTTTCCTTTAAGCCTAAATTCCCAGTTACATACTCTTCTTTGTCTTCGCCGACTACTGCGTTCCAGTGACCTATGAGAATTAAGTTGTCCTGGTCTTGAACTTTCGTCACTACTTCTTCTATCTGCTCATAGGTTTCTTCTACTTCCTCATCTGTGTAGTTTGATGTAGTCATATATACTTGGATTATCGTCATATTCCTCGGTTCTGATTCTATCTTCAACATTACTATCCTTTCATTGTATCTCAAGCTGCCTATAACTTTCTGTTCTATCTTCTTATTCAAGACAAAATTAACTCCTGCTGTACCGTTTACACCTCCTGAATAAATCATTCTGAAGTCCCCACTCCTCATGCCTTCAACATCAGGCCATCTAACTTCGCTGATTCCCAAGATATCTATCTTCAAGCGTTCCATTTCTTCGTTCAGATTTTCCAGTTTTCCACACTGTAACAGCGATCGCACATTCCAAGTTCCTATCCTGCAGGGGTTTCGTTTGATGGCGACCGAGGAGGTCCTGCTTTGTTTCCTTCCACTGCTTCTCTGAAACAGTAGTGTCGTATTCCCTAACATTACTTTTTCTTATTTCTTTTCCATATTGTTTTCTGGGGACTGAGAAAGGTAGTGTCCCAAGTTCTTCCACCTTGCAGTGAAACAGCCATAAAGGGCATTCTGTTCCTGCCGTTTTTTGTCCACATCTGAGCCTTGCCGATGTCAATCATCCTCAGTCTCAGTGATGTAATGGTAGAGCTGCTGCCCACTGCCATGATATTTTTCTTTGTCTGGCTCTTACCCCTAAAGACCTGTCCGGCATGGGAAGCCCTCTGATACCGAAGCTATCTCCGGCGTAGCTCTTGGGATCATTAGAACACGTAATATAGCTAGATAGATATATATAGCTAGATAGATAGATAGATATAATATTTGAATGTATGTGTCTAAATGTATAATACAGCATAGCTTAGATACATCTGGAGCAATTTTAACGAAACATTGCAAACAAACAATCTATGGGAATGAGATACTTCAAGGGGTGGAAGTTGGAAGGAGTGAGGTGTAAAACAACTGATATTAGTGTGCAATCCATAGTTTTGGGATCGCTGAAATGAACAGTGGCACTGCAGATATTGTTCAAGTCCAAATTCATCCCTTGGCAGAGGAGGGAGGAAGGGTTAGGTGAAAAATAAAATGTAAAAAATGGCCGAGATTTGTGTTGAACTCATATTTTTCGCGGCGGGAAAGCTCTGGCCCGTTTGAAATTACTTTTTGAAGATAGTTAATACCTACTTCAAGCTGATATTTTTATTCATATCAATTTGATTAAGGGCGTATTCTGTAGCAGTAGAGTATTTCAATATTTATGCTAAAAGTGGAGTGTCTTGTGTATTTTTATCTTTACATTTCTATTGTAATGAATATTTTAAGAGGTAAGGAATTTAAACATTTCACATAAACCTACTATCTCCATGCGAAGAACGGGCATTTCAGCTAGTATATAGTTTTGATTTCCGTTGGGTCGTATTACAATCACTATCGGCTTATAATCTAATAAATACGCTGAAGGAATTTTAATTTTTCCTAGTAGAACTTACGTATAATATATATATATTTTTTAATAGAGAACAGAAAACGTAATGTGTGAAGCAAGCCAATACCAAAACATTTTTTCATCTTTTCTGGTATTGATTCCATACATATTCTTATTCACGTCATAAAGCCACTGATAATTTATTTGAAAAGTCAATATACAAGATGTCTGGCTTGTTCATAAACTTATATACAGAATATCGTAAAAACAACTGATTGATAATCGAAGTTATACATACACCTCATGAAGGAAAATTCCATAATTTTGAACAATCTTGATCAAGGATTCGCAGCGTAAACCCGCTCTATGATTATGAAAATGAGTCAACTTAATATGGTTCGTTGAAACGTTGATATGAGATAGAAAAGTATCCGTTTGTTAATTTTACTATATAATACTAGTTGTGCTCAGTATGCAATGTTTTAGGATTTAGATTTCTGGGCTTTCGGCATCTAAGGTCATTTAACCCTTCACGTTTTGAGAGATGACGTCCCTCGGCGAGCACACAATCCGGGGAAAGGGAAGGAAGAAAGGATTGTGGAAGAAAGGAAACGGCCTGGGACCTATAAGTTAGGTACCACCCCGGCATTTGCCTGGTGTGAATGAGGAAAACCCAGGAAAACCTCATTCAGGGTGGCTGGCCTGAAAAAGCTTTAACACTTTTTCGACCGGGTGACCCCACCGGGAATAGTGTGCAATGTTGTTCAGAAAAAATGCATATTTTGTAGAGAGAATATTCGAGGTGCAACTTCCAGCATTTTGCCTTGAAATCATCTTAAGTATCTGCCATTATCAGCAGGAGATCTTGTTGCCGCACCTGAAAACCTTACATGTATTGTGGCCTTTACCTAACTTCTTCGTCTTTATGCAGAAAGTTTCTGTTTTAATACCGACCATCAACTGCAGCGTTTTCTCTCTCCATTTTCCCTTCCACCGCACTTTTCAGCTAGGGAGAAAGAAGAATAATTTTAGGTGTAATTGAAAGAGGAAGAGAAGCGAGTTGGAAGATTGAGAAGGACCTGTAGCATGAAAGAGTTTGGGACGTAAAAACTCGAACTCTTTCATGCTACAGGTCCTTCTCAGTCTCCCAACTCGCTTCTCTTCCTCTTTCAATTACACCTAAAATTGTTCTATTTTCTCCCTATTTCTAACACATCATTCAGTTTATGATCGACCTAGATAATTCTCTCCATTTTTCACCATATCCACATTTCAAAGGTCTCCAAGGTCTCTAAAGGTCTTCATTGCTTTTGTGTAATATCTATACTTCTGTCCCAAGCACAATACTGCAATTGTATGAGTCCTTTCCTTAACTCTTTGTTCAAAAAGACCCACAAATAAACTTTTCCTTCTGATTTTCTTTCTTTTCTTCCCATTATTTGACATTATGGACTTAGTTAAGATCAGCGTGGTATTTGTCTTTCTAACGTTTATTTCCATCCCTTATCTTTCTAGCCCTACTTCAAGTTTTCTACCATCTTTTTAAATTTTCTTTTCAGTTCCACAACAAGTGTCATATCGTCTGGAAACCACATGTGTTTAACGATTCTGCATTCTACCAAAGTGTCTTCTTCATTATGCAGGTTTTTCTTCACTATCCTCTCTAGATAGATATTAGATAACATCGGAAAGAGCCATCGCTGTTGTAATTACGATTCAATTGCACTCTCACATCAAATATTCCCTAGCGGAGGACACGGTAACTAATTGCCTCTGGTGCATAGAGTCCCTGCCTTGATCACCGGCCAATTAAGTTTATGATGGATAACATCATGTCCATGGGTTTTCTTGGGGTTAGAAAATACTTGAAATTAACTAAAAATAATCAAACCTGGAAGGATTGAAGGAAATAAGTTTCTAAGTCCTTTCCTTCATCATGGACGTATTCCGATTCCTTGTAATTTTCGTCATTCAAACATATCTTTCATTCTCCATAGTAGAATGTCTTGTAGATCACACAAATTGTTGATAAAAATTGACATTGAAGTAGATTAGCATCGTTCAGGCCTACCAGGATTCGATCTGTATCGCCTTGATAGAAAACCGATGTGGTAATCAATTGCCTACACTAACCACTTACTTGGTATTGCTATGAAACTGTTAACTAGTTGAAAACTTTTTATGTAACACTAGTTTAGATACTAAAGCGAGTGTGAAGAAACTTTGATAAGTTAATTATTTAAGAGTTAATTGAGTTACTCATCATTTCATTCCTCAACTCAGAAACGGGTGAAATAGATCTCTATCAACTAGGAAAGTGTCTCGAAACGTTCCTCAAATTGCGGCTGTACTCGCCTTTGGCTTGGAAGACCCGGGTTCGATTCCCGGCGGGAGCTCATGTGGTTCGGATTCCACGTTAATCAGTAGGTCCAAGTCTCATATAGCCTCGCTGCTGAAGGGGACGCTAAACTAAAATCAACTCAACTCAAATTGCGGCTGAAGTTTTAATGTTGGTTCCGCAGCCTAAAAAGAAAGGAAATATGGCACACGTTATTTTGTAACTCTTTAAATTGTATTAAGATGTCCAGAAATATTAGTTAAGTTTGGAAATATTTTATAGTAAAATCTGCTTAGGAAATGCATTACAGCTGTAACTAGTACTTGAATTTTTCACAATTAAACAAAGGCATTGCCGTAGTGGTATGACACGAAATTAGCAAGCTTCTGACCTGGTTTCGAGCCCTGTCGTGTCAATTGATTTTCCTCATCAATTTTATTGTTTAGATAATTGTGATTGTAATTCTATTATCATTTAATAATAATAATAATAATAATAATAATAATAATAATAATAATAATAATAATTCCAAACCCCACGAATTCAGACATTCTGTTTTACATAAACTCTGTGACAAAAAATTGAATTATATTTTGTGTTTAATGTCACTTTCAGCAGTGAAGCTATGTAAAACGTGGACCTACAGCTTAACGTAGGATTCGAACCACAAGAGAACACAGTTCTCCATGCCTAAGGCGCGAACGCTAACTGCTTAGCTACGAGGGGCTCATGACTTAAAATCCAATAACACCTGTGTGAACACTACGTTTATACGTTACAAGAGATGTAGCCTCTAACTATATGAAGCAAATTCAGTTGTGTCTGACTTAAGAATCCTATATAAAGCAGGAAAGAAGGAGGTATGATGATTATGAAAAAATCAAAATGAAAACACGGATGGATTTACACATTTCGTAACTCTATATACCGAGAAAGTTATTTTCAATATTAGTTCGTCCGTCCCAATCCGACATGCCTACTTACCTGTAAATCATACCATTTAAAGAATCCGCACCAAATTTTAAATTTAAGGGTTTCTAAGTCAGTTTCTCGAATTTTCTTCCTGCCTCTAAAATAAGAGAAATTTACTGAAAGGTGGGAATAAAAAGAATACCAGTTTCTCGAAACCGGCTCTAACGATTTTCTTCATATTTCATATACCTATATTGCATCTCTATTCTATAATGGGTACAAGTCTAAAGACTTTCTGCGGGAATAATCCAAAAGTAGCAGTTTATTCATAATGATGAGTGCTTTTCGGATTATTTTCTGGAAATAGACTAAGATGATTTTGTTTATGTTTCATAACTATAATCTGATTTCATTAATAATCTGATAATGCCTAACTTATTTATCCTGAGCGAATATTAGAAAGGTATTGATTTTGTTCATAATATTTTTCTAAACATGACTGGTAATTTTGTCTACATTTCATCATTAATCTTTCATTAACACCCTGGCAATTCGACGTAACTCATTTCTCCCGGAAAAATAATCCACGAGAGGTATTTTATTCTTGATGGTGAGTTACTCGGACAATTTCCCCCAAAATAACTTACAATTAAACGAGTTTCTTCATATTTCAAAAATAAATATTTCATTAATAACTCTATTAGTGAATAAAAGATTTCCTACTAAAATGTTCACAATGAGTAGTTTACCGTTTCAGGTGAGTGCTTTTCTGACATTTTTCCCAAATACGAATTCCGCAATTTTGTTGATATTATATAAACAAATATTTCTTTAAAACCCTAACAAATGGATAGATTATTTCTTATGAAAAATCGAAAAGAGGTGCTATAAGTTTGAGAGTAAGCTTCTTTTGGACGAAGTTTCCAGAAGTGTCCTATAATTCAGTTTCTTATTTCACTCGAAAAAGTTTCGTTGATAACTACAGCATAACGAGATTTAGTGTAAGGAATAGGAGCGAAATAGTTTAGTGTGCTGGCCCATACCTTTTATTTATTTTTCTTAAAGTCGTATAAAAATTCAAGTTATTTTCACTTCATTTCTTAACTTTAATTGTGAGAAATTGGAAAACTACAATCCATTTAGTCTATATTCAACATATTTTTGGATCAAAAGATCCAATATACTTCAGGCAAAGATTTTCTTGTAGGCCTTGTATCTCGAGAACTACATATATTGTAGCCAAACCAAAACTACCAATTTACTCAGTGTGATGTGCTTATTCCGCAAAAAATACGAAAACTCGATTTAAGGACCATTCAAAAATTGTGTGGTCCCTGATCCACAAAATTCAATGTTTCATACAATCAAACATTTTCTTGTACAACCTATATTTTGGGAACTACATATAGTGAAGCCAAAACAAAACTAACAATTTACTCAGTATGACGTGCTTATTCCGGAAAATAAAATAAAATAATATATATATATATATAATATACGAAAACCCGATTTAGGAGCCGTTCCAAACTTTTGTGGCCCCTGATCCAAAAGCTAATTATTGGCCAAGAACGGAATTTTTTTCATCCATTTTTTGAATTATTCTTAAAATTCTTGTTTTCCCTTTAGAGAACAACGAAACGATGCAAGACAAAGAATGATGATATGATTTTTTATACCCTTTACATTTAATCATTATCTCCTGGGTGCTTTGAAATTCAAGGTTTACTCGTCGCATTTACAGTGAATCATTCACAAGAGAGCTTTTACAGAAGAAAGTTGTTGTTGGCACACAAATTTTGTTGTGACTTTAAGATTCACAGCTTCAGTCTTCAAGAACAACGGTATTCTGTCAACACAAGTTTAATTTCATAATATCCTTCCGTTTTATTATTTTATGCACAAGCACTTATATATAATCGTATGACGTTTTATAATCGTCATACATTGTCAAGTTCGAAATGCTTTTTCTACTTTGCAATTCACGTAGTGAACACGTTCCTCCTGCATCTTTACTTCCCTTTTTTCCGAAGGTTTTCGTATTAAAGAGATTGGCTGAATATGAGATCCGCAATGGAACGAAGTTATGAGAACAAAAACCTTCAGCTCACAACTGTTATCCAACCTGAGCCTCCAACAAGTTGGTAGGTTATCACTTACAGATTACGCTCCTGCATGTTTTTAAAGAGTAAAACGTGTTTTTTCTTAGAGGATAAAAGTTATTACTGTTCGTAGGAATGTCGATTGGTGAAATTTAAAGCAATGCTAGTTTAATAACATCACATTCTTGAAGCATCAATCCTCGAGTTCCACCCCAGTCAAAAAAAAAAAAAAAAAAAAAAAAAAAACCTACGGAGTTCAACGTTTTTCATAAGGTTAAAAACTAATATTTGGGCACTATTAAATTTTTTGGAACTCTTCTTAGATTCATCCAATGTTGGTTTGAGCTTTTAAGACCTTCCTTTGTTCGTCATACGTAAATTATATAACGTCTGCTTTCTTACTATTCTCATAATGATTTACTTGGGATTTTGGTATATTTTTCCTCACAGAAGCAATATGTGTCTCTCTACTTTCGGTCTACCAAACCTTAGGTTAAAATTACCAGAAATTTAAGTATTTCTGATGAAAATGGTTAGTAAGAGTAGTATCAGAATATCTAGCTTTAAACAACGCATAAAGTTACAGCACAGAAAGCGCAACTCAAAGATATTTGACCACACTGGAAGAGCAATGTGCCTCTGTTACAGTGAATTGGCTGATGTGAAGATAAAGGTTTAGAAATTCGTCTCTGATTCCTTTATAAGACAGGGCTCTTTCCTCATTGGTCCTGTGGAATCCTATTTGCAGAAAGAGCTTTACGAATGTGTACAAAGATGAGATATATCAAGCGATAAACGGCATCGTCCTGAATATAATATCATATGAAGCATTTCAGTACATAGTTTACGAGAATTTCGTTAAAAACTTATTATTGTGGCGCTAAAAGAGTATATTGTTCGTTGTCATGACAGGCTTTATTCTGTTGGAGTAAATTGTTCATTAGTGTATGTATAGGTTCTGAATGAAATAGAAATGTTGTTAACTAGAAGACTGCGACACATATAACCCTAACAATGATATACAGGGTGTTTCAAAACAACACCGACAACGTTTGGGAGGTGATTCCTGACACCAAGATAAGACAAAATGTATAGACCATCCTGGGTGCACAAATGCTTCCTTTCGGAGTTACAGGCTACCGAAAAATGAAGTTTAAAGGTCCATAGCTCCAAAACGGATGTAGGTCAAAACCCTCACACTCAAGAAATGTCGAAACGCCCATGATCGGTCATAACTCCCACACAAATGAACAAAACAGCCACACAAACAACGGTCATAATCCCCACATAAATGGACAAAACTCCCACACAAATGGTCAAATCTCCCACATGCAGAAATTGTCACAACTGCCACACAAATGGACAAAAACCCCACACAATCGGACAAATCCCCCACACTCTGAAATGATCGTGATTGCATGTCTTTGTTGCGGTTCTTTATGACGCCCACTTTAGTGTATCTGTCATTAGAAAACAGTGCAAGAAGAATAGTTGCAACATCAGTTGAAGAGGAATAAAAAATGTTATCAAAAAGTACAAGGGCAAGACATGCAACCATTTTCATTTCAGAGTGTGGGAGATTTGTCCGATTGTGTGGGGTTTTTGTCCATTTGTGTGCAGTTGTGACAATTTCTGCATGTGGGAGTTTTGTCCATTTGTGTGGGAGTTATGACCGTTGGAGGTTATGACCGATTACCAGTGTGGGGGTTTTGGCTGTGGGAGTTATGACCGTTCGTGCATTCGGGAGATGTGTCCGTTTATGTGGGAGTTAATGGAGTTATGACCGATTACGTGGGCGTTTTGACATTTCTTGAGTGTGGGAGTTTTTGCTGTGGGGGTTATGACCATTCGTGTATTTGGGAGATGTCCATTTGTGTGGGGGTTATGACCGATTGTGTGGGCGTTTTGACGTTTCTTGAGTGTGGGGGTTTTGGCTGTGGGAGTTTTGACCTGTTCCCTCCAACACTATGGGACCTACCGTCGTCGGGCCAAGACTTCACGTAGAAACAAATATGTGCCCAATCCAAAAATACAATTTTCAGAATCCTTCAGTACTCACGCAACAATTTTTATATAGGGAGTTTAGCTAAGGACATATGTTTAAGTACTCATCAAATACCTCTGTTAAAACTGTTACAGAAGTACGCAGCATTCTGAACATGGATATTTGGATAGGGCACGTACTAGTTCTTAAGTGAAGTCTTGGCTCAACTAGGGTAGGCTTTTGGAGCTATGGACGTTTAAAGTTCATTTTTTCATGTTTTCGGCAGTCTAGAACGCCGAAAGGAAGCATTTGTGCACCCAGGTAGGTCTATACGTTTTGACTTATCTTGGTGTCAGGAATCACCTCCCAAACGTTGTCGATGTTGTTTCGAAACTCCCTGTAGGTATTCGTAATACTTACGCAAGCGTTACTTGCACTCATGAAAGAATCAGACAGGAAATCCAAATGAGGTTAAAATTTTTCAAATGAACTTCTTTTACCCGTTATTATTGGTGTGGTCTGGTGGTTGGCACATGGAATTTCCACGCGATGGATGAACTTAGGGTTGCATCTTAAACACACTTATTGATTTTTTTATTTGCTTTGTCATAATTATAGGTATGATATGACGGATTTCAGTTGAATGGGAACAAAGATACACGGGATTGAAAGTGTGATTTTTCTTTTTTAAAAAAGTTTATTTCACAAAAAAATTACTTAGATAAGTATTTCATCTAATTGCATAGGTGGCTTTTTATAGATATGGAGATCATAATGGCGTTTCAGTAACTTGGTATCTCAAACCGTTCACAACACTGCTTAAAATGATGTAATTCTGAGAACGTATGGTAATTACACTCACAAAAAGGTATGATTGCAATCTCATAGAAGTAATGTAACTCAAAATTGCTTTTAAGAAGTTCCAATAAATATACAACTTTAAGCAATTTATAAAATGTTACCATTTTCCATATCTCTGGAATGATTTGAAATTTCAAATTGGTGTCATCGGCTTTATAAGTATATTATGGAAAAACATCTACGAAATTTAATGTGGCACTTATATAAACACTATTTCCAAATAAACTCCTTCAAAAAAATCAAATTTTCAATTCTTGTAACTTCGTTTCTACTTGTTGGAAATAAGGTTATTTATGACGACCGTAGTACTGGAAACTTAGATTTTCTGGATGTACGTAACTTCCCCTTGTAAATTGTCTGATTACCACCGAAATTTAGTTACTTTTTGATTACGATATTGAAACACCTGCAGTTTGCAACACTGCGTAATAAGTGTGAAATGGTACGTTTTGGATTTATATGGAGATTTGAAATATTTAATAACCTGATGTAGTGCCATTTAAAAAAAAAATACAAGTTTACGTTGAGTTGGGAACACTGCTAACCTGATGGTATTAAATAGTATGCCAAACAATGTCCCCCATATGGATATTTAGATGATACGAAATTTCAGCATTTCATATTCCTTGGTATAAGTTTCAAGGGGATAGTAAGATAATTGGTCCATTATATAATCTTTGGAAAATATTTCATTGCAACAAAAATTAAAGTTGAAGAATTAATAATTTTGATTTTTATCTCATTAATGATAGTAGATACCACCATCTCGCAAACATCATGATGAAGAGATTGATAAGGACATACTTTAATTTCACCTGTACATTATCGTTCATTATTATTATTATTATTATTATTATTATTATTATTATTATTATTATTATTATTATTATTATTATTATTATTATTATTAAGCGTGGAAGAAAAATTAGTTTTTCTCAAAAACTATGCATGAGTTTTTATAATGATACATATCATTTTGTTTCGGTCAATGCGATCTATAGATGGATGTGTCTCTCATCTTTGGATAATATTCTTTCTATTAAATGGTAAGAATGTTGCAGAATTTAAAATAGTATATACGGAAAGGGTATGTGTGTTACGGTTTGGAAAACATCTGCGAGTTAGCAGTGTGTTTTGCTGTGTACACATTACAAAATAAATAAATAAGTAAATTCTTCCAGTAAAATATAAACTTCCAATTATTATTGGCAAAGAACGACACTTTTTAGCTCTACAGAAGTTAATTTCTCCGATTTTCTCGAGAACTACACGTCAGAATTTACTGTCAAGCATGTTATAGTACGACTCGTATATGTCTTACGTTTGAACAATACCTTGTTAAACAGAATCTCATTAACAATACTACTTACTGTCGGCCTAATGATATTACTATACAATAAAGACTTTAATGAAGGTATATTTCAGCATCAGCTTCAACTCAATAAATGGAAGGGTTCTCGTAGAGTATCACTTTCTAATTTTAGAAATTAATTGTTTTTTCGGATCAAAAGATCCAATATATTCCAATCAAATTTTTTCTTCTATGCCTTATAACTACATACAGTGTAGCCAATCCCAAACATCGCTTAACTAAGCATAACGTACTTATTCCGTAGAGAATACGAAAATTCGATTTACGGCCCTTTCAAAAATTTTGTGGCTCCTGGTCAAAGATCCAATACATTTCATTCAATCAAAAATCTTCTTTTACTCCTTATATCTGGAGAACTACATGTAGTGTAGCCAAACTCAAACTATTACCTCAGTATGATGTGTTTGTTAGTTAGAAAATACGAAGTCTCAATTTAGGGGAAGATCAAAACTTTTGTGGCTCCTTATAGAAGATTCAATATATTTCATTCAATCAAAAATCTTCTTTTACTCCTTATATCTGGAGAACTACATATAGTGTTGCCAAACTCGAACTATCATTTAACTCAGTATGATGTGCTTACTCCCTAGAAAAAATGAAAACTCTATTTAGGGGCCGTTCAATAATTTTGTGCCCCTGATCCAAGATCTAATATATTTCAATCAAAATTTTTTGTACGTCTTGTGTCTGGAGAACTACATAAAGTGTAGCCAAACCCAAAGTATCATTTTACTCAGTATGATGTGCTTATTCCGTAGAAAATACGAAAACTCAATTTAGGGGATATTCAAAAACTAATTATTGGGTAAGATCGCAATCTTTAGATGCATTTTCTGATCATTCCTAAAATTCTCGGCCAAGATCAGAATTTTTTGATTAATTTTTTCATCATTCCTAAAAAAAAAAAAAAAAAAAAAAAAAAAAAGTTTCTTCAACCTTCTCGAAATCTATGCATGAGTGTTTATACTTCCGCGTATCATCTTGTACAACTGAATAAGATTGATCGATCCGTATGTGTCTCATCTTTCAACATATTCCCCGTTAAACGCTAATAATGCTTTAGAATTTTAACTGGCATTTTATAGCCAACAACTCTCTCTTTTTAATCAGAGTCAGGGCAGGATTAAGGGTGGGTTAGGAGGGGTTTCTAGGTGAAATGGGGTCTCCACTCTGATCAAACCCTTAACTGACTGTCCAAGAAGAATTATACAAAATACGAACATCATCAGAGGTGAAATATGACCAAAAATATGAAACATATTCCCTTAACTTTCCTACTATACTTTCACAAAAATGCATTAGACAAAGTCAGCAGGGGCCACATATTTCTTCTAGTCCCGGGCCTCCAGGTGATTTATTATTCCGGCCCTGATCAGAGTTGTACTAATTTATTGAATTGTTGTAAATTATTGGTTACAATATTAATGGTTAAAATGTTATGATTAGGGCAACCCAAAAGCATAACAGCAATTTACACATAGGGTTGGTACATTGAACATGATCGTGGTTGTCTAAGGGTCCAGAAGAAGCATAATAAAGCATAATTTTAGAAAATAAAGCATAAAACATAATTTAAAATAGCGCAATTCTTGGAAAAATCTCTTAGAACAATTCTGGGAAATTTCTGTTTAACTGCAAGCTTAACATACTGTATTAACGTTTTCTAAAACCAATATATATACAATGAAAAATCATTGAGAACGTAACAATGCAACAATGAAAAGCTTATTTTTATTTTGGTGTAATCCTGTGATGTGGAGAAAAGAAAAAAGGAAAAGAAGAAAACTTTCCGCCAACAATGAATAGTACACAAGAACTCCACACTATATTGTTATATGTACCTCTTGAACTTGAGCACTTTCTGTAATTTTTGGTGGCATCTTCTACTTTCTCTTTCTGTACATAGGCACTCCTAAGGCGCACACAAGTCAAGGTGACCAGAATTTTCACTTGCGAAAACGGGACGCATACGAATCGCTACGGGGGGGGGGGGGGGAAGACATCTGGCTTCCAGATTGCATTTTGGGACTCAGCAGTGTTCTCAATTTATAAAATTTCTAACTTTACGTGTACCATACAACAAATAATGGTTTCCGATTGCAAGTTCTACCCAACAGTTCTTTTAACTAGTTGAACACTAAGAATTCTCACTCAATTCCCACTTGAACCACGAACACTCAATTCCCATTTGAAAATTCAGAAGTTCTAGACACGGCTGAACCTTGGCAACGAGTGTTGGTACGGAAGAGCGTAGAATTTGCATTGACGATTTATATTTTGAATAATAATTACGGGAGACCTAAGTCATTTTACTTAAAAACGGGACATTTAGGCGTCCCGTTCGAGAATCAGAAAAAATCGGAACAACGGTTGGAAAAAAGGGACTGTCCCGGCTAAAACGGGACGTCTGGTCTCCTTGACACAAGTGATAGAAAAATCTGACTCGAGTAAAGCATATCTCTTTACAGTGCATTAAGTAGAAAGTTCATTAAATAAGAAAGAAACTGGTTGCATAAAATATTAATAAATAGATCAAGATATTTAGAATATTTAATATATAGTAAATATTATACATTATACACGATTAATGTAAACCAATGGCTGAAATTAATGATAAAGCATAATAAAGCATAATTTGGAAAAAAATATATAAAGCATAATTAAACAAAAAAAAAAGCATAATGTGGGTTGCTATAGTTATAATTTTAAATTTGATATTTAAATAAGTATCAATAAGTGGCAATCAAATACGGCTAATTAGTTCTATTTCCTTGCACATCCTCGTCATCCTTTCATAATAATGAAATTCCATTAATTATACGTCTCCTTTAATCTAAAACAGTGGTTCTCAAACTTTCCGATCACTCGGACCCCTGTTCATTCGGAAAGCGAACTGGGGACCCCCTTGCAATGCTTTCTAAAATTTCACATGATATTAAAAAATATACTAATTAGAATTACCACTTTGAAGATACATGATTGTTTCCTACTACCATAAGTTACGAAGTTCATTTTCTTTGAAAACTGTTTTCCATGAAGTATCGCAGGGTATTCCAATAGCTGTTCTTGTTCTGTTTTAGAGAGATTAATACCTTGTATGTCATGGATTTCTACATTAGTAAAAGGATTTTCAATCCAGCCTTTACCAGGTTGTGGGAATATTCTCGAAAACTTGCAGCTAATGCTTTCAAGTGTCCTACAAGTGTTTTGTGCATTTCAGCAGAATTTTTTCACCTGAAGAATCAATGAAATCCTTGAGCACTGAAAATGATGAATGGTTATTGTTTTCTACTAGTACTGCCCACAGCTCCAGTTTCTTAATCTTAAAAATACTTCTTGCATAACAACTGTGAATTCCATTTTATTACAACACATTTTAATTTTCAGACGTCGCGGACCCCCTGGCTAGGTCTCGCGGACCCCACATTGAGAACCACTGATCTAAAGTATATAATGATGTAATAGTAAATTAAGGACACCATTTCATTTTCTTACATAAATTTACAAAACAGAAGTTTTATAAACTATTAATACAGGTGCTTGTAATGATTCAGTATTCATAAATTTCCCTTTCTTATTTCTTTTTAAAATATTATTATTATTTGAACAATAATACTAGAATTTTATCGTGCAGTTACTTGGAAACTTGCCTATTTTTATTTTATTTTATATTTATTTTATTGGATTTGAACACAACAGGCTGAAACCCATTTACAGTGTTCATATATTGTTTATACTATTTTTACAGACACTACATATTATTAGAAATTTCTTTTACTATAATTTTGTTAAAAGTTTTTATCTTACAATTTAAATCAATTTCTTCAGCCTTTTTACTTATACTATTATAAGTTCCACTCATTCTCCATGTTGGTGACTTGTTGAGTATATTAGTCCTTGGTTTTTTGGAATAAAATATATTAAAGTTATCTTATCGTGTGTTTGGAGGTGGAGCATGAATATGAAAAGATTAAATAAGTTCGTTATAGTCAATTTTACCATTAAATATTTTACAAAAGAATACCATGTCAAATAGAATTCTTCTCAGTTGTATACGCATGATACAAAAATTATTATTTAGAACCTATCCTTTGATGACACAAGTAACGATGAAAGTAACAAGATTGACAAATTTTACTCGTAACAAATCTGACAAGTCACTGGCTAGATTTTCGGTCCTTTGACATAGAACAATGGTAAGTTTTGATGCTGTTCTAAGTGAGTTTTTCTGTCCTCCTGCAACAGCAAGGCTATTAAGGACGGGACCTACTATTAACGTGGGCTCCGTACTACAACCGGGACTTGACTCTTGTAAAGTTGACGAGCGCACATACCATCATGTAAGATTAATTCTCACAGTATGACGAGCCATTCTCCACATACTCTCTCGCCTCCGAGTGACAGTTTGGGATAAGATTGTTTTCACTGTCACGTTTCCATCACGTTTCAGATTGTCCAAAATAGGTCACTCAAATCCATAAATTACAAATTATCACATATGGAGGGATATTCAGTTTTAGTACGATATGCAAGAGCTTTTGACCAGTTGAAACTGGTATTCATGTGTTGTTGTGTATGTTTCCTCTTCATGGGAAATAATATCAGCATACCAAGTTAGCCCAACACTTGTATACTTGATTATCCGATATTTCCATACATACTGCATGTATTTCTATCATTTTGAACATGGGAGAAGCTGATTCTATTGCCAATTCATAAGTACCTTCAGCATCTGTATATGATGCAATACCGTAACAATACGTAAGGATCTTCTAACATAAGCCCGGATTAGAAAATTTAGTAAACAGACTGTTACATGCAAAGTCAAGTTCTGTACTCAAAATTTGAATCAACTGAAATTTAAATTCTTTGTGTACCCACTCATGTAAGAAAACAGAATTAGGAACAGTCTTCACAGTTTTGAAACTAATACAAATTCTATTAATTCGTAAAGAAGCCATGATTTTCAAGTCAAAGGTAAGAACGAACTTAATGTTCTTATGATGAGAGAGAAAAAAATAAATCAATCAAGGATGTTTCACTTCGAGCAAATATTTCTATATCGTAAAACACGGATTTTTAGTAAGCAAGTACAAAGAAAAATCAATGTCCTCTCACAACATCCCGCTCGCATAGACGCAACACAGCACACAACTTGCATCGTACAAAGTTCACGGACAAACTGTTTCTATTTCGCACGCTTCTTAAATTTTGTTTTGTGTACAGTGCTTTCTTATTCCACTCTAAGATTTCTCTTCCACAGCAGATACGACTGAAATTGCAGCGAATAATCGAAAACTACATCTCCTGAAATTATAAACTTATTTTTAACAATGTCACATTTCCTGTTACGTCATAACTGATGTGAAACTTATTGAATCTGTGAAATAATTGGGATTGCTATGATGGTGTATAGTAATAATAAAATGTAGTAATAAAATTCCAATAATAATTGCTAAAATAGGAAAATTTTATGACAAAAATTAATTACCTAATGATCATCCTTTCATAGCGTCTTGGTGGCTCGTCTAGAATTACTCTAGGAAAATATTTTGACTAGCTAACTGTTTTCTTGTAAACTTCAGGAATATTATCGTAGGTGAGTGACTAACGCATTATATTTCAAGACAGAAGATTCAGATTTAAGTCCCGAGGGCTCTGAACTTATTAACATGCTTAAATTTTAATTTCAACCCATACTCTGTGTGATTAGCAAAGTCTTCTCCTGTGGAAAAGGAATAAATGTTGGAACGACGAGAATGGCGGGAATTGGGGACAAAGATTCAGAAAGTTATTTCCTTCAACTGGTCCTGATTTGATATTTTCCGTTTATTTCAACTATCTTCTAACCTATATATGATCAATGTTCTTTCCTTTCTTCTCTTATTCAGTATGTATGAAATAATTCATTATATACACAGCGAATTTGCCATTGATGTAGGCAATAATTGGTCAGCACGCTCTAATCGATAGAGATCATTATTAAAGTAGAGATATTTTTTTTTTTTTTTTTTTTTTTTTTACGTTCATTAATTGCACGGCAGAAGCTGGTTTCAGAGCTATACAGGTTTACCAACCGCTTGGAAAATTACGTGAAAGTTGAATTGCAATTGTCAACGCGTTTGTGATAAAAGAGATGCTGTACCCGACCTAATGGAATTATCTCGTTCAGGGGTTCATTTACTTTTATCGCTGACTGTACAAATCAATTTTCGAGTTCAAGATTGCAACAGAATTTGCAATCAATTTAGATTTCCTTTTCGGAAAATAATTTAGAACATGAATTATTAGTATTAGTATTATTATGTTTATTACATATATGTTTTGGTGGGAGTAATATCTCTCAACGTGGCAATATGTGCTACAGTGAGTCATCCCGTAATATGGGAATGCAATTTGGAATTACTGCAGATTTCTTATAACTTAGTTTTAATTAAGTTCAGGGGTTCATTTACTTTTATCGCTGACTGTACAAATCAATTTTCGAGTTCAAGATTGCAACAGAATTTGCAATCAATTTAGATTTCCTTTTCGGAAAATAAATGAGAACATGAATTATTAGTATTAGTATTATTATGTTTATTACATATACGTTTTGGTGAGAGTAATATCTCTCAACGTGGCAATATGTGCTACAGTGAGTCATCCCGTAATATGGGAATGCAATTTGGAATTACTGCAGATTTCTTATAACTTAGTTTTAATTAACGCTACTATTCTATTCACAACTCGGAACTTAGTTGAACATAGGCATGCTATTACATTGGCACTTGCAGCACAATAAGTTTCAAGTATTAAATATAATATTTTGGGAAGTTAAATTAGTAGATTGTATCATGGTAAGCAACAAACAATAATTTTAGAAATAATCCAAAGAGATGGATCAAAAGATTGCGATCTTGGCCAAGAATTTTAGGAATGATCCAAAAAATGCATCAAAAGGTTGTGATCTTGGCCAATAATTAGCTTTTGGATCAGGAGCCACAATAGTTTAATAGTTTGGAACTGCTCCTATTTTTTTTTTTTTTTTTTTTTTGAATAAGCACATCATAATGAGTTAAAGAATAGTTTGGATTTTGCTACACTATATGTAGTTCTCTAGATATAAGGCGTACAAGAAAATGTTTGATTCTATGAAATATATTGAATTTTTTGGATTAGGAGCCACAAAATTTTCGAACGGGCCCTAAATCGAGTTTTTGTAGTTTTTGCGCAATAAACACATCATACTGAGTAAACTGGTAGTTTTGTTTTGGCTACACTATTAGTTCTCAAGATATGGGGCGTAAAAGAAAATGTTTAATTCTATGAAATGTATTGAATTTTGTAAATCAGGAGCCATAAAATTTTTGAACGGGCCCTAAATCGAGTTTTCGTTTTTTTTTTTTTCGGAATAAGCACACCATACTGAGTAAATTGTTAGTTTTGGTTTGGCTACACAATATGTAATTCTCAAAATATGGGGCGTACAAGAAAATGTTTGTATGTTTGAATTTTTTGAATCATGGGCTACAAAATTTTTGAATGGCCCTTAAATTAAGTTTTCGTATTCTTTACGGAATAAGCACGTCACACTGAGTAAATTGGTAGTTTTGGTTTGGCTACACTATATGTAGTTCTTGAGATATAAGGCCTACAAGAAAATTTTTGCCTGAAGTATATTGGATCGTTTGATCCAAAAACAACAATTTAAGAAAATTAGATTAGAATATACTCGAAAGAGAGTAAAAATAGCGTAAGAGTAAAAAAGAAAAAGTTAAATCGCAAATAACGTAACAAAATATGCAAAAAAAAAAAAAATCGCAAATAGCAAAATATGCAGAGTTAGCACAGCAGATAGGAAGAAAAGAGAAAGGAAAGAATTAAAAGTACCAGATAAGGACAGAAAAAGAACTAGAAGGGGAATTAGCAATGCAGAAATCTCATTACCAAAGTTAATTTGAGAATATTTAGAAACTGAGCTTAGATGACGTGGAGGAGATGCAAAGAGACGAAATGAGATAAACAGCTGAATTGAAGATTGTTTTTAGCCGCTGGAGTCGTTCATAAAAAAGGAACAATTCCCTGATATAAACTTTAATAAAGACGGAATTTAACGGATTTGAGAACCCTTTCTTTTTTCTCTTTTTCCCACTTTGACTCATGAAATGATTAATGATAGAAGGAATCTTAAGAATTCACTTACTTCAAAGAAACTCCAGCTTAAGCTTTAAAAGCTGGTTCTCATTTCTTTGTAGTGGTGAAAGTGGCGAAATTTGCAATTTCATGGATTCTACAGTGGTTTCTTAAGATTAAACTAACATTGAGATAAGAAAAGAAGTAATAGAACCGAATAAGTCCAAAAGTAGTAATAGTAGTAGTAGTGCAGAGTGTGTGTTAGTGTTTGTGTGTGTGTATTTCATGCATTATTTCCTTGCTAATGAGCTCTTCGCGGGTGGTGTTGCAATGGTATAACACGATTTAATCTGTAAATCATTTATTAAATCAGTTCTTTTAACGAATATTAATATGTCGTGTAAATGCAATTTTACACTGATATTGTTTGCGTATCATATGAATCTCATAACTTGGAGATAAAAACATAATATTATATAGAGTATTATACGCATTCTTTTTATTCTATGTTATGATCAATCTTCAGCTCCAGACCCCCACACTTATTCAACCTACAGCCTCGTGCTTCTCATATTAACAACATATCTTCAATCTTAAGGAATTTCGAGATATGGCCATCTTATTATAACAGTTACAACTCCCACCCTTTTCTCTTGTTGCCTTATTCTTCTCTTCCAACTGAAACATAAGAAACTTTGAATCACGTCTTTAAGTAGCATTTCTCTGTTCTTAAATGATTCGAGGTATGGCCTCGTTATTTTAACATTTACAACGCTTACCTTTTTCTTCTTGTCCTTTTCCTTCCCTTCTAAGGGAAACATCTAAAATCGCTTAAACACGTCTTTAATTATTTTAAATGAAAATTCCAAATACCAAATTTCACGTCTCTAACCTTAAGAGTCTTCATCCGAGCGAAATTAAAGTACCACTAATTTTACAGTAATTATGTGATATCTTCAAATAGATAAAAGATAATCGAAATGTGGAACAAGAGCGCCCTAGACAATAATATTTTACATGAGAAACCGTTATCACGACTCACTTAGATGACTTATGATAACGGTACCTCACGCAAAATAATATTGTCTAGGGCGCTCTTGTTCCATATTTCAATTATCTTTTATCTATTTGAAGATATCACATAATTACTGTCAAATTAGCGGTATTTTAATTTCGCCGAGATGAAGACTCTTAACGAATCTTGAGATACGACTATCCAATTATAACAATTGTATCCACACCTTTTTAATTCTCACCCTTTTTCTTCCTTTCAAGGGTAAGTATAAAAGAAAGGTGAAATACGCATATAATTATTTAAAATGAAAAGTCTAAATATTCAATTTCATATCTCATAACTTAGAGATATAAACATAATATTATGTAGAGTATTATGCGCATTCTTTTTATTCTATGTTATGATCAAGAGATTCCGAAATATGGACATTTTAAATTGATAATTGTAATTCTCCCACCTTTTCCCCTCTCACTCCTTTCTTCCCTTCTAGATCAAATATAAAAATACGCTGAGACGTGTCTAATTATTTTTAAATGTGAAGTTCATACACTGAATTTAATGTCTTTAACATTCAGAGATTCCGAGATATGGACATTTTAAAATCTTAATTGCCACCCTTCTTCCATCTATCCGTCAAATTTCCAAAAATCCTTTCTTAGACCTTACGTACGAAATCTTATTCCCTGTTCAAATTTCAAGCTTGTAGCTTAAACTTTTGACCTGGTAGTCGATCATCAGTCAGCCAGTCAAGACTTCTTCATTTATATAGAGATATTATGCAATATTCAGATATTTCTTGATGTTTTGAAAAGAAATAGTTACCTTCTTAAGTATAATAAGATAATTTGGTATTTAGGAAACATCATTTAGATCTAACAAGCAATAATTAGAGATGTCAAAGACCTCGATTTGATTTCCGGTGGGAGCACATACGGTTGGGATCGCGCGATGAACTGTAGGTTCACGTCTCACATAGGCTCTGTGCTGAACTCTAAACGATAAACTCTAAATGAACCGATCAACAATATTTGGAAACGTAATTCAAACTATTTAATAGGGAAATTATTAAGTGTAAAATACCGTACCATCATCAATTGCGGTAGAAAGTACATATATAGCCCGAAATTACACTTATTCTAATAGAAACGACTTTAGTATTTAAATGGCTCGCTCTCCTTTAATGCAGTAACTCACATTTCATTTTAAGTGGCAGTACATGTAATTCAGGTTTCTCGTTAAAATTATGCCCATATCCTAAATAGCCCAGATCTCGAGAAAGATCCTTAAACTTCAAAGAAACTATTATTGTTTTAAAATATTAAATGAATTTTCTATATTAACGATTTGTTAAATGTATAAGCCTGCTTAATTTTCTTCAAACCTATTCCATATTATATATAAGTTATTCTCAGCTAAACTAATAAACGTACGCAGTGCCAAATGAGTTGAATTGCATGTTCCACATAATTTTCACGGCGATATATGTAATTTTCTTTTTTCGTTTTTTTTTTAAATCATTTTTTGTAATCCATTCATGTTTTATTAATTTTATTTCAACTACGCTTCAAGCGCACCATAGATCTTTTGCACTTTTGTAGATTGTCGTTTTTATTTTACACGAAACTTTTGTTCCTTTGTGAATGGCCCTCGTATATTCAACATGAACATAAAAATGATAGAAAGTAAAATCAATGCCATTGTTTTCGTTAAAAGTATACAACTGCAAAACAATATATAGCAAACAATAAGTAAATTAGTAAAACATAACTCCCTAGAACATAGGAAGTATTATGAAAGAGTTCAAATTAATTTGGAAATAATACTGATTTTTAACTGAAAAATGAATAACCATCGTACTAGCAACAAATAACAAACTCAGATCAAAAGAATAACCAATAACTATGTATTAATAATAACTTGTATTAAGTTGGTGTGAATAACATGTCAACTGCAGTTTCATACAAAGGTTTTAAAAAAAAAAAGAGCGAGAGGGAAAGAAAAGGAAAAAGAAACATATAATACCTGGTTAATTAAAATTGTCGATCTTCAACTATAGACTTTTATAATAGCTCAGCCAACAATTAATTCTATGTTTAAGGTTGAGGTGTGAAGAAGTCGTCAATTGCACATTGCACCATCAGATGACCTGGGAAGTTTCCCCCCTAAGAAGAGATCGGAAGAGATGGTAGTCAGTGGGAGAGATATTGAAGGAACACGGTAGGTGAAAAAGGGTTTCATAGTAAAATTCTTGGAGAGCTTACATCACTCTCTATGTGACGGAGGATTGTCATCTGGCATGAGAACACTATCTGTTGACTATTGTTGGATACTTGCATTCGAATTTGTGGTGCACTTATGGAGTTCAGCACTTAATGATTTGCATTCATAGTTTCATTTTGTGTGAGAAAAGGTCATTCCCATCCTTGATCACCATCTTCTTTCCTAGTTTGTGTCCGAACTTCCCTAGTTTGTGTCCATCCATAAGCAAATGATAGAACAATATTTAAGGTTGAAGATTAGTTTAAAATTTCAGTCCCTGTCGTTACATTTCAGAAGAGCACAGAAAATTTAATGCAATGAGCGTACCAGCCTGGTTCTGTCACTTACTTTTACTTTGCAGAAAAGGTTAATGTAATTAGTTACTTTACTCCGCTTGACGTTGTTTATTTTATCCTGGTATGCTTATATCTCAATCCAACAAATAACAAATTGAATGTTTCTTTGTTGAAAATTTACACACATTAGTAGCCCTATTAAACTATACACCACAGTTAAAAAAAAAAAAGTGAACCCATCGTTACAGAATTTGTGGATCATAAAAGAGTGATATGATTACTGCGCGTTATGTACAGGATAATACTCCAATAAAAGCATCGAACTTTGCTGGACGTTATACATTGACAGTTGAAGTATGCCTCTTAACCCAACGGCCCAGCAAATTTCTGCCTAAGATTGTTGGATATTGTATCTATATTGGGACTGCAGATTAAGCTCGTAGCTGACGAGATGCCACGAAGAGCTCAATCAGAGATAAATATACGTTCAAAATAGAACCAGTCAGGGTTTCATAGATTAGTCGTATTTTTAAAAAAATGTTATTTGTGTGTGTGGTAATATTAGTATTTCGGTTCAAGTATTAGTATTTCGGTTCATTGTTTCCTACAAAGAAGATGACAGAGTTTATTATCATTTATTTGACTTGACCACTCTGTTAAAATAGAGATGTATGTTGTTATTGACTTGAAGATTCCTTGCAGCGTTGAAGGAGGATGGATTTAGTCATGTATTGTTTTCAAAGAATCAAGTATTTATTAGGAAGCAACTTTTCATTTTGTGATAGCTCTGTTATTCTCTTTTTTCTCATGAAAACTCCAACAGATTTGTGTTTACGTGGCAGGTAAATGGAAGTTCTGACCATAACATTCTATGACATATTAGCAATGAAAGGAGTAAGTAGATGCTGTTACTTCATGATTCCTTATTGAAGACAGATTAGATTGTGGCTGTGAATCTCTGTCATGATTATGAACAGTGGCAAATCCATGCATCTAACATACAATCTATATCCCTACATAGTCGTTATATTATAGCGGACAGAATAGTAAGTGTTTCCAAAGTTATTTCCTTACCATTTTAAGTGGTTATCTTGCAGAACTACGGAATAACTGTCCATGCAGATCAGTTTTCCATGCGGGGCGTAAGCAATAGTAGTAAGTAGATTTTCTTTCTGAAAAAAAAAAAAAAAAGATCCGGAGCCATACTTAGTATTTGGAGAGGCACATACTATTTTCACATGATACTATTCTATTTATTATTAAGTATTTTATAAATGTATTATTTGGTCTCCTCCGGGGGCTACTTTCAGAGCTCACATTTCGAAGTGATTTTGTGTATTGTTAGTTACCTTGAAATATTGTTATTATTTATGTGACAGTGCAAGAATTAAGACCTTTCAGTGCTTTTTCAATAATAAACTAGTAAACAATGCCATCATGCTTTGTGCCGGATTGTAAATCGAGATACGGCGGGAAGATTGCCGGTAAGCATTATTTTACTTCACCAAAGGACGAGAATGAATTTCTTAGTGGGCTAATATTACTCCAAGAAAAGACAGACTGTTGCCAGAAAATAGCAGTGTTTGTGATTATCATTTCTCTGATTTACTTTTTGTAAAATTCGATGTTTATTGTGAGTGGAGAGAAAGTTGAATTAGCGAGACAAAGACGAAAACTGAGACCAGGTGTTGTTTCTCACATTTTCCCAGACCTTTCCCAATATTGTCAATACCTATCAGTTCTCGGAACTGCCATTGTATTGCACAAAGCAAGGACCTGTTGCTAAATGAAACAGAAATGAAGCCCTGTGTAAAACAAACCTGATCTATTCTGAAACAGATGAGCGACATGATACTTCTGCTTCTTGTTCTAGTTAGATGAAAACAGCAACTATTGAGTCAGGAAAAACAACAAAATTTCTTATAAATCAAATTAAAAATCTAAACAGAAAATTGATGAGCAGTAAAATCAGTCTGTCTTCAGCTAGAGCTAAAATAAATAATGTAAAAAATCAGCTCAAAATTATAGAATGCTACAGTAAAGATAATATAAATATAAGTAAGAACAGACATTTTAATAGACGTGATATTAAAGAATGTAATCTGAACGATTACTTCCTGTTTCGCAGAATGTCTTATCAGTGTGACACGTTGCCAAGCTTACCCATTCTTGTTTCGGAGAATCGCATGAAAAGTTTTGGTCACACCTCAATATTATAAATATTTGGCGTAAGGAACAAAATACCAACATAAATCTAAAGAGGTGAGGCTTGCAATAGAGTTTGACGCACAGGTGCAATCGTGATTTACTATAACAAAAACAAATCACAAACAGATAAATAAAAAAATAATTAGCATTCAACAATAATGGCATGAACCTTAATAAATGTAGTATACAGGTGCGACACTCAATACCACCTTGTCTTCATTGGATTGAAATTTCAACTATCCAAATGAATGCAATGAGATACCGCATTAAAGTACGGAATAAGGCCAACCTCGTCACACCTAACCTATTCTTAAGAACCCGAGTATTACTGTTTAAACGTTTCCGCAACCTTCTCTGCAAAGCTAAATTGCCTACCTCCAGCAGCCGCATTTTCGGACAGTTCTTGCTTCAAAAGTAAAATAATGAATCTATATGTATAGGGATGATTTATGTCTACTTCTTAATAAACTTAAAATGCTATACCTCGGCATTATTGGTGCTTTGTTTCGCTGTTGTTATCAAATTTGTTTCTTACTGCCTTGAAACATTAATAAAGATATAATTAGTACAACGTAAGGAGTCAGATAACAATTCGATACAAAAAAGTAATCTTTCAAATATTGCTGTATTTACGGGTAGAAATTTGCATTCAATTCGTCAACATAAGTGTCCGCCAAGTAGTCTGAGAAATATTTGTTCCTCCGGGATGTCGGATGGATTGTCTTGTATACCTAAGTATATGAAAATGCATAAGGAATGTCTTCAAAAGGAACGAGTTGAAGCACATCTGCTCTCCTAACCTATTTTCTTATACCATTACCAGCCTTGTAAAGTGGAGCCAACCCAATATCTTGTACCCTTCTTCATATAAATTGGATAAAACGAAACAAGCAAATGCATAGTGTCTCTTGCTGAAATGTTTCTCTTGTAGCGTTTATTGCCACTTGCTCAAAGTCACTTATACATTCTTTCACACAAAATTGGAAGCAACAATCTTCAGTTTTTTTCTTGATTTGCTGAAGCATGGGTGTGTACAACAACTGACCTTTGCTTTGCAATAAGCAGAAGAGAAGCGTAAAAAATGTCCGAAATACTTTCCGTGTAATATAGAAAATACATAATTTTGAAAATGGACGTGGACTAATTTTAAATGCCCCATCCATCAATATATTTTCTCTCCTCCTTTCCTTTTAAAGGAAGTCCCTTTTACTTTACGGTATGCTGATATATATACTTTGTCAATAATTTATGAAATAATTGTTTGTTGCTTATAATTTGTATATTTTTTTATTTATTGAACAAATTCCCAGATACAGCATAACTTTGCCATTTTACACAGGAACATGCTAACAAAAGAAAGAAAAAAACAAGACAACAATAACAACAACATAGAAAAAAGAGTGTAAAAGTAAAACTATTCCGTCAAAGCTCGTTTAATTGCTTTTTCAAACACTGGGTAGCTCGAAAAAATGTCCACATCAGTTGTTACTTGATTATAACAGTTTGGTATTCTATAAAAAAGAGACCTCTGTATAACAGCCAACCTAGGACGGGCAAGATGGAATAAGTGGGTATTCCGGGTGATGCGGGAAGGGACACGTAAGAATAGTTCCTGAAGTAATATTTCCGATCTTAAGCTTCCATTAACTATTTTATGTAGATATTTCAGGTCAGAGATAATTCTGCGTTCTTCAGGAGTCTGAATATTAAGATGTCGCAAGAGCTCCTTCTTAGATAATATTCGAAGTGCAGGAACACGAAAACGGACTACAGCAATGAAGAAATTGAGAACAGAATCAAGTCTGGAGAGATGTGTAGGTGCTGCCATGGCCCATATGGGAGAGCAGTATTCGATCTTGGGCGCTATTAAAGTTTTGTAAAAAGTTGCTAATGAAGAAACAGTGCGTAGTTCAGTGAATCGATAAAGAAGTCCCAACATGCGCATTGAATTCTTTAGTATTGAAGAGATGTGGTCAGAGAAGTTGAGTTTTGAATCAAAGATGACACCAAGATCGTTATGACTAGCAGAATGTGTGATAGGGGAATCGTTGGTATGGTATGTGGAGGGAACAGGAGACTTTTTCAAAGTAATAGTAATACTGTCACATTTCTTACTTTTGAGTTTCAAGTGCCACATTTCACACCAGCCTGTAAGGTAATTTATGTCTTCCTGTAGAGCAATTGTGTCATGGAGACACGATATTTCTCTGTATAACTTACAATCGTCAGCAAAAAGCAGAAGGCCACTAGGTTGAGCTGATAAGTGCGTGTAGAGATCATCCATATACAGGACAAACAGCAGAGGCCCAAGTACACTCCCCTGAGGCACCCCTGAGATCACGGGTTGGGGGTTAGAAGACGCCCCTGAAAGAACAACTCTCTGTTTACGGTCCTTCAAGTAGCTTGTGATTAGAGAGAGAAATTTGCCATGTACAGTCAGCGACTGTAAAAAGTGGAGGTTGGGTACATAAGAAATGATAGCTTTTTCCAGTAGCAGAAAAGTTTCACTGTATGCCTGATAGTTGGACAACCAACATGACAGCAAATACATGCCCGAAAACATAACATGCCAGGATATTCCTCCATTTGGAGGAAAAAAGTATTACTATCTGAGAGCATCACTTAGAGAAACAACCACGAGATAAATCTGCAGAAATTCCATTCGCGTTAAGTTAAAGAGATAGGAATTAATGCAAAGGAAACGAAAAGAATAATACGCATCATGCAGAGACCGAGAAAGTATGTAAAGCTAAACAAAATGAGAAAATAAGAAAAGAGGGAAAGGAAAGAGCAAAAGACATGGGAATAAATTAAATTTTAACACTTAAGGATAAACAGTCTCCGTCTTTTCCCCTGCCCCCTGTATTGTTTTGGTTTTTCTCCCTTCATAGGATAAATCTCTTTCAGTATCAAACGCGAACATCATTTATAATTTTTAATTCCTTGAAAAACAAATGTAACTCAGTCTAGGCTCAGACTCGAACACAGAATCCTTAGAACAACAGTCACACACGGTACCCACTTATCTACACAGGCTCTATCAACTGCGTTTATAAATAACCCATTACGCGCGCTGTTATTAAATGTGTTAAATCCGCCATTGTCGGTGAGTTACTCCAGTTACACTTGAAGTTGGAATTTTATTTACGGTCTTCAGCCATCTACGGCAACAGGTCCCATGTTTTCATTAAAAGCATTTGTTCTGTAGATTAAAATCAAGAATAAATTAATCTATTATGAATTAATCTCTTGGGTGCACCAACACACACACACACATACATTGTATATATATATATATATATATATATATATATATATATATATATATATATATATATATATATATATATAATGTTATTGATTAAGGATTAAATGAGTTATTTCGTAAATTTACGAAACGGGTCTTGAAGGAGATCGTCGCAACAGTAATGACACCTCGTAGCATTGTTACGTAACACGCAATATAAATAAAGCTTCAAAACCGGAAGTTACAAGTTCTGCCGTGGCTAAGTCGGGAGGATGTCTGCTTCTTGAGTGGAGAAACGCGGGTTCAAATCTCGGCTGGTGCACTTTCAATTTTCTTTCTCTCAAAATACATTCCTGTATGTTTGTATTTGTCACTAATATTTGCTTTATTGCATTTTTTGTAAATTAACTTAAATTATTGGAGGTTAAGTAAAATCAGGAAGATTAAGATAAATATATGACTACTTTATACGTGTGTGCACTCCAGAGATGGAGTGAGTCAGTGAGTCAATTTGTCAAGATTTGTAAGTGAGTCGTTGGTCAATAGGATGTGATTCACTGCGACTCACTGTGACTCACTCTAAGCCAAAAACCCATTCTGACCCACGCTCACCCACTGATCCACTCTGACTCACCAACCCATTCTGCTCAGTGCATTGAAGATAGCTTCTTCTGAGCACTGGTGAATTTCTCTACCTTTTACTTTCAAGGCCTCCCTTTTTGTTGCTTTTTCATTTGTTTCTATTTAAGTAAGAACTTCAGGCACTCTTGCAGAACTTCAGGCAATTGACCATATTTGGATTTGTAATAATAGCAATAGGACTGACTTCTTGACTTTTCAAACACATCCTGTGAGCTTTTAGAGGAGCTAACTATTGGAAAAAATTGTGAGTCACCTGTAATGTATGAATTATTATATAAAAAATTAAATATAACTATGTGTGTGTGATCATCATGATCATGTTGCAAAGTCAACTGAAATGACATTTGGCGTATACATAGTTTGGCCCTGATCTCAATATCATTTTTTAAAACTCTTTTACTGGGGGAGAAATCAACCCTATATATTTTCTATATATAGGGTTGATTTCTAAAAATAATCGAAAACGATCGATATTAGTTCAGAAACAAATTAAAAAGCAATTATTGAGAAATAAAAACTACAGTTTTACGCATTTTACATCTACTGGTTTTTATTATAACAACTGCTGAAACTTGTGTTTATATATGGAGCGTTCACAGCATAAGGGTATCACGTCATAAAGTTGTGAGGAAAATGGACATAAAATTTGTACTGTAAGCTTAATTACGTGAGAATTTTAAATTTGTACGGGATGCTTAATTATATGGCCAATTTTAGACTTCTCTTTACTTTGGTCTACTTTACCTTGATTTCAGACTTTCAAATTTCATCCTATTTTCCACTGAAAATGTCTGTAAGTCAACAAAGAAATAATTATATATGATAATTAAATTTAAATTCATCGTAATTTGGCCCATGACAAACACTTTATCATTGTATATCGTAAAGATCAAATCCACCGGTATTGTAACAGAGCGGTGCTTGAGCGTTGAACCGTAGAAATTCAAACTCCGATTATTGATAATTTCACAACCTTGTTTTATTACAATTGTAAATTTTATTTTGTTTTGAAGAGAGTGTGGATCATGGGTCAGAGTTTATGACGATGGGTTTTGGTGGGTCGGAGTTGGTCACAAAGGTTCAGAGTGGGTCATAGTGGGTGGTGGGTTGCAGTGGATCACATACTGTTGAACCACTGACCCACTCCAACTCTGATTAATGCTTCGACATTTGAGGCTAACAAGTTCTGCCAGGGGACCTTTTTTCTTTCAAAATGTATTTTATATGCTCATATTTATTATTATTAATTACTTTCTTGCATTTTTTCCTACATTAGCCTATCTTAGATTAGTGACCGCGGTTTAGGATAGATTATATAAAGTCAAATACGGTTATGTATGTTTACACTTTCGTTTTTCTTTCAAAATACATTCCTATCTGTTCACGTAGTCCAAAAATAGGCATACACTTTTGTATTGATCAACTATAACATTCTAGTTTATGAGTTTATTTGCTTCGGCTCTTCTAAGCATAAGAAGTAAGTAAAAACATATTAAGAACAAATAATAAAGAAACTAAGTCTACCTGATGGATAAAAATAAGAAATTTTATAAAATGGAATGAGCTGATCAGTACGGTACTGTATACTTATTTTTGGGCCACCTTGTATATTACTAATAATTTATTTCTTGCATTTATTAATAACAAGCTGAAATACCCACTTTTCGCATGGGTCAAATAAAATATCTATGTAAACAAACTGAACAACGAAACGAGAAGATATCGGTCATTTTCTACTACTTTTACATATCCCGGTAAATGCCCCCTGAGACCCCCTGGTTCGAAATTTAAAAGAACGCCTCTCGCCCGCAGGCGATTGGGCTGTATTTGGAAGTCAGCGCCTCTGGAAGAATCACCTTTCATCTCAGCTACCGTGAAAACTAAGGATTTACACTAATATTGACCAAGGGCTCCTCCGTGGCTAAGCGGTTAGCGTAAGCGCCTTTGGCGTGGGAGGCCCGGGTTCAATTCCCAGCGGGAGCTCATGTGATTCGGATTCCACGTTAATCAGTAGGTCCACGTCTCATATAGCCTCGCTGCTGAAAAGGGACGTTAAACTCAAAATCAACTCAACTAATATTGGCCATTTTGAAATATTTTTATATATTTCGGTACCCCATACCCGGGTGACACCGACCCGCATACAATGGTAGCCGATTTTCAAAGTCATTGCTAATAGAAGTGTCACCATTGATCTCAGCGACCGCGATAACTATGAATTCAACACAAATATCGGTCATTTTCTAATATTTTTACATGTCCCGGTAAACGCTCCCTTCCCCTGAGAAACTGGTTCGAATTTAAAAAAAAAACGCTTTGTCCTGGTCTGGAGCCTGGATAAAGATATCCGTGACCAAAATTTAGTAACTTTCCGTCAACTCGTCTGATTCCCAGGCCGCACACAGACAGACACACAAACAAACTCGTATTTCATACACACAACTGACAGAACAACCCAGAGCATTTTTTTTCCTTTTCTTTTTTTTTACACAGCACAGCGTTCTTTGCCATAGAACGTTACTATGTTGCTTCCACCCAGTTAAGCCTTCAACTAAGTGCCTGAGGCGTTAGTCTTTTATACGTAAACACGTCTGTTGTATTTTCCTCTTCTATCGAAGTAATGGGTCAGCTATTTTGTTTATGTATTGACCTTGAAGAACCAACAAATTGATTTTCATGAAGTCACAAGTCGCTTTGGTCCGTGAAGTTGATATACAGTAGAAATGACCTATGCATTACTCACCTGTTGTGAAATAGAAAGATTATGTTGATTTTATTTGAACACCCACAAATCTGTTATAGCAAGAGGCCTTTCCACAACTACTTCCAATCTGGATTAAATTTCACGGCTGACTTTTTGAATTATACACAAGAGTATCATTGATATGTTAGTGTTAATAATATTTATGGAACTAGTCAGGTTTTAAACTTCCAAACTATGCCGTGCATAATAGTCGGAAGTCTTATAGAGTGGTTTCATCCGTGTGTGTGACAGATACCAGAGCAAAGAAAGTAAGTGATATCGAAAAGTGATTTTCTGCCATTGATTTTGCATCCAAAGAATAGGTTCCATCTCATCCGTTAACTCCATATTCAAGGCGGAAGTGGTTCAAATTACCTATTTCCAGTGTTGCCACTAGACGAGACAGAACTCTTTAGGATGAGACGCGAGACGAGACAGTCTACTTGTCTTGTCTCGTTTTCGAGATGGGACACGATAAGAAACGAGACGTCTCATGAAATGTCTCGTCTCGTCTCGTGTCTCGAAATTGCAAACACAGTTTTTGAATTTAAAACACACACAGTAAACGTAACATTTTCGATGTTACTCGGATGACACATTAAGATTTTAGAACATTGAAACCGTTGCGTTTGCTCTGCGTTTTTTCTTTTTTTAAAATAAAGTTAAGTGTAATAGCCTTGTTAGCTTGTTTTTATTAAATTATTTCTTCATGTTTAATTTTTCGGCTGTTTCTAGTATATACTACTTAATTTCCTACAGTAATTTGAGCCCGGCATTTATAATTGAAATTTAATTTTGGTTCCATTGCATTTTATTGTCAATAGTAAAGATGCCTTACAACACATTTAATTTTGACTGAGGAAATGAAATTTCTTCCCGTTTTTGTGAATTCAAACCCCTGCCCTGGATGACTTTTGTATGTGTCCTTAACCTTACTGTTTACAACTCTTGTCCTGCACAGTAAAAAATAGCTGTGTTGATTCAACACCATGGGCGGAGCTATGGGGGGCATTGTCCCCCAACTTTTTGACAAAAAATGAGTTATTCATATTAATTCCACACTCTAGGAAGTATTCCACAGGTCCGAGACCGAGCAAAAGGTCTGCCTCCCAGCAGACAATTCCTAACTCCGCCTATGTTCAACACAATGCGATGACCCAGCATGACTACCACTTTTTGTTTTAAATCAACACAGCACACAGTGTTGATTTCGGTAGTGGGAGAAAAAGTTAGCTGCAGGGAGATTTGAACATGGATTACCCAGTTAGAAGTCGAGCAGCTTACCTACTTGGCTAACTCATCAGACAGAAAAAAAGAACACTTGAAACAGTGTAGAGATAAAAAAAAATGTTGCTGAACAATAAACACAAAATTACTCTCACGACTTATACCATTATTTGATTACTTTTTCAATGGTCAACTAAGAAGCACATTTCCCTATCCCTTTCAATACTCTTTCTGTAGTTTTATTTTTTAAACCCACTACACGACCTGGCGACGCGACGGCCAAAACATTTTCTTTCATCACGCTTTTGTTATTGTCTCTGGAGCCAATCATAGCATCGCTATTACTAGGTCGAATCATAATAGTAAATACGGTCGTAATTAAAAAATGCCAAGTTCAATTTTGTTCTACACTTTCCCTGTCAAAAACATTCTTAAAGGGCTATTTGGGAACGATTAGTGAAAGTTAGGAAAATCACGCCGTCATTTTAAACCTGTCTTAAGATCGTATTTACTATTATAATTGTCGTGTGCTATTAATAACTCTAGTATCGCAGTAGACATGCCTATCTCACTTGACTCGCGGTTTTAGAGAGTAAGGTAAGTTGTACGGAATACTATTAAAAAAAAGTCTTAGTGAGTCGGTATTGAAATCTTGAACACGTTCAGGAAGGCCTATTTCAAATCAGTTTGGGATTTTACTTCGTAGGAGCTTTTATTTTCAGTTGTTTGCCACTCTCTAAACGTGCCGCCTTACACGCTCCGCACAACAGTCAGTACTCTCTGGGGTCAGTGCACTCACATCGAACTTTCCTTGTCGCGTTAACATTACTTGACATTCGTTTTCGACGTACCTATGAGCAATTTGTATTCGTGTATTCGTGCTGGTATAACAAATTTCAATGTTTCAGAATGTAAAAAAAAAAAAGTTTAGGGTCGAGAAGCCTTACACCAGCGGCGCAAATCTGTCTTCACCATTGGGGGGGGGGGGTGGAGAGTAAGACCGTTCCCGTATTTTTTTAAGAGATGTTCAAAATATTTTTCAGTTGAAAAGCAACACTGTGGAGGATCAAGGAGCAGAATTGTCTTCAGGTGGGCAGATTTGAGGCTTATTCTGAAGGGAAGGAGATGAGACTCATATTACGGTAAATGAATTTGATTTCTGAGGTGAACCTGTTGTATATTATATGGTGATGTAACTGAAGTGGCAGTCGGACACAAATCATCACATTTCTTAAAAAAAAAATTCAAATCGTGTTACTGACCTTCGTTTACTCCACATACCGTATCATCTGACATATCATTGCAGGTTAAAAGTAGAATCAATCGGCAAGAAGAACTGCAAGTTGTGGTCTTAGTCTGTTTTTGAGAAAAATGAAATGAAATCTTTAAGTTTTACGTCCCACGGTTATGCCGGTTAGGCTAAAGGAGACGGTGATGATGGGAAATGAGTGAAATGTTAGAACGAAGTGGGAGGAAACGGGAGAACCCCGAGAAAACCCACAAGCACGGTGTTTGTAAACCACAAAATCCACACGGCGCGAACTGGGATCGAACCAGAGACCCCAAGCACTAGAGGTGAACGCTCTACCACGGAGCCACCACACCCCCTTAGTCTGTTTTTGATGCTCTGGACTCTATCGCCTAGCACGCCCGTCTACACCATGACTCATACGTCTATCATTCAGTGCAGGCACGTATGCAGGTTTTCTTGTCAGAAGGGGACCAACATGAATCCTCGTAAGCACATAATTCTAATGTTTCAAAATTATCTATAATAATAATAATAATAATAATAATAATAATGCAACAGTTCTGTATTTCTCTTAAACTTTTTCTTATTTTTCACTTATGAACCGATTTACTTCAAACAAACTGCATTGTAGTACAAACGAAATCAAAAAAAATTTTTGAGACACATGTAAGGAAAACTGTCTGCTACGTATATCAAATGGCAAATGGCTATCATAACAAAAATAGCAAATGGCGATGAGTGTATCGTTCTAATACATTAATGTTATAAACAGACCGGAATCGAAATTGTAATCCCATTTAAAAGTGGAGGCGCGGTGGCTCAGTGGTAGAGCGTTCATCTCCGGTGCTTGGGGTCCCTGGTTCAATCCCAGCTCGCGCCGTGTGGACTTTGTGGTGAACAAACACCGTGCTTGTGGGTTTTCTCGGGGTTCTCCCACTTTCTTCATTCCACAATTTCACCCATCTCTTCTCATCACCGTCTTCTTTAACCTAATCGGCATAAACGTGGGACGTAAAACTTAGAGATTTCTTTTCCCATTTAAAAGTGTTCTTTAATTCCACCTAGTTACAATGGCATTACGGTATGTTCTTAGAATCATAACAACAATGTATTGCCCACAGTTTGGACACTGCCTCAAAGTAATCTGATATAAAAGAACCTCAAAAGGGAAAAAAGTTCAACAAGTGCTTGAGTTTTGGAAGGGGACAGCTTCCAGGACCTCACGCTCGATACGTCCCTGATTCAATGCATTATATTTATTTCTTACAAAACATGATTATTAGATGCGCAATATGTAAAATTATATCATAGTTTGACTTTTAATAGGTCTTTTCTTAACACATCCATAAATTCCGGCGTTCTGCCTGCCTCCGGCGAAACTCTACTGTATTTCCCAAGATAGCTTATACACAGGGGCTAGAAGTCTGCACGGATCGGAATTTTTAGCTCGGACAGGCCCGGTCCCTTGAATCTATCAGCATTAATGCATTAAGGGCGCAGTCAATGGATCCTAGGCTCCGAGACTCCAAACTCAGGGGGCCCCTTAAAATCCCTTTGTTTAATACTAAAATACAGCATTAAACTTATATTATAGACAGACCTATGCTAAATTTCTTTCGGCTCGTTACGCTCGCGGTATCGCTAGAATTAAGTCTATCCATCAGCAGTAATTAACTGTTAATAATGAATATAATTATTTAACTGTTAATAATTAATGTAACTAAACCAATTATTGTAAACTCGGAGCACATTAAAATATTACAGCATAGTTCTCGGTGGTTCGATAAGCCTATGAGGCAGTGGAAGGCAGCAAAAAAAAAAATTATGAGCTGAAACTATTCTTAACATAGGGCCCCCTTAAAATAGTCGGCTCTAGGTCCCCAAAAGCCTTAATCCACCCCTGCCTATAAGCAATATTTCACGAAAAGCTGATATTTTTTTAACAAATGTGTTCGTCATCAAGTTTTCATAAAGTAGTCCCTTTCTCCTTTAAATAATTTCAGATTCCGCAGTGTTTCAGTAGTAGAGAGTTCACCCCTGGTGCATGGAGTCCTTGGTTCGATCCCTGCTCGCGTCAAGTGAACCTTGTGCTGGACAAACACCGTATGCGTGGGTTTTCTCGGGGTTCTCCCGTTTTTTCCCACTTTCCTCATTCGACCATTTCACTTATTTCTCATCATCACTGTTTCTTTTAACCTAGCCGGCATCAACGTGGGACGTGAAAACTTAAAGATTTCATTCAAATAATTTCAATCAAAAAACAGTTGCAGGACATATTAATTTCGAATAAAACAAACTACTATATAAAATTCTGAGTATATTATTTTTTAAATGAAATTCTCGCGGACCTTATTTCTGAGTCGAAGGATAAAAAGACTAAATTTACACTCTTATTATTATAGATCCCCTTCAATTGAAGCAGTTGAAGTAGTTCAGAAAAATTAAAAAGCCATACCCTATATTCCAGTGTGCCACAATCGGTATAACGCGGCACACTAGTGTGTCCAGCAAAGTGAACGGTGTGACGCAAACTTGTTCCTATTATTTGGAAGAATATTTGTCGAGTTTCTGTTATTTATTATTATTATTATTATTATTATTATTATTATTATTATTATTGCTGTTGTTGTTATCAACTATCCTTCCATGGATCAACTGTCTGTATACAGTTAAGCAACCACAAGTATCATATTGAGGGAATGAGTATAATTGTTCACTTTAATAGTAACAGAAAAGTCTATTTGCTTGTATATTTTACCGGAAATAACTGCATCCATCTAGAAAGTTAGGACTAACAACAATGTAATCCGATATTCTGACCAGACACCACCCCAAAGTCGTGAGTCCCACAAGTTCTCTTCTACGCCTTGGCACAATAAGGGCTGTTGCGTTCAGGGAGAGAAGGAAACAACTTAATTCCATTGCAGTTATATGCTTTAATAAATGTATATGTCCATTGCAGTTATATGTGATCGTTTCGTTTTCTGTTTATATTATTATTATTATTATTATTATTATTATTATTATTATTATTATTTATACATTTTTCAACACGATTGCCATGTGTATGGTATTCCATACACACGGCTCTCCCACGCAGCGCCGCGTGATGATTTTCTATACACAAATAATATATTCCAAGTTTGTTGTGTTCGTTCTATAGGTGTGTATGTACTTAGATACATATGGCGTAGAAATCAAAATTTAATGTCCACGCCACGTATATGCAAAACCACACACAAAGAAACTTATGAACAAAGACATTGAGTTTGAGTTTAACATCTCGTTCAGCAACGAAGCTATATGAGACGTCGACCTAATGATTAACGTGGACTCCGAACCACATGAGCTCTCTCCGAGACTCCCACGCCAAAGGCGCGTACGCTAACCGCTTAGCCACGAAAAAGCTCATGAACAAAGACACTTATGAGCTAAAACAAATGCGAAAACAAAGATGTGTGATGTGATTTTGAGTTTATCGTCTTTCAACAGCGAGGCTATATGAGACGTGGACCTACTGATTAACGTGGAATCCGAACCACATGAGCTCCCGCCGGGCGGAAACAAAGAATTACTGGCTGATTGCTGTACGTGATGCACAGGTGATAACGGTCAACAGTTTTAAACAAATATAGTTTTAATTAAGCACGAATTTAACTTACAGTGTACAGTGGGGAAGGCACAGTCGTTTACAAGGATCGTTTTCTTTACAATATCAAACCCCGTCAAATACCCTGCAAACCTGTCAGCAAGCCCCGATCAATATTAAACAGGTATTGTGTGGCAATGTTCATTTCAATGTTAACCTATGTAGGCCTACGGACTTCAATACTCGCCCTCAAACGAAGGTGCAGACTATCCATGATTTGCAGTATTAAACTCTCTCTCGCCCTCTGTGTTCTTTTAACATGTCTCCTAACGATTACAACATTTTTTGGTATCTCAATCACTTCTTCGTAGGATAGTGAGTGGCCATTGATTAACCTGGCATTGAATTTTTCACTTTTTTACCTTTGAAATTGACAATAATCGTTTGGACATTTCAGTTGCACCTACCTAATATTATCAACGTTTCTTCGATAATTTCGTAACATTATATTATTTCTTTGTATTATTGATTAGCTTGGTCTGGCTTATTTAAACACTTTCTTTCTCTGCACCGACGTGTCACATCTCTTGGACAAAAATACACTAGCTCTCACTGGAAATCAAATCCAGAAACAATGCACTTGAACCATTTGACCACAACAAGGTACATTTAAAAGGGATTTTCGATTTTGTTCCAAAAATTGTGATTAGGAAACATTTAAAAATATATTCAAGAAATGGTACGGAGCAAACGCACTGTACTTTCTCGCTCGAATTTCTTACACTGACTCATGTTAGGCTGCAGCTATTATTAAAACATTTATTTGGGAAATTGCCAATAAAATAATGTTTTGGAAAACTTGTTAGAAGAAACTTTAGGCATAAAAGTAAAGTACCCATTGGTCATATTTCCGTTAGAAATAACTTAAGCCATATATTACAATTATTAAGGATATAATTGTATGTGGACTATAAGTAAAAGCGTCTGAGTAATTTCTGAGAAAATCATGAAAAACGTCACCCCAAGAATAAATGTCCCTTGTGGATCTTTTCAGGACAAACGAGCTATGCTATATTGTTAGTGTTTTCATAAAACATTTATTTATGAAATACGAACTCAATCGCCTGAGTCGTCCTTGAGAAAATCGCAGGGTAAAACTTAATGTCAAAAGTAATATACCACTTCTAGATTTTCAGGATGAGGGAATTATACCATATAGCTAGGTTATTTATGTAACATTTATTTATGAAATATGAACAACAAACATCTCCTGAGTATTTTTTGGGAAGGTCATCGGGAAAAACTTAACGTCAAAGGTAAACTTTTTTATCTGTAATTTTGATGATAAACGATTTATGCCATATTGTAAATTATTTATAATCTGCACCAAGTATATCGAGTAATTTTTAAGCAAATCGTCAGGAAAAATTTCACTCTCAAAGTAAACTATCTCTTTTCGATTTTTCTTTTCGGGACAAGTGAGTTATACCATATTGTGAGATTATTACAGAATATATTTTAACTGAAATTACAACAAATTTGTCTCAGTTATTACTGAGAAAATTGTAAAAAAAAAGTCAATTCTTGAGAAAACGTCTCCTTCTGTATGTTATCGGAATAAATGATTTATGCTGTATGTTAGTTTATTAATGAAACATTTCTTTACGAAATATGAAACAATTGCCTGAGGCGTCAATGGTAAAATCATCAGGAGAAAGCTACTCCTTTTGAATATTTACATGACGAACGAGTTGTCATATAGTTAGGTTATTAATGATATGTTTATTTATGAAATTTGGTTGAGAAAATTGTGCAAACAGATCGCATACTACACAATAAATTACACCATATGTATTTTTTTTTTTAGAAAAATAATTGATACTACGGTGGAGAGTTGCTAATAAAATATATATTTATAAAAATAAATATAATCGTCACAGCTGCTTTTTTTTTAGAAAACTGAATTATTTTAAATGTTCATCCTTCAGTAAACTATCCTTACATTTAGGTGTCGAAGGATATAAAATTCGAAACGATAGTATGTTATTAAAACGTTATATCTAGAATTCGTTCCAGATACATTGAACAGTATGGCCTCTATTTCAGTGCATGTAAAACCGTGACGAACCGACAGACGAATAGATGGGCAGACATGGAAAACTAATTTTTTCGATATGTAGGGGCCATGTAAGTTGAATCCATTGAAATCTCGTATTTGATTTTTATAACTATCACCACACTTTCTTCTTTCGTCGCTCGAATGTGAAAACGAATAGGCCTACACCGACACGCAAAGTGATAATTTGTAATCCCAAAAATTTAATTTGTTATGTTTAATATGCTGTCACGCTAGAAAAAAAACTTATGCCTGTTACACCATTTTATTATCAGTTTTTCACGCTACTGTATAATTCAGAAGAACGTTATGATTATAGTTAATATCCATGGCATATTTTGGAAGCATTCGTGTTCCTCACAAATAGAGCTGTATAATTTAGTTTTGTTTAAAGAAAGCATTCTTTATTCCTTACACAGACTTATGATTGCATTTCTTGCACTTGTGGATATGAAAAAAAGGAGAGACAGAGAGAGTCAATACTCTAAAAAGTAACACACACACAAACACTAGAACAATAATTTAACATCAGCTTTTTTTTTATGACAACGAGCTATTGTTCTTCTTTCACTGTGACTGTCAGGCTGCAGGTCGGGTATTTTTTTCTGTTCCTGACTCGAAGTGAGTTGAAGTTTCTTCTGCTATGCAAAAACGGAGAGGGGAGGAACAGGTATACCATACCATAAACTGAAAACAATAGCTATTATTAATAGTACCCTAATTCTGAATAAATATGCCATTAGAGGAAACAAAGTTATTTCCTTAGTATATTCTTTTTGTTCCTGTTAACATAAAAATTATACACTTTCTATAATGTTTTGTAAAAAAAAAAGTAAAATGGATGGCATGGGATGGGATTCGATCTGGTGTCAAAACAGTATAAGAACCAGTAGTCCGCCACTCTATCCACTTGACCACAGATACTACGTTTGTTGCCTGTCTTTTAACAAATAAATCTCATGGCTATAGAGCATGTCACTTCCAAATTTAAGAAAACAGTTTTCCTATTTGTTTCTATATTTCCGTTCAACATCTTGGTTACAGAAGCTACTTTATATTTGGTAGACAATTTACACTATAGGTTTAAACCAATAAATGCAACATTTTACTCCACTTTGTAGTTCCTTGATTCAACTTCTGGATACTACGATGCTACCAATCGTGAAATTCGCTCTGCAGTCGTGCTCTGCTGCTGCAAAATTCTCTTGAAAGCATTATTACCAGTATACACAAAACCGAGAATAATTTTGTTTTTTGTTATATTTTTATTATTTTATTATCTTTTTTGGAAATATCTTCTTGGATGGATTGCTTTCTATTATCTCCACTTACTAATAACTAATAACTAATATACAAATGAAAAACACATTGTTTAACGTAAAGGAAATGGTTGAACCGTTCGGTGTGAAGTTTTTAACATAGTTAACACCTACCTCAAACTGGGTTGTTGTCACGTCATATTTATTAAAGTGCGTATCCTAATAGAGGAGAGAGGGTTAAAAATACATAACAAATAGAGAACTTCGTGTTAGTGAGATGAAACTTAGTACCGTAAGACTTTGTGTACTTTGCACAAGATTTAAGCCATTTTAAAAAAAATTGCATTTAACTTACAAACGTAATGATTTAGAACACTGTATTTTAAACATATAATAGCTAGATATATATAAGGAAAACATTAGTGCAAGTTCATTAGTAAACATTCAGTATAACCATAGCTATTGAAATATAAACTTTGGTGCAAAGTAACCCCATAGCTGGGGTTACTTTGCACAACGTGCAAAAAAGTATGTTCGACATACGAACATAACGTTTCCGTGCAATGTTTTCCCTTCAACATTTATACATTTTACTTTCTACACAAAACTGCATGCAGTCTACAAATATTAATATTAGAATGATGCTACTGGTATTAGTACTTAGTTTGAATTATCGATATTTGTAAAGAAAATTATGTATTTTCTGCTACTGGCACAGGAACCGCATTCTAATAGTTTAGCATATGTCCCACAAAAATGCCAACTCAGGGACAGAAAAAATCCCCGTGAACTGATTTTCCTTGGTTGTTCCTTATGTCCAAGAATATCACCCCAACCGTAATTAGTGGGACATTTACGGGATTTGGGACTTTCAGGATGAAAACTACCCAAATTGCATGATTTCCTTTTCAAAATCTAATGTTAGTCATTCCTATGCGTATAAGCTGAAGCCCCCCCTCCAAAAAGTCTAGTCATTTCTAAAAAAAAAAAAAAAAATATTTGTGGTTGAAGCCTCTCTCAAACTACTTTTCTGAATCCGCCACTGTTCATAATTTATTTATCAACAAGAAATTCATTCCAACATCTTCCTAAATAGGAAATTTACCTAAATTTAGAATGCAGTAGGTTCTAGTAGTAATTATTTCCTATCTAAGCGGTATTTTTGGACCGGTGCAAAGGAACCCCGAGTAGAGACTGAAACTACCTTCTCCCAGTTTTACATTTTTATGACTTTAAAACGTTTCACATTTCAATTTCAACTATTGCATCCAGGGACGTACACAGAGGGTGGGTCCTGGGGGTCCGGATCCCCCCGAAATCCAGACTTTTTGTAAATTTAGTCTAATTTTAGGGGCAATTTTACAATTTTTAATATAATTTAGCCTGAAATTGTGTTTGGACCTCCCCCGGAAAGGTTTGGACCCCTCCCGAAATAAATTCCTGCGTACGTCCCTGATTGCATCGAAGTTCCGTTATCCACAGTAGTATTCTACGAAACTGACTTAACTTTGACGGAAAATCTCGTACGTGATATCTTTCAAATTTTGGCGGCCTTTAGAGTGAGTGCTTTCCATACCTCTACAACAATGAACCCTCTCGGTAATTAGAACTGATGTTAACCGCCAACATTATAGCCAAAATACAGTTAGGTGTTCTATCTTACGGTGCCAGTTGAAACTTCCTCTTTTCTGTTCATGGTTTTGCCGACAGAGGACTGTGAAACTCTTTTCATATTTTGTGCAAAGTAACCCCTGATGTGCAAAGTACGGTATATACATTCGGTACGGTACGGTTCAAACATTTTTTTATTCAGTAGTTAGCTCCTCTAAAAAGTCACAGGATGCGTCTCAAAGCTAACTAATAAGTCCTATTGCTATTATTATAATTGCAAATATCAATATCTAAGATTGCCTGAAGTTCTTTTTTCAATAGAAACAAATGAAAAAAAGAAGAAAAAGGATACCTTGAGAGTAAAACGTAGACAAATTCACCAGTGTTCAGAAGCTGTCTACAATGCACTGAGCAGAATGGGTCGGTGGGCCAGAGTAGGTCCCGGTGGTTCGCCGTGGGCACGTTCTGTTGACCAGTGGCCCACTGACCCACTCCATCTCTGGACTGCATATACGGATAAAGCAATCATATATATGTGTCTTAACCTTCCTGACTTTATTTAAACTCCTCTAATTTAAGATAATTTACAAAAAATGCAAGAAACCAATTATTAATAACATATATAAAAATATAGAAATGCATTTTGAAAGAAAAAAGTTATCGGTGTACTCGAGACTCGAACCTGCGCTGCCCACTCTAGAAGCAGATACCTTACCGAATTATCCACGCCACAACCTGTGACTTCTGCTTTTGAAGCTTTATTTATATTGCGTGTGTTACGTAACAATGCTACGAGATGTCATTACTGTTGCGACGACTTCCTTCAAGACCCGTTTCGAAAATTTACGAAATAACTCATTTAATCCTTAATCAATAATATATATATATATATATATATATATATATATATATATATATATATATATATATATATATATATATATAGTGGCGGCGATTGGACGTTAAAAGTGCGGGGCAAGACATGATCTGAATATTTGTATATCAATCTTAGTTTCCCTGGTTGTTTCTAACACTTTGATGAAAGGTTGTATAACTAATAGGATACTATATTTTTTCAGTTAAAGCACGATATATCGTATTTCATATTTTATTAAGTAAATTGACAAGGCTAGCGCAAATAGGTACTAGACCTTTGTACTCTTAAATAACGAAAGTGTAAGAAGAGATTTGATTCCTTGCTCATGAACATCTTAAAATTCTGTCTGGAAAATTGTGTAATCAGATTATTTAATAACAAATTTGCAAATCAAATAAATAGAAAGGATATTATTAATCATAGTAATGAATAACGAGTCTTGTTTTGTAGATGTTATACTGAAACTGGCGGTAATTGAACAACTTAATTTTTAATTTCAGATATGCTATTAAACGTATGTTATTACTCTTAGAAAATGAAAGACAGTAAATACTAGAGTCCAACACACTTGTTTCTGCCGCGATCGTTGCACAGCACAGTGTTGCAATCTAAGTATCCAAAAGAATAACTACCAAGCATTGTACAAAAAATAATAATAATAACGTAAATGAATAACATGTACAGCCTATTAATAAAGAGAGAGCTTACCTTATTCCAATGGCTACAAACATATTAAGGCTAAGACTAATGGCACACTTCACGCATTAATTAGTCTAATTCTTCTATTCCTGACAAGTTCTCCCCAATCTCCGAGGCTGTGTCAGTTGATTCAGGGTCCACGTAAATTATGAATGGTGCCGATGCAGCATTATCTTCATATTCATCTATCAGGCCCTCGCGCTCCATAAACTCATTCTCGATCTCTTCGACAAGACGACACCTTGAGCCCCATTCTTCGCTTGTGACACTCTCAAATTTGCATTGTGCGAGCTGCATGACCGCATCCAAATTAAAGGTTGTGTTGTGATATGCCACCCAGTTTTTCACTAGTGCCGATATTTTTTCTATTGGATTTAATTCAGGGTGGTGTGGTGGAAATCTTACTACACAATGTCCGTATTCATTTAGCAAGGAGTCAACTTTGTAGGCTACATGTTTAGGTTTGTGTAATTTGATTAATTCGTACAGCTCAGGTCGTGTCATGGCAGGCATGAAAGGTAACCCCTTTTCTTGAAGCCATCTCTGCATATCTTTTTAAAGAATCTTGAGTGGGGGCAGGATTTAATTGCGCGTTGTGATCAGGGGCGTCGTTTCAGACTTCGCTTGAGGGGGGCAAGAGCACCACCAACATAAGAAGACTTTCACGTTTTGTACTAGTATATTAGTAGTCAATCGATTAAAGTATATGTATTACTCAAACTCTTGGGGGAGGGGGCAATTGCTCCCTCCTGCCCTCCCTAAATGACGCCCCTGGTTGTGATACGAGGCATTGTCTAAAACAATAACAGATCTGGTTGAAAGATTAGGAATTAGTTTTTCTCGAAGCCATTTCATGAAATTATCGCTGTTCATGTCATCGTGGTAGTCCCCTGATTTCGAATTAGATTTAAACATCAGTAAAGCATTAGGAACAAACCCATCCTTACCTCCGGCGTGAACTATCACAAGACATCGTCCCTTGGACATAGCCACCCGAAAACATTTGCCAGAATCATCTGACCAACCATATTCTGGAGTATGAGAACTATGTAAGTATGTTTCATCTACATATATGATTGGTCGTCCTTCCCGCCTAAAATGCCTTATTTGTCTCAAGAACCGCGTTCTTTAAGCACAAATCTCTTGCTTTTCGCTTAAAATGGTTCTATTATTTGGTGTCTTCCTCCACTTAAAACCCAGCTTATGCAGTAAGCGTCTCAAACTCTCTTTACTACCCGCAAAATTTAATTCTTCTTGTAATGCCGTGTGCAATTTGCTAAGTGTTGGCAGTTGCTTTTCACGCATAGCATAGTCATACATACACCTACGGATGACACATTCATCGAAATTGTCCACTGAAGATTTAAGTGCTGGTTTTGGTCTCCTCTTTCCAGGAGTAGAGAATGATGTGGAGGGCCCTTCTGACGACTCACGAACTTCTTTCCTTCACAATTCCTCGAATTGTTCGTTCCGGGACCCCGGTTGCAGCTGCCGCTCTTTTACCAAAATGTTTAATTGGAATATTAACACCTTCACTAGCTTCCATCTTCACAAATGAATGAACATTATTCACAATTTCTCTCGCGAGGCATTGTGCAAATAAACGTTTTTACAAGCGTAAAACTTAAAAAACTAGGAATAGGCTATCTACAAAACTTTCAACACTAAAAAAACACTCCGAGCTTTTTTTTTAAAAAAAAAGGCTGTCTTCACCACAGTTCGAAAAACGCGCGCACTTAGAAAAAGGTACTTCAACACCACTAATCCCTATTGTCGTATGCTAATAAGTTTTTTTTTAACAATAATTTTTCTAGAAAGAAATCTTGCAGAATACTTCTGCTTCTGAAAAGTATATTTTTGCTGCTTTCGTCTGCCGTTGGCAACACTACACTTTATTCAGCGAATTATAGTTCAGCATGGAAAGAACAATATGCGTCATAATGAAAGGTGTCATGCGCAGTTGCCAAACTTACTTCAGCGAAAAGGAGAGAAAATGATATGGAACATAAATTCGCATAGACTTTTAAATTATCTTTCCTCCTCGGTGTCAAGAATTTAACTGACTATTGTGGCAACATAGCACGGGCTAGAAACAAGGGGGCGAAGAAATGCATGTAAGAAAGGCGGGGTGTGAAGCATTTGTATCGCGGCAGAGACTTCTGTGTCGAGCTCTACAACCATATGCTGCGACATTTAAAGCAGTATTTGCTTTTGCAGCTTCCCGAAACATGTTCGTTGCCATTAGGTGCAGTTTCAACTTTCTTGGAACACATCAAAACACAATACTTAGAATCACTCCACACTCCTGCTATACAAAATAATCCTAAAACCTAGAATTATGTTGAATTCACTAAAGTTAATTGTATATACACTTACACCCCCTAAACACACACCACTTCACTCGTATATTACATTACAAAATAATGAAAAAGGTAGTTGTTGTTTCTTATTACGCTCTTTTTAATCAATATTCCTTACTTTAGAAAGAAGAGAAGCTATTTTAGGAATTGTCAATTTTTGTTCAATTAAAGAATAACTTGTGAAATACTTTTGTTTTGGCGAAATGTTCTCTTAATTAGTTTCAAAGCGGCTGACTAACATATCGAGCCCTTATAAGAAGGGGATATAGAAGCAAAACCTGCTAAATCCAGTTTTGAATTTTGTCTGAGAACGAAGAAAAACTGACGCCTCATGTTTTCAATTGTTGAGCAGCTTTTTTTGTTTAGTGGTTGATTTCATTAATTTGTATTAAGTAGGGACCACTAAACTAGAAAATTGTTCAACAATTCTGAAACATAAGGGCATCACTTCTTCGTTTCCTGACAAAACTGAAAATGAATTTAACAGATTCTATATCTCTGGATTGAAAATATGCTCGAATTTTTGGATTGTTTTCCGTCGCACTTAAAACGAAATTCCTCTAGCTTTCTTAACTTCACGGGAAAACAACCATTACGTACTCATGCAACGGCAAATGTTATATAGCACCATTTTTCTATGAAACAATAATGCACACAAAAACTTTATATTTCCAAATAAAACTACGACATATACATTAATGGGTTGCTTCAAAAAAGTGAGAGGCAACTGCTCCCCTTTGCACCCCCTAATCTCCGCCCATGTATATATATAATGTAAGTATGTGTGTGTGTGTGTGTGTCTGTTGTGGGTTGTTTTTGTGTGTGTGTTTCGGTCTCTACATGATGCGTATTATTCTTTTCGTTTCCTTTGCATTAATTCCTATCTCTTTGAACTTAACGCGAATGGAATTTCTGCAGATTTATCTCGTGGTTGTTTCTCTAAGTGATGCTCTCAGATAGGAATACTTCTTCCTCCAAATGGAGGAATATCCTGGCATGTTATGTTTTCGGGCATGTATTTGCTGTCATGTTGGTTGTCCAACTATCAGGCATACAGTGAAACTTTTCTGCTACTGGAAAAAGCTATCATTTCTTATGTATCCAACCTCCACTTTTTACAGTCGCTGACTGTACATTAAATCTATTGGAGAGTTTATGAAGATGAATGTGACTGAGAGAATCAAAGTCCTTCGAGAGATCAAAGTAGATAACATCTAATTGTGTATTGTTATTCATACATTTTACTGCACAGGAAAGAAGAGTACTTAAGTTTGAGAGACTTGAGCTTTTCGGTAGAAAGCCGTGCTGAGAACTATGGATGTAAGGTGAGGTGAGTTTAAGTAGCCTGTCTTTGATATGCGATTACAATATTATGATGGAATTAATTTCTCAACATGTAATACAAATATCGGCATACTTCTGGTGCAGTACAGGGTTTCCACAAATTTACGGAAAAATAAAATATCTTATTCTGCGAGATATGAACACACGCTTCTAATTATTTTTCTGTTTTTCGATACATGACAACGCTGAGCGTGACAAACCAGTTTGAACCCCTTTCTGTGAAACAGGAACACATGAATCTGAACAGCTAAAAAGGATTGAAATACAACAATGAGTTCATTTTGGAAAATTTATTATTAAAAATAAAATTCCCTAAGGGATGCCATCATTCCTAGCGGCATGATTTGATTCCTCTTTCCTGTCAGCAACATTTAAGAAGACTGTGCAATGGACTTAAATGATCGTATGGATAAATCCTCATGCTCTTGGCCCAGTTTCTCAATACTGTAAAAATGAAAAGGATGATATTAAGAAATATGGAGTTGTGACATTTCATGAGGTATAGCTTAGGAAAAAAATCAATTTAACATACTTCACTTAAAGTAGATGGTTTCGTAAATTTCGGAGAAATAACTCCAGAATATCAGAAAAATCAGCTTACAAATCATGCTTTAGTTTTCATGTTCGTAAGCTTTATGGAAAGTTGGGTACAACCTCTAGCAGTTTATGCCAGCAAAAATGCAACACCATGAGGCATAGTGTCAGAACTTCGCATACAAGTACTTTTGAAGAAGAAGCTGATGTTACAATTGTAGACTCTACATATAAGGCAGCATGGAAACCTTTGAAAAAAGTGGGAAGGAGGAACTTCAAAAATTTCCGATTTAAATCCTGCTCATCTTGAGAGATAACTAGGGGCATTTTCAGATTTCATTCATAGTTTGAAATGTATTCGAAACTGTTTTCGTGATGTTTACTATAAAAGAGAGTTAATCCATTTAAACTCTTATAGAAGACTGTTAAGTGAAGGTTCTTCAGTAACCAAAGGACTAAAGGTCTGTCCTTAATTAACTTCAGCAAGTATAGAACCCCCATCCACTAAAACAATGAATACAAGGCTTGCATTTCAGATTTTCAGCAGAGCTGATGATCTTAAGTTCTATCGGAACATTTCTTCACCGCGATTCGAAGACAGCTAAAACACTGAAAATTTTACAACGGACTTAAATGGACTTTTATGCCTTAAATTCAAGTTTTCCGATGCAAGCTGTTTACAAAGGTACAACGTCTCATGCCATGCTTATACACTTTTTAAGTACTCTTAACACGGCGAACAGTACTTTCGCGTCAGACAGAACCATGGAATCATTGAGAGTTTCTCTTCAAAGTGTAATAGTTTTGTGCGAATTACTTAGAAGTAAGATATTTACATATATATTCGAAATTAAACATATAACTTCGAAATTAAATCAAAGTCCTATGGAACACCATTTTGGTATCAAAAAATCGTTAAGTTTCGATGACCATCCTTGGACTGTGGATTTGCTTCTATTACAATGTATATGTTCTCGCAAAATGTTTTATCATCTAGGGGAAACTGTGAACTCAAAACGAATAAGATTCTTACATCTTTTGTGAACCAAATGCGTTTATTAGTTCTTCATACAGAAGTACGTAATAAAACAATTAAACAACAAAAGAAAATTACATATAGAGAAAGCTCGTTATCCAAGAAGGCTTCAGATTTCAGAACCGGGACATACTGTTCCTGAACTACAAAATTTATCCACTATTGCAGAGAAATGCCTAGTATATAATCTAGTTGGGTATTAGTAAGAAACAGTGCTAAATTTGTTGAATGCAATATGTGCACGAATTCTCTACGCCAAGCTGAATATCGATCACAGCATTTAAAACTGACAGAAATTAAATACTGAATACAATTGGGGTACCTATTTCCTTAACTACCCTTCAGATGGTATGTTGATTTATTTATAGAGATGAAAAACACAATTAAAGGAAAATGGAGTATGGAATGTGGGGCCACTGATTTTGTGGGTATATAGACAGTGTAAGTTCTCTTTTAATAAAGAACAGGATGTTCACAACACAAAACAATTATCCTTCTAAAACCAATCTACCATTATATTAAATGCCCTTTCTTCCAAACGAAACAAATTCGACAAGAACTTCAAATCTCAAAGGTGACCAAGTCATCTCGTAAATTATCAAGGTGTTAAACAAATGCCAATCGATTATTTGGCCATTTCATCTTTATAAAACATTTTATTTATAGCAGGGATGTAAATAAGCAAAAATATTTACTAACCTAATACCTTACCTTCGGTATAATATAAAATACTCGCCCGCAACGATGAACCACTCGCCCAGGGTGAGCGGGTGAGTGCTTATTTGCATCCCTGATTTATAGGTATTCATGGTTCTAATGTTCTCTGACTTGAAATTAGTTTGGCAATAATGTAACATAGAGATGTACCAGATTATCATAAAATAAGTATCGTTGTTTAGAGAATTCTGGAGACGTAACTACTTGACAGAATGCAACCAAACTTGGTAGGAGTGAGTATATTTGGAAACATGCAGAAGCGATTGGTGTAGAAAACAAAATTAGTTCCTATTTTCGCTACCAAAAATAATTGTGGCTCTGTACAATGCCAAGTAAGTGCAGCGTGGAAACAAAATGACACTAGTGAAAGGCAATGCTGTGAAAGGCTGTAATGACCTCTCCTGTGGATTTCGTCACATTCTTGCGCTATGAACAACACGCAGGCCGTGCTGGACTTACGGACAGGTTTTGGGCGTTTACTCTCCCCTTAAATTTCCGGGATGTCTTAAGAAACAAAGGAAGTAACTGTTATCTTTCTTAAGCTCATAAGCGTCGATCTCGTCTCCCGGGCAAAGTACAGGATTTCGAAAAACAAAATCCTTGTGGAGAAACTCCTCCAAAAATATTGTTCTACCACTGTCTGTGGTTTAGTAACGGGGTAAGAAGGGAACCATAAGCAAAACGGAAGCCGGTACTCACGGCATAATCTGCATTATACAGGGCGAGCTATAGAATACTGTTCAATGTGAGCTCCATCCTGCTGTTCCATAAAGAGAGTTCGATCTCCTGCATGGTCAATTGCAGAACGCAGTTGATCTGTAGTAATAGCTTGGACATGCTGAATAATTTTCAAACGCAAAATGTTCAGAGTCGGAACACTAATCCCTGATAAACTAGACGTTTTAGGTACTCCCACAACCAAAAGTCACATGGAGTTAAGTTGGGTGATCGTGCTGGCAATAGAAAGGTAAAGCATTGGTCGGTCTTATGTGAAGTGTTTGCGAAGAATGTGCTGTACGTTTCGAGCCACTATGGTATCGCTCCGTCCTGCATGAAAAGAGTTGATTCGAGATACCTGAGTTGCTGCAACTGTGGAATAACAAATGTGGTCAGCATGTTGGCATATCTCTGCGAAGTGATGGACCTTGTCACTGGCCCGTTTGGACCATCGTCCTCAAAGAAGCACGGTTCGAGGATAAATTGGACAGTAAACCCACACCGCATAGTAACTTTAGGGGAGTGCAAGGGCACTCACTTTGTGTATTTCGTATGGGTTTTCGCTAGCCCATATACGGCAGTTGTGCGTGTTCACAGTCTTGTGAAGGTAAAAGTGAGCCTCATCACTACATATAATATTCCACGGCCAAGCATTGCCAAATTCTATGCGTACAAGAAATGTCAATGAAAATGCCATACGAGCATCGGCATCTGCGGAACGCAATTGATGTTACTTTGATTGCTACCTTGTAAGGATACGAATGCAGAACTTTGCGCAGAATTTCCCTCAGTTGAATATGGCATGTCCAAATGTTTTGACACTGCCTTCGCACTTACCACGCCACTGTTACTCACGGATTTCTCTACGACGGCAGTAGCAACATTTTGAATTTCTTCCTGTGTTACACTCCTACGACTTATTCCCGGTCTGAACCTTAATATGTACCCCATTCGTAACTTTGTCTTGCATTGCACTACAAGGCAGGCACCCCTGCATATGTTTCAGTAATAAGGGTTCGAGCGCCACTATGTGCCAGAAGTGAACTGCTCTAGCTTTGCTAATGTCCGATTTTGGCTTCTTTCTCTCCCCTCACTCTTTGCCTTGTGATCAAGGGGTCTCGGGTTCGATTTCCGGTGAAAACACAAGTGAATCGGATCTAGTGATGGGCAGTGGGAATATTCCCGGTGGGAAGGAATTTAAAAATGGGAATATTCCCGGGTTTTTTCCCTGGCCTATAAATTCCCGGGAAGGAATTTATTTCCATTTCATTACTTTAACTTCCAAATTATAAGAACAATATGACTAAATACTTTATTTTAATATATTATGATTTAATTCTAGGTTTTAAAGAATTTGGAGGTTAAAAAATTTAAAATTATTTGACTGTACTTTATATAACTAGTAATATTTATTTATTTGCCTGTTTTGCATACAAATAAGAGTATTCTCGAGCACGCATACAGTTGTCAAAATTACATTATAAAAAACTTACAAATAAAGTAATACATACATAACTATGACTTTTATAAGCTTATACATTCATATAATTAACAAAAGAAAAATTATATATTGTCTTCAAAAAACTCATTTACCGAGTAGTAACATTTATCTACTAAGAACTCGTGTAGATCCGATTTAAACATAGAATATGATTTGTTTTGCTTTAGAAAGTCAGGTAACTTATTGAAATTTTTTGTACAGTTAATATATATGCTTTTTTTGAAAAAAAAAAAACGAGACATTTTGGGGGATAACATGCACATTATTAACGAATCGAGTATTGTATCTATGGACGTTACTGTTTTCAATAAATAAGTGTTTGTTACTTACGGTAAACAAGATAATTTTATATAGATACACACAAGGTAATGGTAATATTTTTTGTCCTCGCAAGATGGGCTTGCAAGAAGACTTTGGTGACAATCCAAACACAACCCTTAGTGCTTTCTTTTGTAAGCGAAACGTGCCAGTACATTCAGTAGAATAACCCCAAAAAATAATACCGTAAGTTATTAAACATGGAATTTTGCATAGTACACCAAAACTAAGGCCTCTGTTGTGACATTACCTCTTAGTCTACGGAGGCCGAAACAAATACTACTTAATTTTTTTGTTGATTTGAGAAATATTTCTCATTCCAAGTTAGTTTCGAACTTATGGTGACACCAAGAAATTTAGTTGAAATAGAAAAGTCGACTTTTTTTTATTTACCATTACGTAAGGAATAAATTGATTTTGAAGAGGATAACAAAAATTTAGCAAGGAAGTTTTATCATTGTTTAGAACTAATTTATTGTTACTTAACCAGTTACTTAATCGTGAAAACGCAGTGTTTAGATTATATTCAATATCATGTCGTGAGTTACCTGTAATAATAACATTCGTGTCATCAGCAAATAAAACACATTTCTTAGGCAACATTTCATGTGTCAAATCATTGACGTAAATAAGAAAGAGCAATGGACCAAGCACTGATCCTTGAGGTACAGCAGTTAGTATTGTACCTTTATAACTACTAAACTTATGCATTTCGCCATTATTTTCGTTCGTAATTTGAACTATCTGATACCTATCCTTCAAGTAAGACTCGATCCATTTATTGGCAGTTCCTCTTATACCATAAAAGCTTAATTTTTTGAGTAAGAGATCATGATTTACATTTTATTTTACAATATATTTTTTGTTACATTTTCATTTGCACTAAAAAGCAAGGTAATTGTTTAGAATTGGGGGGCCAAAACTAGCAAAAGTTAGGATGATTTTCGAAAGAAATGAGTTGATAGTGATGTTCAAGTAGTCAAGAAAGTATCGAACACATTTTTTTTAGGGCAGTAGGGGATTTATACAAAACGGAATGGTAAGTGGAAGTGATTTATGTGAGAAAAGAAAGTGAATTGTTGGTAACGAAGATAGAAAACAACGTGCCATGCGGGGCTTTAACCCACCATCATTCGCCAATGCTCGCTCTGCAACGCTGTCTGAATTTAATGTTGGTAACGTAATTTAACGTATGAAACCATAAAACAAACGCATCGGAATAGAAGATCGCAAAGAAGTAGGTGCAAATCTGGTCCCCAATGCTAAAGAACAGCCAAAATTAGCAAAGTGCTAATTTACAAATGATGAAAAGGAACCATTTTGTAAAGTAATTTAGAATTATGTAGAGATAGAGATGAAGTACTATATTGATAAACACTGAACCACCATTAGTAATAGACGTCGGTCTGTCTCCTCTCTCTGACTCGAATTTCTGAAGAAGTACTCAGACTTCTTTTACATGTGAATTAACGTATGGAATTTCGAGAGATAGGTAGAATGAAAGGTCGTGTATGGCAATGTTACGTGCTAAAATATAAAGATAAGTAAGTATCTTACAAATTTTGTGAACATAAATATGTATGTGCAAATGTTGATAAATTGGTGAGACATGTATCTTCTAGCATTTACCCAATCTAATTAGTTTATAACATTTATACATTTAATGTGCTTATAATATTAGCAATAGAGTCAAGTTGAGAAAATCCACTTACATATAAATTTAAACTGTTACTATATAATTTTTTCACACATATTTAATTGATAGAACATATTGTAAATAAATATTACATTTATGCATACTTTCTAAATATAATAAAGTGTTAATAAAGTAACATGGTACCGTTCAGAATATACATTTTAACGAATCCTCTGTGGACAACAGTAATAATATGCTGTGATATAAAAATTAATTCAACTTTGAAATCATAATCTAGTAATAGAATGCAATTTTCTTTCTGATTGAACATAAATTCCCGGATAAATTCCCATTTTGGGAATCTTCCCGGGAATATTCCCAGGGAATATTCCCGAAAAATATCTTCCCGGGAATTTACCCATCACTAATCGGATCCCATGTTAAACTTCAGGTCCCGTCCTCAGAACGTTATCATCTCATAATAAAGCATTGGTGACCCACCATGGGTTCTCCTTGCTCAGGGACCTTCACATCAAAGACTTGCCTTCGGGCAGAACTCCACATCATCATCAATGCCCATAACACATCACTACCCCACGGGGTTATTAATAGAACTACAAATCAATGCCACTCGCCTCACGAAGGGCATTTTCAAAGTATTTCTTTCATTTAACATCAATAACGTCATTTGTCTTCCATACCGCACTTCCAGTATTTGACACTAAACAGCAGCACAACAGCCTCTGGATTCGCGATTTGAAGCTAGTCTTTTCCTGGAATTTTGCGGAGAGCTTGCAGTTACTGATCGTAGGAAAAAAAATAACTTTTTTGTTGTAAGATACCCAGGAATTTTAAAGGGACACTTCAGCCCAATAGCCCACCCCGGAAATCCGCTACTGACTAGGGGGTATTAATAGCATTAGTAATTACTGCCACGAGAACCACAGGACAGGTAATTACAGATTTTCAAAGCATTACTAGTGTCATTTTGCCCGCACGGTGCATTACTTAGCATTGTACAGCGCCACAATGACCTTTGGTGGCGGAAATTGGAACTATTGTTCTACACCAACGCTTCCACATGTTTCTAAATGTTCTCCTACCATGTTTGGTTGCATTGTGTCAAATGGTTACGTCTCCAAAGCTCTCTGAACAGCGATGCTTATTTTATGATAACCTGGTGTATACGTTCTTCTCAGCCTACGTAGTGCAAAGCGAGTAGATTAGATTCCTAGAGTTTAAGTCTCCTAGATCAGTAAGCACTTTTTATTCTTCCTAACCCTTATGCTATCAAACTTTCACCAATTCTTATTCATAAGTGAATAGCATTGTCTGTATTGTGTTTTCACACTTTCTTAAGGCCCAGTTGCTTCTCTTCATTAATCTCATGTTTCCCCATAGACCTTTATGTTCGATTTTCGAACCACAATTTTTGCTGCGGGCGATGTAAGACTAGTGGTACTAATTTCCCCACGATTGAGGTTCGACTTCTAAAGCAATGGTGTCACTTTCAATTTCCACAAACTTTTTGAATTTCTATTTCACTTTCGTTTTCATTCTTCATCTACTATATCGCTTCTTTATATTCATCCTAGAGTATTTTAAACATTTTATCATTATTTTTACGTTTGCTGAGCTTTGTGGGCAGAGATATCCTATGGTTTGTAACTAACGGATAGAAGTTGATAAAGATCAAAGACATGCTTTGTATTGTTTTTACCTTTTTACAAGAAAAAGTCCATTGTTGAGGACACTTTGAATTATTAAAATTTTATGAGTTATATATCAGCTATATTGGTTATTTTCGGCACCATTTATTTGATTTCAGGAAGGCTTTAGTATGATTCGATTGGCAGGAAACAAATTTACAACATTCTTAACGAAATTTGTATACCAAGAAAATAGACTAACTAACAAGGAGAATGCAGACTTTGGCAAACGAACTTCGGGGCCATTTTTTTTCAAGGTGATAGTGCATATTCAAAGCGTTCGTATTACAAACTGGGAGAGCGTAATGACCTAATATAGCAGAGAAAAAGCGTCTTAAAGTTTTCGATTCGTCCCATATGTCGTAAGTTGCGCAAGTTTACCAATCGACGGCGTGGCAGAATCAGCAGCCTCTGTGACTCACGTGCCAAGGGTCCCGGGCTCTATACCTGCTGGAGTCAAATTTTTCGTTTTTTGCTTAAAATAATAAAGTAGACGCTTGTAGCTACAAGTAAAACGTTAGTTCACCATATGCTTATAATGAATTAAAACTATAGACATGTTCAAATCAGTTAAAATCTTTCAATGTTCCACTTAGCTAGCAACGAAATGTAATCTATTTCGTAAATATATTGATATCACGAGTTATATTATGGTTACCACAGTCGTTGTGTAAAGAATGTTCTTGACGCTTCGTGTCTACATCTGTTGACAGTGTGAGAATTACAAGGGGGATGAGTAGGAAATCCCCTTTGGTAATACTGGATGTTACTGTAACCAAAGGAGATTTTCTCCTTATTCTTCTTGCAATAAGCGGCGAAAATCTGTTTCCAACATTTGGGGGGAGGACGGGTAAGACTGTTCCCATATTTTTTTAAAGCGATGTTCAAAATATTTATGAAGTTGAAAAACAGTAGTGTGGAGGATCATGGGAGCAGAGTTGTCTTCAAAATTGGGAGGCGGGCAGATTTGAGACTTATTCTGGGGGGATATTAATGTCATTTCATTTTTCTTTGTGGCAATCGGACACAAATCATTACATTTCTCCCCAAAACTCACATTTAAAATAGGAATATTACGAGGACAGTCGATCACTTTTAAGATTGGAGAGGACATGTCTCCCTCATCCGCCCGTGCCATTTGCGCCAGTGCTTGTAATACACACACTGTCAACAGATGTAGACACGAAGCGTCAAGAACATTTTTACACAACGACTGTGATAACCATAATGTAATTCGTGATATCAAAATATTTACGAAATAGATTACATTTCGTTGGTAGTTAACATGGAACATTGAAAGATTTTACAACTGATTTGAATATTTCTATTGTTTTAATTCATTATAAACATATTGTGAATTAACATTTTACTTTATAGCTACAAGTGGCTACTTGACTGGTTCAAGCAAAAAACAAGAAACATGACTCCAGGGGAATAGAACCCGGAACCCTTGTCACATGAGTCACAGAGGCTACTGATTCTGCCACGCTGTCACTTGATAAATTTGCACAACGTACGACATATGCGGTGAGTCGAAAACTTTAAGACTCTTTTTCTCTGTTATATTAGGCCATTGCGTTCTCCCAGTTTGTACTATGAACACTTTAAATATGCACTATCACCTTGCAAAGAATGGTCCCGAAGTTCATTTACCAAAGTCTGCTTTCTCCTTGTAAGATAGTTTGAATGAAACTCAAAGTAAAATATGTAGAATAGTACCTGTCCGTGAGCATTCACGTCGAGAATGGTCTGAATCAAGGAGATACATTGTCGCCATTATTATTCACTTTTGTTCTAGAATGTGCAATAATTAGATTTAAAGATAGCAACCATGCCTAGAGCTGAATACCGCTGAGTAAGTTATGGCTTTTGCAGATTATGTCAACCTGCTAGGTGATAATAAAAGTGTAACAGATCTTTCTGTTACTCATATATTATAACCTAGCAGGTGTTAATAATGCAGAGCTGTTATTAAATACCTGTAGATACATGGATTTACAAGTAAATGCGGAGAAAACCAAATACATGGAAATTGGCCCTAACTGTAATTCTGCAAACTACGGATAGAGCTACGTTAAAATATCAAGTAATACTTTCGATAAAGTAGGCAGTCTCAAAAATCTATTATCAACATTCACGGAGCGAAATTATACGCATGAAGTAGTTGAATGTAGGCTGAAAGCAAAGAATTCTTGTCATAATTCAGTTGAACAACTTTTGTCTTCACGAATTCTCTTGGATAATTTGAAACTTGAAACAAATAAAACGATAGATATGGCTGTTGTGCTTATGATTGAAAGTATTGAATAGTATTTTTGAAAGTATATAAAAAATGAACACTAAGTATTTGAATATAAAATCCTAAGACGAATATTCGGACCCAAGATAAACAGAAATGAGGAATGGGGTAAACTTCATAATGAGGAACTGAATAATTTAAATCGTTTGCCTAGAGTTGTTGGGATATTTAAAGCAAGTTGGCTCAGGTAGGCAGGTCATGTAGGCTGAATGGGAGAAAGTAGGATCATTTTGGATACTTACTCTAGAAACTTAATCGGTAAAATACCTTTGGGAGGATCTAGGTGCCGATGGGAGGATAATATAAAAAATGGGAATAAAAGCTGAATGGGAATAAAAGGAAGCAACTAGATCCAGCTGCTTAAGAATAGAAGTCAACGGAAAGTTTTTTTTGTGTGTGTGTGTGTGTGTGTGTGGCAATGAAACTTCAGTTTCCATGGGCCATAGGTTTAGTTAGTTTCATTAGCACTATCTATTTGAAATTCTTAACGACATTATTTTCCCCATTAACATCTCGATTACGCGATGTTTTCCTACCCTCATGCAAATTTTAAATATTATTTCCAGCTTCTTGAAACTTTGTATCTTTGACAACCTGTTTATTCTTAATTTATATTGTCATTGAAATGCCTCTTATATATAGTTTCTTCACTTTGTCTTTCTTCAGTACTTTTACTCTCTTTGGTATCTTCCTGTTTCCAAACTCTTTTGTTCGTCGTTTTTGCAACGTCTCTTCCACCGTTTTGTACTCACTTTCCTTTCGAAGAACGCTGCAGTTTCTTGTCCAGTTTGATATATATATAAACTTTAACATAGCCCAGTTGTTAGTACCTGCATCCATCACTTCAACATTTTGAATACTTGAGCTTTCACATGACAATTTTTCTGCTGTTCCCCACCGTCTAATTGTACGGGAAATTGTCGATTAGGCTATAATTATTTCATAACTTTCCTCTACAGTGCTCAGTGCTTACATTTGTGTCATGTATACGGTTATCATATTTCTGTTAGTGAAAATCGAGATATATTTTAAAGTCAGTCCTCTCAGCCACTGGCGTCGTTAGCTTTTTAATTCTGCGGGGAAGGGTGGATGAATCAAAATCAAAATTCTCTTTCCACCAAAAATTAATTATATATATATGTATATATATATATATATATATATATATATATATATATATATATATATATATATATATATATATATAAGTGCCACTTGTTTTAATACATTTGGCTAAAATTTGGGGGGACGCGTACCCCCTCGCTAACGACGCCCGTGTCTCAGCTTTCTTTATGTTCTCGTACATTTCTGTACACGTTTGTGAATAGTTCATCTATATTACTAAAGTGGATTTTACACAACTAATGGACATCACGGACTTTTCAGCACCCCAAAAGTTGTTTATCATTGAAAATGCCTGCTCGACCGAAGCATTTGTTGCCGCCAAGCAAAGAACAAATTCAACAAACATCTTAAGTTTAGGAACATTTACATCATCTTTCTTCAAGTCCTGGAATATGGTTAACCGCCTTTGTTCTGATGAAAGTTTCTGGTTTGTCCACTCTGACAAAACAGTCTGTAAGATATGAGTTCAGCACACTTAGTTCGTTAAACAAATTGTCAAATGAAATTGGCGGCATACAGGGCCGTATACAGGATTGTCTGAGTTGGGTGCACAAATAACTACCAAAATAACGAATCATACTGAAACTCTTCAAAGTTACATCTGACAATATACTCTACCCCTCACAACACTGATGCATAGAACGGAGGGAAGTGTTTTAAAGAGAGTCGCAAGTGAAATGCAGAAAAAAGTGTCCTCCTCTTCCTGCCTTCTGTTTTCTTCCCTACTTGACAAATGTTATATTATTTTGCTTGGTGAATCATTTTCCAGCTCTGCTTTCTTTTAAGCCCCAAACGGAAACATGATGGCAGAAAGTTTCGGAATGTCTTGGCTATTTTCACTGCTAGCTTCTGATTTTAGATAGCGTATATTTACAACGAAAGGGGAGTGTACGTGCACCTTTGCAGCCCCCCTAAATCCGGCCCTGGCAGCATACTATCTTGAAAAAGAGTCAACTTTCTTCTACTTTTTCCCATTTGAGCTGTCTTTAAATCTATCCAAGACAGTTGACTCAAGCTGTCTACATTTGATTTCCAAAGATATAAATAGGTTATGCAATGGTCATAAGAAGAAGACACAGTCTCCTTCACCTGATGTAAGTCACAGAATTGTCCTGCAGCAAAATTCTTTCTTTGAAGGTCTTTAACTTTCGTCGGTAGAAATGAGGACTATTTTCGGTCATTCAAGTTCTTATTGGCCCTAAAAAATCGAATATTCACGTGCTGTATCTGTTGCTGATACTTTATCCCCTTTCCATCTTTTTTACAACATCGTTGAAAAGAGATGCACAATTGTGTAAAAAAAAAAGCCATAATTCTCCATTTGGATCTTCAAAAAACGATTTTAGAACCACAGGAGGATTTGATTGGGCGGAAAAATAGTTTCTGAGTGGCTCCATCATTTGTAGTACACATTCTAAAGCAGATTGAGTCTGAGCCATTGTGTGTTCGAATAAGACAACAGTTTCTGGTACTCAGGATAAATGAATGCGCAGAACTCCTTCAGTTCAGCCACTCGAACTGTGTAAATATGGAAATACTTAAACAACTTAAACAATTATTACCTCCGTATCAATAGGAAGTGTATCAGCAGCATTGTTAATGGTTATTGACAACATGAGCCATGCATCCTATCCCAACTACGGATGCGACCCTTCTTTCTTGCACCCCCAAAATTTGTATTGGTATTGTATGCAGAGATTCCAACCAATTTCTCAACCAGATCGTTGCGGCTCAAATCTGAAAATACAAACTCATTAAGCTGATCACTCGTTTCACCAGACAATGTTCCAAGCTCTAATACTTTAACATTAATTCCACTAGGCTCATGAAAATATCTCACAACGATTGGTACTAATTTTTCAGCACCATGGTTTGAGCCCTCAACCATTAGAGTAAAACGAGATGTTTCACTCAATTACTGTAGCAATTGCTATTCACACTCTGGACTAAAACATTTTTTTAATATGGCTTCACTTTTCGTTCTTGCAGAAGAGTATTTTGGCTCAAATAGTGTTTAAATAAGTTTAGATGTACGTACAATCTAAGGATCAAAAGCTATGATTTTGCTTTACAGTGTGGTACGCAAAACCTTCTTTTGCTAAAATCTCATTTTTGGCGGAATCATTCTTAGTGATAAACTTCCTCATAGAAGTTGTCATCGCTACTGCATTAACTCCAGCCAGGTGTTTTTTAGTCTTTATGTGAAGTTTGATGTCGGAGACGCCACCATGAGCAATATTAATCTCGCTTGAACACTGAGTACAAAATGCTACATGTAGGTTTTGTCACGCTTTTTTAAAAGAAGGGATATTCCTTTCTTAACTCCTCATTAAACGAACACTTACGTTACTTGCCCTTATTATCACCACTCATTTTTACGAAAAGAGAAATAGAACTACAACAAAATGTTGAACCAAAATTCACTAAACGAATAAAGAAAGCTCGGCAAAGCACAGCACACTGCTCAGGTGATCGCGCTGATCAGGTGAACAAGTGTCAAGCTAAATTGAACTGAAGCTGATGATCTGGAGGGGAGAGGCAGTGCTGTTGCAAGTGCAGCCAACCGATTCATTGTTTACACTAAGACAGTCGCGAGAGCTGCACAGCGACGAAAGAATAAATTTAATATTCTTACCGCGTTTAGTTCACAAATATATTTTAATTTTTTTCGATTAATAACTTTAAACCAATTTTGTGATCCAACGAAAACAAAATATGGTCCTCTTTTGTAAGTTACTCAGATTCTATAAGTAAAAACTCAATGTAAAAGATTTTATTTTTCCTCATCAATTATTCCGGACATTGGGGTCTTTATTCGGGGCGCAGGACAAAGACCCTAAAATCGGGACTGTCCCGATTTTCTCGGGACGTATGGTCACCGTAGTCATGTAATTCTTCTCTTTTCTGTTAAGTCTTTTCTGTTATGACCCTTTAATCAACAAATTCTACTTACATTATCTTATCTTGAATGAATTAAAATTAAAATCATGAATTAAAATTATTCAACCATTATTGCCTGATTACCTGAGTAACATATCTGATTCAATTTGCTTCTCAACTTTCCATTATCTTCCCATCTAACTAAACAGAAACATACTAAACCTAGAGTTATGTTTCAATCTCATTTCTAGAATTTTCTAGTCTTCTATGGAACATATTACTACATTGCCCGTTTCTATTCTAATTCTCTCTCTGGTATTTTAACCTCCATTTATTTTCCCCCTTTATTACTCTTCCATTTAACAATTCTTTCCAATACATCATCCCTACCGAAGATATAAGTTGGAGGATAATTTATCACCGGAACATTTGGTCAGCAAAGCCCATTCTACGCATTTTATCTTTCTTTAACGCTAACAATGGAGCATAGCGTAGTTCCCAGTTCCTTTATACTCCCAACCACAGTTTTTCAACCATTTAAGTCACACTGAATATCCGTGATGCACGACTAATGTAGAAGTTTTCGTAATAGTTACTAAACTGTTACATGGGGACACTTCCGTTCCTTTGAACACCTTGTCTACTCCATTTAGACAGTTTGGTTAAGTAACCGACAGGATTGATTGTGGTAATAAGCTATCTCGGATATATCTCTAAGTTGTATTCAAATATTCCTCACAAGACTCAAACAAGTATATTCTTCTTTGTGGTGTGTATCAGGTAGCTTCTGTGTGGATTACAACTAATACTAGTGTTTAGGCGACATAAAACTTGATTAGTAGTGACTTTATCTTATTATAGGGCTATTTACGCTTATATTTATGCACTCCAGTGTATTGAATCGTTAATTTTAAGTCTATTTGCTTTTGCTTTTTTATAACTAATTGCCCAAACCTTCTACCTGTTGTACACAGAATATGTTAAAAACGTGCTTAATAAAAAGTTCTAACTGTTTATATTTAACATATTAATTTATTTACATGGTTTTTGAGTTTACCCACCAACTAACAAGAGGTTACAAAAATACTAGCGCTCAAATTTAAATATCCGCTGGCACTTGTTCTAATAATAATAGCAAAGCACGTCCATGTTCTTTATCATCCCTATCCATTTTGAAGAAATTGAAACAATACAGTTTTTAATTTGTAATTAAATCATCATAATTGTTTAAGAGGGAAAGTAACTTCACATTAGCAACGTCTGTTAGGACAGACAGTTTAGGAAGAGATATCTGCTGCCATGACCGTTTACTATTAGGAGTTAGCGTCATGTATTGATGCGTTTCCTTTTATAAATTGGAAAAATACTTAAAAATGCATAAAACATTAAGGAAGATATTTAAATATTTATGTAGATGTTGTTCGGGAATTCTTATCAGTGTGCGCATCACTGCTATCGCTATATGCATCACTATGTATGTCACAATTGTTGGCGTTAAGGTGAGTGTATATCGGAGAAGGTGTTACGTACATTTTATCGGGCAAGGTGTTAATTTGTACCAAAAACAATTGAAGGGCGAAACTATATTCGTGTTTATGTTTGTAATGAAAACTTGGTTTAGTTGGAAGAATTAAGTCATATGTGCATGAGATTTTGGTAGTAATTTTAAGTAGCGAAAAATGTTATGTCTTTAGGGTATATGAATGATCTGAAGAGTAGTTAGCTTGGCGAAGCTGCAAAGAATAAAGTACAAGAATGGATTGTTTGAGAAGTTGATGTCTGAACCTTAGTAGTTGTCATGTGTATATGTATTTACACAGAGGCTTATAGGTATATTAAAGATTGAAATAGGCTGAGAAGAGTTTCGATATTCATTGCATTAGTAGTTACTTTTACAGGTAAAACAATAGTAAACAATCAGCGTTTCAATACACGGCTTATGCTTTTAAGAACCCAACAACTATTAGCAAGGGTAAAAGTTCATCTGAAAAGGTAGGGGGACGCTCCCCCTGCCTGTCTTTGACCATTCTATTTTTAGAAAGTGGGGGGACGCCATAGATATGTTTTGAAAGTGGTGGAGCGTAGTTCGCCCGCGTTCTCTCTCACTTTTACCTCTGACTATTAGGAGAAATCAAAGTAAAATGGATTCAATCTTCTACTTAATAGTGTATACTTTCATCTATATATTAAAATGCTAGGTTTATATGTTTGTCTCCAAAGAAAAGTTTATATGTTTGTCTCCAATCCTTTCGACAATGAGATCTCGAAAACCACAAGTGCTAGAAATGTGCAGTTTCGCTGGTCGATTCCAAATTTTGTGTAGATTATCCTGTTTTAATTGAATATTTAAAAAAATGTGGCCGTTAATACTTTATTACATATTTTAGAAATAAACAACAAGTGTTGAAATTTTAAAAAAGTAAAGGGTCGTATCCTATGGATTATACATTCCAACACAACATAGTTGTACAAAGGGGTTGTATGTCTCTCAGACGTTTGTTTCAAGCCAAATGATAATGAAAAACGAAGGATAACCACTTCTCCAGGCTAAGATGAATCTTTATTGTTTGGAATGTTTTTCCCTATGAACACCATATATCACTCTCATTATAATTAATTTTGTATATGATGTGTTTTCTTATTACATACTGGATACAAGAAGAAAGAAAACACTGATCACACATGAGTTAGAAACTCCAACCGGAAGTAGGCTCAATCTTGCAAACGGTGCGAGATATTGAAAAAATAATCGAAAAAAATACCCATTTATGGTAACCCTTGCAGATTTTTATCAAGACGTCTTTCACTTGTGTCTGTAAATGGACATGTACAGATGTGAGGAAAGACAAGGAGATTCAAGCTCATATGTGAATGAATCGCTGTGTAGAGAGCGCAGGTTTAGCTAGTATAAATAGATAAATAAACATCAAATATAAGAAGTATCAACTGCATTAGATTCTCAACGAATGACCTACTTTTCAATGCTGTAAGCATGTTTCTCTGGATGCTCTCGAAAACTTATCCTCAGGCAAGTAGTTTTGTTCAGCTCGACGTAGTTTACCGATTGATGTAAAACTTGTATTTTACCAATGAAAAGTATTATAGTTATAAAAAATTCAATGTTAATCATAATTTTGGGCTATATTTTACTAACTATACTATATACTTGTGTATAGTATGATTTTAGTAGAAGGTAGAATGATTAGGTGTATTCAGTTTGCAGATGGTATGGCGCTTGTTGCGGAGTCTGAAGAGAAAATCAATAAGATGTTAGAAAACTTGAGGAAGAGCTATGAAGAATATGGGATGAAAATAACTGATAGAAAAACAAAAGCCAGGTGACTGGAAGAAAGCGGTCGGTGTCAGCAATAGAAATACGAGGGTAGAAAATAGAACAGATCACTAGTTTTTGATACCTATGTAGTATTACTAGTAATGATACGAAGTGTAAAGTGAAATAAAAGCAAGAATAGGAATGGCGAAAGAAGCCTTTAGGAGGAAGAAAAGTCTATTTTGTGCAACCTTAAATAAAAAGTTGAGAAAAAGAATCATAAAATGCTCCGTGTGCAGGATTGTTTCGTATGGCTCAGAAACTTGGACATTACGCAAAAATGATGAAAAATGAATCGAAACTCGAAATGTGAGTGTGAAGAAGAATGGAGCGAATTAATTAGGTCGAGGGGAAAATAAATGAGGGAGTCTTAGAAATAGTAGAGGAGAAAAGAACAATTTCAAACATTATTAAGAAGAGGAAGAGGAACCATCATCATGATCATCAACATCATCATAGGTATTCTGCCTTTATTTGCAGGTCAATTGCCGCCGCTGAGAAGCTTCCATGCTCCACTGTTCTCCGCTAACGTCTTCGTCTTCGCGTATGATCTTTCTGTTTTTATATCATCCATTAGGCCTAATTGTAGTCTCTTTCGCCCCCTCCCTCTCTTTCCCGCCATCATACCTTCTAGGACGTCTTTCATGGTAAAATTTATTTTTAGGGAATGTCCCAACCAGTTTCTCTTCCTCTTCCTAATAATATCTAAAAGTGTTCTTTTCTCACCCACCATTTCTAACATTCTCTCATTCGTTTTCCGCTCGACCCAACTAATTCTTTCCATTCTTCTCCACACCCACATTTCGAAGGCTTCCAGTCGATTTTCATCACCTTTACGTAATGTTCACTTTTCCGCCCCATACAGTACAACACTCCACATGAAGCATTTTATGAGTCTTTTTCTCAACTCTTTATTCAAGGTCCCACAAAACAGACTTTTCTTCCTCCTAAAGGCTTCTTTCGCCATTCCTATCCTTGCTTTTATTTCACGCTCGCACTTCATGTTATTACTAAGAATACTACCCAGATATCGAAAACTATTCACTTGTTCTACTTTCTCCCCTCCTATTTTTATATTTGACACAGACCCTTTCGTTCCAATCACCATGGCTTTTGTCTTTCTAACATTTATTTTCGTCCCATATTCTTCAAAGACCTTTCTCATTTTTTCTAACATTCTATTGATTTTCTTTTCAGATTCTGCAACAAGCGCCATATCGTCTGCAAATCTTATGCATCTAATCATTCTACCTCCAACCGAAATGCCATCATCATAATGTAGGCTCTTTTTCACTATCTCTTCTAGATAGACATTAAATAGTGTTGGCGAGAGGCAGCATCCTTGTCGAACACTACAGAAAAAAAAATAGTGCCATATGATATTTGTCGTTGCATGAGTACGTATACTTTCAATTCAAGGGTATAGAAGCAAAACTTGCTAAAACCATTTTTCAATTTTGTCAGGAAACGAAGAAGAAGTGACGCCCTTACGTTTCAGAATTGTTGAACATTTTTTTTTGTTTAGTGGTCGCTACCCGTGTGCGTGGGTTTTCTCGGGGTGTTCGAGTTTTCTCCCACTTTCTTCATTCCACCATTTCATTAACTCTCATCATCACCGTCTCCTTTAGCCTAACCGGCATAATCGTGGAACGTAAAACTCAAAACTTTCATTTCATTTTCCTTTTAGTGGTCACTACTTAATACAAATGAGTTATATTAACCACTAAACAAACAAACAAACAAAAAAAAGTTGTTCAACAATTCTGAAGACATGAGGGCGTTACTTTTTTTCCGTTCCCAGATAAAATTCGAAAATGGGTTTAGTAGGTTTTGCTTCTATACCCCCTTCTTACAAAGGCTCGATGTGTTAGTCAGCCGCTTTGAAACTAAAGAACGTTTCGCAAAAAAGAAGTATTTCACAAGGTATTCTTTAATTGCACAAAAAAATGACAATTCCTAAAATGTCTTTTCTTCTTTATAAAGTAAGGAATATTGATTAGAAAGAGCGTAATAAGAAACAACTTCTACCTTTCTCATTGTTTTGTAGTGTAATATACTAGTGAGGGTCTGTTTAGGAGTGTACGAGTGTATATACAATTAAATTTAATGATAAAGTTCTTCTCGGGCAATCAGCCAGGTGAAAACTGGTGGATAGGCCAACGTTTCGAGAGCTGTCATCGTTCTCGTCATCAGAGCAATTGCCCTGATGACGAGAACGATGACAGCTCTCGAAACGTTGGCCTATCCACCAGTTTTCACCTGGCTGATTGCCCGAGAAGAACTTTATCATATACGCCGCCAGGAAAGCTTCAAATCTTACTTTAAATTTAATGAATTCAACACAATTCTAGGTTTTAGGATTATTTTGTAAAACTGGAGTATGGAGTTTCGTTTATTCCATTATGCGTAAATGGAGTGCGGAGTGGAACACATTAAAAGTATTATTGCGTTTTAATGTGTTCCAAGAAAGTAAAAACTGCACCTAATGGTAACGAACATGTTTCGGGAAGCTGCAAAAGCAAATATTGCTTTAAATGTAGTAGCATATGCTTGTATTATTTACTGTCTTTCATTTTCTAAGAGTAATAATATACATTTAATAACATGTTGGGAATTAAAAATTAAGTTGTTCATTAATCCCCAGTTTCAGTGTAACTTCTGCCAAACGAGACTCGTTATTCATTACTATGTTTAAGATGATCCTTTCTATTAATTTGTTCTGTAAATTTGTTATTAAATAATCTGGTCACTCAATTTTTCAGGTAGAATTTTAAGGTGTTCGTGAGCAAGGAATAAAATCTCTTCTTATACCGTCGTTGTTTAAGAGTACAAAGGGATAGTATCTACTTGCGTTGCTCTTGCCAATTTACTTAATAAAATATGAAATATGATATACGGTATTTTAACCGAAAAAAGATAGTATCCTATTAGTTATACAACTTTTCGTCAAAAAAGTGTTAGAAACAACGAGGGAAACTAAACTTGATATACAAATATTCAGATCATGTCTAGTTCCCCTATTTTTAACGTCCAATCGCCGCCATAACATTGTTTCTTAGTTTTATTAAGTAAGAATGGCGTCCACAAACAGAAAGAAAGAAGAAGAGATGTATGATGAAGAGAAGATGCATAGACTGCTTGAAGATGGCGGTTCAGATGACGATATAGATGACTGGTTAATACAGATTATGAAAGTGAGCCAAAGATGTCAGAAAGTGAATATAGTGATGATAGTAAAGGTGATTCGGACAATTTGAGATTTTGTACCAAGCTTTCTTCGAGAAGCTACTTTAAATATACACAAACTGCGGGAATCCGGACACAATTCCCAACAACGCGAATGATCTAGATTATTTTGAAAGAGGATATGTGGGGAATGATAGCTGCTCAAACAACATATTTATACCAGACAGTTTCCTGATTCACATCCAAATCTGTAACAATCATATAAATACAAACTTTATATCTGTGTGTGTGTGAGAGAGAGAGAGGAGAGACAAAATATATGTATGTATGTGTGGGGTATCTACCTATAGGAAGTTACGACAGTGGAAGTAATAAGTGGTTAAGATTTTATGGCTACGACGTAGTACTACGTATGCCACCTGAGAGTACACATTTACAGGAAAATGTGCCAGTTAAAGGGTTAATGGACGGTATCATAACAGAGAAGCCATAGCTGGAAACGAAGGGGTTAGCGGAAGACCGTGAAGCATGGAAGCTTACCAGTTGCTGCAAGTGACCTGCCAATACTGACAGAATATCTATAATGACCAGTGCTTCTTGCTAGTTGTCATAAAAACGAGCTTATTGAACTATGCTTTAGGGTGAGTTTCATCAAAGTGGTGTGGGTTATTGTACAACATAATTTTACATGTTTACAATACAATAACTTTTTTAGTTTCTCTCAAAAAATACGCATGAAGATTCACGGTCATATCAGTTTGTTCAGCTTGACGAGATCCATCAAGGAGTAAGTATCTTATCTTTTTTCGTTACACACTAATGACTGTAAATATTTGCATCCTTTGTTTAACCGTAAGTACTCGCGCCCTTTTTTCTGACAGCACTACTCCCGCGGGGATCCAATAAACCCCCAAATTGATAGTTTTTTTTACAATAAAAATGTTTTTTTAAAAATAATTAAGACAATGCAGCATAACTCTAGACATGTTTTTAAAAGTATTTGATGCAATCAGACTTTTTGTACTCGTTTTGAAATATTTTTTAAATATTTTTCATTAGGACTTTTACCTTGCAACACAAAATTTACCTGGGGTTTGTGAACACGCCACGCGAGTACTTAAGGGTTAAATTTTCAATAACAAAGACATAATTCAAATGAATACGCAAGAACTAGTGTTATTATTTGTGATGTATTCTAGTCCATGTTTGTTTTTCTATGGTATTTAAAATTTATCTAATTTCATTTTTTAAAGTTTAAACTAATAATTACTTGAAGAAAATTTATAAATTAGCCGTTCATGATCGACCAATAATAATAATAATAATAATAATAATAATTTTCTTTTTTATATTTCTCTATTATTTGAAAAGAAAAAAATGTTTTAAGTATTAAATTCGTTTAGGTTATATACTAAATCTATATACTAAATTCGTTTAGGTTGTATACGAATATACCGGTATATCTTTAGTCGAAATTTCCTGAGTAAGAAACTAACACAGTTCTTCTAATCAGAATCTTTCCTTGGCATGCTCGGAATTTTTATTATACCTGCAAACAAGATGTGAAATTTTGAAAATTCTTAAGAGTAATATCCTCTTATAAACATTTAACAACACTGTTTCTTTTTTTTTTTAAGTTTTACTATAAAAATATCTATAAATAATATAAATTTTGTTTCTCTGTAACATTCATTATATATCAATACGTAGAAAATACGTATCGAGTTTTAAAATATGTTTATGAATTCAATTATTTTTCGTTCTTTTTCTTCATTACATGAGAATGTTATTTGGTAATTATATTCTGTACATAAATATTTTTCCTGGGAGACTCACTCTGCATTCTAGTGGAGCAATTCGCAGTGACTAACGAAGCTCGTAAAATTATATGTCGATGCAGTGCTGTGCTGAATAAACACGTAACAATGCATGGGGGACGCATTGTGCTATTGACATCACAGAATAAATTAGAACCATATATGACCCCTACGTTAAATTTGTTATTTACAATCAGAAAATTCTCTTCTATATTATATATAAAATAACGTTATTTGCTTCTGAATGTAATGACCATCACAATATACGTTACGAATATTAAAATAATTGTGTTAACAACTAATTTTTTATACTTTTCAAGCACATAATTTAAAATAATTAGTATTATGGCAATTTTCAGTTCAGTTTGGAAAAAATAAAAACACTGAAACGAGAAACCAAATTCATATGTAATTTTTACGAGAATGTGAATAATATTCAAATTCAGTTATATTTAACTATTTACTACTAATTATTTTGCACGTCTCACAGAGTCAATATACCTAGGTAATCTATACAGAATAAATTCAGAGTTTTTATGCATTAAATTTAGCGTGAGTGTTCACGTTTGGTATAACTTGTAACTGAATCTCACTTTTTTGGCATCCAATTCTCGAAAATTTCAACAAAAAAATCTTTCAGTTTAAAAACAAAGATTTGATAACTATATATAACAAATAGGTCCTTAATTAGGGATTCTATACACGTTCATAGTGTAGTCAGAAGTCATACTGTACATATACGGCTCTAGTGCTATAAGAAATCAATACATTTGGCGTCCCCAGCGTGGGATATTACTACTCTTGAAATTCTGGAATTTCGTGGTGCTCCGTGCGTGAAACATTGCTGCTCGTGAAGTTCTAGCTGGACTTCCGTGGCTTCTCCTTAGGCGTGGAATCGCCAGAAGCGGCGTTAGGTGCACGCGGTGTCTAGTGCCAATAATGACCTCGCAGGGCCAGAGTACTGGTGAAAATCCCCGAGCGTGCGAATTCAAAATTTATCTACCATATATATATATATATATATATATATATATATATATATATATATATATATATATATATATATATATATAATAATATGTGTGTGTGTGTGTGTGTGTGTGTGTGATGTGCTTTTGTATCTACTTCTTGGAAAAAACATGCTCTCAGAACGTGGGGCCTTCCTAAGCACGAGGCCTGAAGCGTGTGCCTCATTGGCCAGCGGCAAAATCCGCTTCTAGGAATCGCCGCCCGTGAAGTCCTGGACTTTTGTGGAACCTGCCCAAACTACCAGCGCCAGAGGCGGCTGCCTGTAATTTATGCTTGAAGTAAGGCCAATCTGTAAATTTATTTCCAACAAAAATGAGGGTTATGATCAATAAGTGACAGAAAGACACCCCCAGTAGGTGAGACTTTGTTTCATTGTGCAAGGACAAAATTAAAGTAGAAGAGAATCCTCAATGGGAGGACACGACGAGAAGAATGTTAAGAGAGTTAAATTTTACTAAAGTAAAAGTATACATTGATAAAATTAGGAGTGATAATTGAAAATAGTATATTTATTTAATACAAAATATTACGTCTAAACAGCCAAATGGAGCATTTTTAAAATTCGCACCTAATTTATCAGGAGGAGCCCTGCCTGTCTAGTGAAGCTTTCAGTGCAAGTATATTTTTGTGGTCCTTAGCGTCCAGGAGGTATGGATCATAAAAACAAATGTTATAAAAGAAGTTAATCGACACTTAAACAAGCGCTAGACACCACAAAACAATTTTTAAAAATGTCCTACGACGTAGAAAGTACTTCACATATCCTAATAATATTATTAGTTTGGCGAAGACTAACGTTAAAATTTCTAACGTAGGACGAGAGTTATTATTTTTATTATTATTATTATTATTATTATTATTATTATTATTATTATTATTATTATTATTATTATTTTGTAGATAATGATAATAAAAGTTAATTGATCTTATGTAGGTAAATACAACGTAATATAGATATTGAAGAATATAGGACCCTAAAATCATTACTTTATAATAAATTAAGTAAGTACTCATGTTATTCGAATATGTTTAATGCTTTCTGCTTTTTAGCTGTTTGTGTTTAGAATCACAAGAGTAAAAGTGTGAATTTAACACTCTTCCCGTTATTTAGAAAATATACCTCACGATATCTTTAGTAAAAACAATACGATTCTGATAGAATATGGTTTGTATTTTCTACGAGGCTCTCCCACAATTCTACTCCTTAGATTGAAACTAGTGTGAATTACCGTTTACTTTGATAAAAAGAAACTATGTTGCGCGAAATTTCTTTTAAAAATCTCTTGCTTTTATGAAACATAGTGAAATTCCTAGTTCGAGAGTTAACAGAAGTTAAAAATTTAGCTTCCAACAGTTTCAGCTAATTTAAAAATAGATAACAATAGATAGTCTCGTCGGTAATTGGCACTTTACCTCCTGGAAAGGAACTGGATGAGGTGTTTATACTCTGATAAGGATAGTTTTATATATATTAATCCATAGGCAAAAGTTTTTCTTTGACCTTATAATTATATATTTAAATTGTAATTTATATGAATGCAGTGTAATTATGTTATTTCTGTTAATAATCTTATTATTGTAAATTTTATTGAGACTCATTGTAATAGCTTGTTACTATAGAATATTTAATAAATGTTTTAAAGATAATCAAACTATTATAATTTTTATAGATTCACAATTTTAGACTTCTTCATGTAAGTGTTTGTATATTTATTTTAAATGCTAATTCCAGAGGTGTTTGCGGTTACATAAGTACAGTACAACAGAAAATAAGTTACAAAAGTCTTCTGCTGTTTGGCTGAAAGAATTATTGTTTTAAGGCTCTGGCTTTAAAAAGAAAGAAAAGAGAGGAAAGAAACTCGAGTATGCACAGCAAAATGTATTAATGTATATCAGTACTTCAAGTTTGGTTTACTTTCTGTTTCAAGTTTGATTACATTCTAGCATATAGTATAATACTCTGTCATGAAGATTGCAGTAAATGTGAAACTGCAAGTAAATATAATTTTATTTTATTTCTTGAGATATTCAACCTTCTTAGAAACGAAAATCGCTTTTCCTCACAACCTTCTACGCAAAAGATGAATAGGATTAAACACGTCATGCATAACGCTTTAAATACGTGCTGGAACTCTTGAAGTTTCTAATTCCACCGCATGTTGATTCTAGCGTAGTTAGGGACGAGCAAGAGTGTATGCGTTTGAATTATGGTGACTTTTATTCGTTATGCTTGAACATTTTATGAATATAGAACATTATTTTTCTCCTCGACTTTGTGTACAATCATGAATTAATTTCCTGGATAATTTGCTGGTCTCAAAAAATAAACGAGAACATGATATGATGAAATATTAATATCAGTGAATATCTTAACAAGTGTTTTTTAAAATAAGAAAAATTTCGGAGCACTGGCGTGTTTCCTTGATACAGGCTCCTTAAAATATGCAGGTGAAATTTAGCCTTTTGTCTATTAGATTGTCAACATATTGATTACATCTATAGAAGCCAAAGAGGGCACTTTGAAAACTGTATTTGTAATAATAAGTCGACTAATGAAGAATAGTCGTCACAACCTACAGTCACGAAGAATAGTCGTCACGAAGGATACCGATGTGTCTTTGAGCAGGACTCAGGATAAATTTCGCAGTAAAAGCGTACCTGTAACCTGAAGCCCGAAGTAATTTAGGGAAGTCCAGTGTGTATTTTGTTGTCACCCGCAACAATTCTAAAATTTCTCCTGACGCAAATACACTCTTGACATTAAGGAATGCTATAAAAGTTCTTCAAAATAATATTATTTAAGTGAAGGCTCTTAAGTGGCAATGTTGAGTTCATTTAATCAAACGCATTATTTATTCCTCGAATAAGCATTTTAGTTCTCTCCCTCTTTTCGAATCCACTTACTCAAAGCTTGCGATAGAATTTTAAACCAGCGTAGAGTGTAGGAAGCCCAGGTGTGCCAGGGTGTAGGCAGCCCATTTACCGTTACTCTATAAAATTTACAGTATAGTGATAGTTATGCGCCTGCTTTTTGCTCAAATATCAGAATTGATTACTAGTAAATAATAGGATAGCCCTCACCAAAAGTTAATAACAGAGAGTAGATCATTTCTGTTAATCGAATATGGATGACTTGATACACGTAAATTCTAGTAGCTCCTTTTTTCGTGATTTGGTTTGCATGAAGTGTCCTGGCCTCCTCATTTGTATAGTGACTAGTGTGTCTTTGGTGTACAAGTCCCGAGTTCAATTCCACGTAGAAGAGAGTCAAACACACAGGGCCATACTGGACAGGCTGGAAACCGGGAAATTTTCCGGTGGGTCCTGTACGATAAATTTCATAATGGGCGCTTCGCATCGGATCGTAAGTAGCGGCATATATACAAAAAGGCACACGTCACTCACTCCTCGCATACAGGAGTAATGGAACGGAGAGCGATGAAACATCGAGTACCGGCGATACAGTTAGCTAATCCCAGGCTAGATTGCTAGCCCATGTGACAGTTGCCTCATATTCATTTTTATTTAATTTTAAACAAATTCTTTTAATTCAATTATGCATTTGATTAAGACAACTCTAGCGACTCTATCGAATGCCATTTTAAATTTTGTGTGTTTAAAAACCAAAGTTAACTGAAATAGCATTTCTTATTTTCTTTCCCTATCCAAGAGTAAAATGTTTTCTTTTTATTCCGTATACCTGTCGTTGCGGAAAGGACATTTAAACTACTCTTCTTTTGTCCCAATAACAATACAGAACGTCTCAAGCCCCACAAGACCACACATACAGAGGACCCAAAGGAAGAAACAGAAGAGCTTTTAACATCTTTCTGTAAAACAGGAGAAAAATATTAAAGTCTGGTCAAACTGAATATAATCGTAGTACAAATTAATCTAAGAATTTGTGAAACACACACCTCCGTCAAGATGTCTCCACGTAGAACCTAGATAGAAAAATCTTTGAGGTTTACGTCCCACGGTTTTGCCGGTTAGGCTAAAGGAGACGGTGATGATGAGTGATGAATGAAAAAATGGTGGAATGAAGAAAGTGGGAGGAAACGGGAGAACCCCGAGAAAACCCACGCACACGGTGTTTGTCCACCAGAAAGTTAACTGGCGGGGGCTGGGATCAAACGGGGGATCCCAAGCACCAGAGGTGAACGCTCTACCACTGAGCCACCGCGGCCCTGTAGAACCTAGATAGAATTTTGACACAAGTTTGTAAGTTGCTCCAAGAGCACGAACCAAACTAAAAATCTCCAAATGAACTTCCATAAAAGTTTTAAATACAACTTGCGAAATTTAAAGAAATCACGTGCTTTGGAGAGACGACGCTAGAGAACCGTAAGTGGGTGGATACGAATAAAATAAAATTGAGGACACCAAAATTATTTGCCGAATTAGAGGAAAAGGAGAGGAAATCAAGAATGCAATTAGGGGCGTGTCCTAAAAAATCGGCGAGTTGAGAATTCTAAAATTCCAAGTCAGTAGTAGTTAGCCGGAAACCGGGAGCAAGTGCGATACAAATTCGGTCATACACAAAAATTCCACACACTACCTAGGTACACTCAAGCATATACAACACACATCAACTACAACGATGAGCAGATAATTTAGAAAACAGTGCAGGGACGATTTTCGACAGCACTAAAGTATAGATATTTATACGTAAATTTTCTTTATCCGGAACGCTAAACTTCGAAAAACTTTGAAGGATTCACATACATTTTGTGCAGGTGAGACATGTTCACGCATAAACACATATTTGCAAACACTCCAGACAACGGACATGTTTAACGGAAATTAGTAGTCAGAAATACAAACTTAAATGTTGATTGCATCCTTCTGGAGAGCACTTAGACTATTCTTAATCATACACCATGAGCTAGCATTTATAATGAACACTTCTTAAAAACACTTCAAGACAAAATAAAATTAATCATGTGAACGACACCAACACAATAAATAAAAAAAAAATGTTGAAGGTGAGTGGCTGGGAATATTTAATTAACTGAAGATTTACATAAAATGCAAATATTAGAAATATTATATTAGTAGTTATATATTTCCTTTTGGAGATTAGGATTTTTTTTGTTAGGGCCACCACTTCCTTATGAATTTGGTAGAGCAAATATTAATTATTTATATAGAACAGCAGATTTTAGGGCCATTTGCCTAACAACCATGCTTTAGGATGCTATAAATAGTGAGTCCGTAATAAGTTTTAATTTATTAAAAAAAAAAAAAAAATTATAATTTAGATTTTACAGGTAGCTGCCTGTAAATGTTTTTACTATTTCATGGCTGTTAGTTGTTTTTTTGGGCAGTATTCTTTCTTTGAGCCCCATGCAGAGAGGTGGTTAACATACACATTCAAGGGGAAAATGTCTCCTTGAATCACACTTTTGAAACAAAATTGTTATTAGTGCAGGTACTTACCCTACAGCAATTCAATAGATAGATGTTCTGGTAAGAGCTGACAGATTTATTTTTTATGACGAGAACAGGCATCTCAACCATAGTAGATGAGATAATATCACTCATTATACACTAATTTTTATTACCTTTGTAGTGCACTATCACATAAAACACTTTACTTGTAAATGATATATATTTGATATTTAACACACTAAAAAAAAATAAAATGAATGAGAATAAACTGATAAAATGCAAAGGTCTGTTTGACCTTTAAAAATAAAAAAAAAACTTATATAGATATATTTATAGAATTATTTTATTTCCTCATAATTTTCTAGTTTCTCGTCTCTAACAGTTCTAGAGGAGAGATGTATTAAAATGTCGAAGCAACATATTTCACTATTATTTGTTACTTAAAACCACCGAGTGAAGATAAGAATAAAGAAAATTTTAAATGCTGATACACTGTTTCAAACCGTTACTTGACCTATTCAAAGTTCCAATTTCCTGACACAGTTTCCTCCAAGATGATTATTTCACCACATGAAAATGTTTTGCTATAAAATCAGGCACACTGAATGTGAAGCATTCTATAAAGGAATGTTCAGTAGCTCCAATTTTAAACAAGCAAATGGTTACTTGTAAGCCTTGTGCTAAAATGTCCAAGGACAGGCCTAGTATAATGGCGTTACTGGCCTCTATGTTGTATCTCTATTTGAGATATGTAATGATATATAGATTTTTCCCATATTGGGGAAACTGCAATTGTTTCATATTAACACTGGGATTGTGAAGAGCTTTTAAAGTAGATGAGCTTCACTGAGAGTCCTAAGCACTTAGCGAATGGCGAATAATTAATATTAACTTTTAATGTTAAGCTTTATTTTCACTGAATATAATAGCACCACTGACGTATAACTAAAATAAGGTTAAGTTATACACTGTTTATTATTGTACTATTTCATGTGCTTTTGAGTAATTTTGTACAACTTACTTGCGATACTGTAGTTTACAGGACAAATCCCGGGGAACCGAAATTGTTTTCACCGCGTCCTGGGTCTTGAACTCTGTTTGGAAGTCGGATGACTCCCTTTAGCACTGCAAAACTACCTTTTGTTACTTCACGAGTTTAGCTTTAACTCCCCGTTTTTTACGGAAAACGAGTATATGTTTCGGGCAAAACACAAGAAACGAAGAAACTCGCTTTTTCCACCACCCTTTGATAAAGGGTTCATGCCTTGCGGCGAATATTGCGGGTGGTCTCCCGTGTTAATGCCCTTTTTCCAGCTACCATTCGTAGCCAACTTTACCTTTTTTGGCTGATACGTGCTGCCCCTTCCTGATAGCGGACAACACGGAAGCTTATTGCTCACAGCAGAAACTATGGATGATTTCCGCTTACTTTTGCTTTCCTTTGCTAGTTACATATGAATGAAATACAGAAACATATGATATTACACATAAAAATAAAGTTTAACATACAAAGATTACATATATATACAATTTATTAACTGACATCTCTCCCAGAAGCAGCATTTTACCCAATTACTGTGGCAGTCGTTTAAACCGTCTGCTTACTAATGCAGCCATGCTTTCTTGGAGAGAGATTGAAGGAAAACATCATTGATAATTATTTACTTTTCACAAATACAAGATCTAAATGTCTTGTTTGATAAGGGAAACACGTTGTTAAAAAATAAACAGAATTTTATGCGGTCTTTCCAAGAACGATTATAGCTTAGTACGTAAATATTAATATTAAACAACAGAAAATGAGTCAAATTAAAGTATACATTTTCAAATTGGTGTTGCCTACTGGGAACCTAGCAAGAGGCTCGCTAGCCAGGTTACTGGTTTTTGGTGAACAGGGGGGGAGGAAGAGACGCTGATGCTAGATGCATTGGAAGTCACACGTATAGAAACCAATATTTTCACATGTAGACGTGAAAAAGTTTATGGCATTTTAAACAATACGAGCTCTGTGTTTTAACACATTGTATCAAACCCAGTGTAAATTCACCAACGGAAGTTTCTAGGCTACTTCCTGGGTATACGATACTTATTTCGTTTTTATTCTGGGTGTTTTTTTTCGTGTTGAGTTGAGATAGACCTTCCAACCTGTAGTATAGGCGACAGTCAGTCGGGAAAAGAAAAAAAAACTTTTTCAGCTCTAGCTCTTTTCCAAGCGTTCAGAAAAATCAAGTATGATTCTTATAGATTCTGCTCATTTCCTTTTTTAATTAATTTTTCATCTCTGCTTTATATTCATTATCTTCCATCATCCCCTGTTAGTTATGTATTATGCAACAACGATGTAATTATATGCAACCCATTAATACATTATCTACGGTCTATAAATGGAATAAAACACAATGAAATAAATACAATATATTACAATATTGTATTAATATTTACGTACTATGCTAGGTGTTTCACACATCAATACTAATAATATTCAATAAATATGCACAGAATATGCTAATATTCAGCAAATAATTAAATCACAAATTATCATATTTACATATACATATGCAAATGTGCCCCTCATCTGCATTTTGATATGCAGATGATGTAGACGGGCATCGGCCCTCTACATAAATTTCCCCCCTATGATTCTAGGTGCTGTACTTTCTAGTACAGGACGTAGATCATACGGAGGGCACATTTTTGTTCCTGAAATATTAGAATTTCACAATACATCCAAGGTTAAAAAAAAAAAAACAATATAAAACACTGTTAAACACACAATAAACATAATAAATGCAGGTCAATAATTAAAAGCTAAATAAGAGAATTCAGTGTTCCCTGAATTACATGAACATAAATGACATAAGTTTCCAATACATACACTTACACTAATACACTGAAATATACACTAACACTATTACTATATACACTCGTTGTCACTTCCGGTTGCGTGATGCATATATGTGTGATTTGTGTCTTTTCTATGTACCAGTACCACTTTGATCCTTCTCGTTTCTAGAGATGTATGGTTTCAATAGAAACGCATTTCTTGTCATCTTTGCTTCTTTAGTCGCTGGATCCCCTAGTGTGTACATGTTTCGACCAGTGGCGGCGACAATCTGCCACGGTCCCGAGTACAAGAGCAAGAGCTTTTTTGATACACCTGCTAGAGCATTCGACTTGGGGAAAACTCTAGTTAGTACAAGATTACCCACTTTGTACTTTACAGTACGGTGTGACTTGTCGAAGTTGCGTTTTCGTGCAGCAGCATTTCTTTTATGGTTCTTTTTAGCAATTTTTACATAGTACTGCACGTCATGGCGCTTATCCACTTTTGGGATATCAAACAGCCTAGCTATGTCTCTTGACATAGACTGTCCAAAGTGGCACTCAAAAGCTGACACGCCAGTGGTCAGGTGTTTGGCGGAATTCAAGCACTTCTCTATCTTTTCCAAGTATTTGGGCCACAATTTTTGGTTATCATGGCACAATTTACGTAGCAAACGTACTGTAGCCTTGACAGCTACCTCTGCCATTTTTCCTTGCGGATAATATGGCGTCGACGTTATGTGCCTGATACCAAGATCTGCTAATTCTGTTTTCCAGCGGTTAGACTGGAAAGGTGACCCTTTGTCTGTTAAGACTAGTTCCACACTAGGATTAACCTTCAGATACTCCTTGAGTTTCCTTATGGCAGTGGTAGTGTTTGCCTTTCTGCATGCATACAATCCTATTAGTTTGGAGAAAGCATCATAAAATACTAATACGTAGTGGACTCCCCCAATTTCCTTGGTTAGAGGCCCTAACCAGTCAGCACAGACCAAGTAGCCTGGCTTCTGAACTACCAAGGGATTCAGTGGTCCCGGACTATAACATTGAGGGGGGTTGCTTTTCTGGCACAGTTTGCAGGAAGCACAAAAACGCCTCACACTTGCTCTCATCTTTGGCCATACGAAGAATTTTGTTAGAAGCGGAAGTAGTTTACTGGCCGACAGGTGCCCTCGATCTGAATGGTAATAATCGAGCAGTGGAACTACTAACACTTCTGGGATGCAAATTCGGACTCCTTCCCGGTCACGCTTGCATAAGCGCCCGTTCAAAACTTCAAAACGGTGACAAGCACCGTTCACCTTTGGTGAGTCCGTCTTATTTTTGACGTCTTTCTTGATCTTGCCATAGACAGGATTTGAAGACTGCATCTCCGGTAGTATGGCTATTATTTTCCTCAACTCACATGGAATTTCCGTCAGGATGGACATCAGCGACTCCTGGAGGATAGGCTTCCGTGCAATACTGAGGTCTTCTTCTGTGTGAGGAGGGTACCTAGAGTGATAATCACTTAGATTCTTATTGGACTTGACAAACTGGAATTCGAAATTGAAATTTGAGAGTAACATCGCCCACCGGGTGATACGCTGGTTTGTAAGTCTACAATGGAGAATAAATTTAAGAGCAAGGTGGTTACTGTGTATTATGAATTTAGTACCAACTAAGTATTGCTTAAACTTAACAACGCCATCTATGAGTCCATAAAATTCCTTCTCCGTTATAGAATAGTTGCGTTGTGCGGCATTGAACACACGTGATGTAAAAGCAATGACACGGATGTCATCATTGTCATCACGCTGGTACAATAGCGAAGAACACGCAATATCACACGCATCACATTTGAGAATCAGTTGCTTGTTAGGCAGGACGGTTTTCAGAACTACTTCCTCCTGGAAGATCTGCTTGATCCTGTCCATCGCTGCCTGATGTACTGGTTCCCATTTGAATCTAACATTCTTCCTTAGCAGTTGGAACAACGGATGGAGAACTTCCGAGTACTTCCTACTAAAGCAACGATAATACTGGCAGTAGCCAATGAAGGAACGCAGTTCCTTCACGTTCCGTGGTGTCCTAAAATCTAACACCGCCTTCACTTTCGCCGGATCTTTACCGATACCGGATTGCGAAAGATGGAAACCAAGTATGTTAAGTGATTTTCTCGCAAAATTACACTTTTTCAGCCTGAGAGTTAGGCCGCCCGCAGTGAGTAAACCCAACACTCTGTCGAGGTGTACCAAATGATCTTCGAAGCTCCTGTTGGCTAGAATTAAATCATTTACATAAGCGCCGCAGTACTCTCTAGCCTCTGATCCAATTATCATATTTAATGCTCTTACGCAAGAAGCAAGGCTCTGTTTTGTCCCAAACGGTAGTTTTTGAAAAACATATGAAATGCCTTTATGTAGGAACCCAAGATACTTCTGGTCACTTTCCTTGACCTTAATTTGTAAAAACATCTCAGTTGCATCCACGCAGCTGAACCAAGAGTTGTCGCAAATATCTTGGAGAACAGATAGGGGTGGCATAGGTTTGTCAGAGAGATCCCCTGAAATTTTAGCCAGAGCTCGGCCATCTATACAGACACGAATACGTCCATCGCTCTTCGGTGTCACTACCAGAGGGTTTATAAAAGCAGTAGGCATCTTTTTGATCACACCCCAGGCCTCCCAACGCGAAATTTCATTCGATACTAAATTTCTGAATTTTTTTGGGTAAGGATACAATTTTGTTTTTATTGGACGTTTGTCCGTTACTCCAACCTCGTGCTCGTAGTTAGTTATGCAACCTGGCTTGATATCAAAAAGCGCCTGGTGCTTTAAAAGAACAGCTTTCAAACTCTCTCTTTGTGAGGCTGAGAGATCTGAGTAGTTCGCGACAAAATCTTCAATATTTGAATGGGAGGCACGTGTGTTCACTTTACGCCACTCTTCTGGTGGGAAAACATGAACTGCCATTTTTTGGGCACTTGGGAATTTTCCATTATTCAAGTTCGGGGCGCGAGCAGCCTTTCCTCTGCAGGTTTTATGCTCATTTTGTGCGCTAACCCGTATGGCCTTCCGTCCTTCATCTGACGGGGAAAAATTACATTCAAAATTATCTAACTCCTTAATGAAACTATATGGTTTCTCGCACTTACCATTCAATTTTAAACATCGAACTACTAGATCCTCAGTCTCGCAATCTATAGATTTAAATTTGACTTCTACATCATGAGGATGTTTGAGATGTAGAAGGCCAGTATCATAATCTAACACGGCACGAGATTCTGTAAAGAAGTTGGAACCTAAAATCAAAGATCTATTTAGACCTGATATAATGATGCCTAATGTATGAAATTCCTTCCCATGTATCTGAATGACTAACAGCGTTTGGCCTATGATCGTCGCTGATTTACTTCCGAAAGCAGACGTAACCCGTATATTTTTAGCACTCAAAAATGCGGGTGTGGGGTGGCTATTTGAGACGGAGTCCCAAATTTCTTTTGAGATAGCAGAACAAGTAGCTCCTGTATCTAATAATGAATTAACTTCCTTTCCAAACAAAAGTACATTAATCTCTGGTAGTGAGATGACGTTATTACTGGGTAGTTTTTCATCACTTGAATCAAATAAATTTTTAAAAATGCCATTGGCCTCTTCATATACAGCCCTATCTAAATCAATGTGTTTTCCTGTCCTACTTAACAAGGTTAACTTACTTTTGAACATGCCTTCACTAAAATGCTTCTTTGCTATTATATTTGAACAAATATTACAATTTTCTTCTTCTTTTTCTAATACATTTTCAAAAATCTCTTTCACTGCGGTTTCACACGTATTATTATATAAATGAATATTCTCTACATTTTCTTCTAAATTACGCACATACTTGGAATTTTCATTTGTCAACTCAGATGTACTTGTGTTCTCCATAGTCATCCTACCGTTGTCCAAAGTACATGCGGACCATCCTCATTCTCTGGGAGCAGAAGAAGAGGATTGGTTATTCCTGGTCATGTTATGATTCTGACTGGTAGGAGGAGGCGCTCGGTTATAGTGCTCCAACAGCTGGATTTCCTGGTCCTCGTGACGAAAGGAATTTCCCTGCTGTCTATCCGTTTGGCGCATACCTCCCCTCCTACCTCGGGCTCCACGAACGTTGTTGTTGTGAGAGGAGTGGGAGTTCCCCCCACGTGACCAGCCAGACGACCCATTTCCGCTGCTCTGGTGGCGAGGCGGGGATTGCTGGTGGTTGTTGTTTTGGTTTGTGGTTTGCTGTCTCTTTCTCTGGTAAGGACGCTGGTTTTCTCTCGTTCTATTCTTTTTACGAGCAGCGTGTTTACCACTGTGGCCAGAGGGGTTATTGTCCTCGTTTTCGATGCTCACTTGGAGCATGTTGACCCCTTTCCTCTGGTTACCCTGAAAGAACTGGTCGCGATTCGTCATCGACGACTGCAGTTCCTGAACAAGATTTAGAAGCTCGGCTATTGTCTTTGGGCGAGAAGAGACTATCGCCCTAAACAGCCAGTTAGGGAAATGACGCGGAAGTACCTTTAATAACGTAGCGTCAGACATCCTTGGCTCTAAAATACTGTTTTTGTGTAACAAATCCAGCAGATATTCTGCTGGGGATTTGTGTACACGAGTGTCGAAGTGGGAGGTGAGGATCGTTGCCCTAAGATTTGCCAGTCGTTCTTCACTCAGATAGCACTGTTTGAAGTTGTGTACAAAGTCATCGTATGTATGGATCTTGTTCCGGTTCACTTGAAACCATTGGTAGCAAGTATTACGGATCGCTCGCGGTATGAAGCTGAGTCTCATCTCGTCCGGTACTCCAGTGACCTCAAAGTACCGGTCGAGATCTTGGAGAAAGTTGTATGTTTCTGTCTCAGATTCGTTCCCTGAATACACTGGTAAGGTAACATCCCTGTGTATTAATCCAAAGGCTGTTGCTAGGTGTTGTCTCGTCTCATGATTGCATGAGCGAGACGTCGACGGGACAGGTTCTGTCTCGCGGGAAGTAGCAAGGTTCCCAGGTTGAGAACCAGGCAGATTGCGACTCGAGACATTGTTCGGAGTTGGTGGTTTTTCCTGTGTGCCGGAGACAGAGATGTTAGCGAGTCTCCCCTCTATAACCTCACTGGTTTCCTTCTGGATGGAGCTCTTCCACTCCTCCATTTTCTTCTCGAGCTGAGCACACACGTCTTGAACGGTCTTTTGCATCTGTTGGATGCTGCCGTTACATTTTGACCTTATCTCATCGAGTGGCGTTTCCTGCTCTAGTTCCCCCCGGATCCTAGCTAGTTGGGAAGTGAAATTCACTTCCACTCGCCTGACCTGATTATTTAAGGTAAGGGTGGTCTGTTCGACGCGAGACGAGACCTGTCTAACACTCTCAGCAAGTTCGGTGTAATTCTCATCTAACTGTCTGGCTAAGCTAGAAGCGTTTTCTTGAACTTCGTCAATCCTGCTCGAAGTTTCGGTTACACGCGCAGACAGTTCTTCTCTGGCCTGGTGTATTTCCCCCCTAAGCTCTGCAGTCGTGAGCTCAAGACGCTCCGTCAGCTGACGCTCACTTTGCTCCAGTCTTGAACTCACAGCCTCCATCTGGAGTTCAAGACGAGCATTACTGGACTCAACTGCCTGTTCTAGTCTCAGATAACTAGTTTCTAGCGTGCTATTACTTTCCTCGATTTTCTTTTCTAGCTTTTCCAGACCCTTAGAACTTTCTACTAACTTTAAATTCAAATCCTCCTTTAAACTTTTACTATTCTCATCTAATTTTGCTTCTATTTCTAACTTTAATTCTTCCTTTAACTTCTTTTGTCCTTGCAAGAGTTCACTTAACATGGCCGCAATATTCAAATTGCTCATGTTTATCATTGCACTACTTATGTTACCGGCTGGGCTAACACTACTTTCAGTAATTTCTGCGGTTACCTCCCTGTCCTCCTGCAATGGTACTTCCGGTTCCCTACTGGGGCCTGGCGGAACCGTTTCTACCGCATCAGCGTCTCCCACCACGCTGACGGGACGCTCGCTAGCGCTCTGCGCGTCAATAACATTACTCTCCTCTGAGAGCTCCCCAGCTCTCTGAGCGAACTCTTCAAAAACGAACTTGTTATCCATGTTTTTAACTCTTCGAGCCTGTGCTCGCGTTATCACCATTAAGAAAAACAAACGGGCTTACAAGTTTTCTTCCCCCCAAAGTTCAAAATAACTGAATTCTCTATTAATGTTAAGACAAAATTCAAATCACAATTAAATTCCACAACACAAGACACCTACGTTCTTGGAAATTATCGGGGAGAGAAAACAAACATATACCGAAATTTTACACAAGCCGTATGTTGACCATTTGAGTATATAGAATTATACTCACTTGCCCCACGCTGGGCGCCACTTCTTTGTGAGGTGCTAGGTGGCCAGAGCCGAAGCTACTATTTACCTAACGACACCAACACAATAAATAAAAAAAAAATGTTGAAGGTGAGTGGCTGGGAATATTTAATTAACTGAAGATTTACATAAAATGCAAATATTAGAAATATTATATTAGTAGTTATATATTTCCTCTTGGAGATCAGGATCTTTTTTGTTAGGGCCACCACTTCCTTATGAATTTGGTAGAGCAAATATTAATTATTTATATAGAACAGCAGATTTTAGGGCCATTTGCATAACAACCATGCTTTAGGATGCTATAAATAGTGAGTCCGTAATAAGTTTCAATTTATTAAAAAAAAAAAAAAAAAATTTATAATTTAGATTTTACAGGTAGCTGCCTGTAAATGTTCTTACTATTTCATGGCTGTTAGTTGTTCTTTTGGGCAGTATTCTCTCTCTGAGCCCCATGCAGAGAGGTGGTTAACATACACATTCAAGGGGAAAATGTCTCCTTGAATCACACTTTTGAAACAAAATTGTCATTAGTGCAGGTACTTACCCTACAGCAATTCAATAGATAGATGTTCTGGTAAGAGCTGACAGATTTATTTTTTATGACGAGAACAGGCATCTCAACCATAGTAGATGAGATAATATCACTCATTATACACTAATTCTTATCACCTTTGTAGTGCACTATCACATAAAACACTTTACTTGTAAATGATATATATTTGATATTTAACACACTAAAAAAAAAATAAAATGAATGAGAATAAACTGATAAAATGCAAAGGTCTGTTTGACCTTTAAAAATAAAAAAAAAACTTATATAGATATATTTACAGAATTATTTTATCTCCTCATAATTTTCTAGTTTCTCGTCTCTAACAGTTCTAGAGGAGAGATGTATTAAAATGTCGAAGCAACATATTTCACTATTATTTGTCACTTAAAACCACCGAGTGAAGATAAGAATAAAGAAAATTTTAAATGCTGATACACTGTTCCAAACCGTTACTTGACGTACTCAAAGTTCCAATTCACTGACACAGTCTCCTCCAAGATGATCATTCCACCACATGAAAATGTTCTGCTACAAAATCAGGCACACTGAATGTGAAGCATTCTATAAAGGAATGTTCAGTAGCTCCAATTTTAAACAAGCAAATGGTTACTTGTAAGCCTTGTGCTAAAATGTCCAAGGACAGGCCTAGTATAATGGCGTTACTGGCCTCTATGTTGTATCTCTATTTGAGATATGTAATGATATATAGATTTCTCCCATATTGGGGAAACTGCAATTGTTCCATATTAACACTGGGATTGTGAAGAGCTTTTAAAGTAGATGAGCTTCACTGAGAGTCCTAAGCACTTAGCGAATGGCGAATAATTAATATTAACTTTCAATGTTAAGCTTTATTTTCACTGAATATAATAGCACCACTGACGTATAACTAAAATAAGGTTAAGTTATACACTGTTTATCACTGTACTATTTCATGTGCTTTTGAGTAATTTTGTACAACTCACTCGCGATACTGTAGTTTACAGGACAAATCCCGGGGAACCGAAATTGTTTTCACCGCGTCCTGGGTCTTGAACTCTGTCTGGAAGTCGGATGACTCCCTTTAGCACTGCAAAACTACCTCTTGTTACTTCACGAGTCTAGCTTTAACTCCCCGTTCTTCACGGAAAACGAGTATATGTTTCGGGCAAAACACAAGAAACGAAGAAACTCGCTTCTTCCACCACCCTTTGACAAAGGGTTCATGCCTTGCGGCGAATATTGCGGGTGGTCTCCCGTGTTAATGCCCTTTTTCCAGCTACCATCCGTAGCCAACTTTACCTTTCTTGGCTGATACGTGCTGCCCCTCCCTGATAGCGGACAACACGGAAGCTTATTGCTCACAGCAGAAACTATGGATTATTTCCGCTTACTTTTGCTTTCCTTTGCTAGTTACATATGAATGAAATACAGAAACATATGATATTACACATAAAAATAAAGTTTAACATACAAAGATTACATATATATACAATTTATTAACTGACATCTCTCCCAGAAGCAGCATTTTACCCAATTACTGTGGCAGTCGTTTAAACCGTCTGCTTACTAATGCAGCCATGCTTTCTTGGAGAGAGATTGAAGGAAAACATCATTGATAATTATTTACTTTTCACAAATACAAGATCTAAATGTCTTGTTCGATAAGGGAAACACGTTGTTAAAAAATAAACAGAATTTTATGCGGTCTTTCCAAGAACGATTATAGCTTAGTACGTAAATATTAATATTAAACAACAGAAAATGAGTCAAATTAAAGTATACATTTTCAAATTGGTGTTGCCTACTGGGAACCTAGCAAGAGGCTCGCTAGCCAGGTTACTGGTTTTTGGTGAACAGGGGGGGAGGAAGAGACGCTGATGCTAGATGCATTGGAAGTCACACGTATAGAAACCAATATTTTCACATGTAGACGTGAAAAAGTTTATGGCATTTTAAACAATACGAGCTCTGTGTTTTAACACATTGTATCAAACCCAGTGTAAATTCACCAACGGAAGTTTCTAGGCTACTTCCTGGGTATACGATACTTATTTCGTTTTTATTCTGGGTGTTTTTTTCCGTGTTGAGTTGAGATAGACCTCCCAACCTGTAGTATAGGCGACAGTCAGTCGGGAAAAGAAAAAAAAAACTTTTTCAGCTCTAGCTCTTTTCCAAGCGTTCAGAAAAATCAAGTATGATTCTTATAGATTCTGCTCATTTCCTCTTTTAATTAATTCTTCATCTCTGCTTTATATTCATTATCTTCCATCATCCCCTGTTAGTTATGTATTATGCAACAACGATGTAATTATATGCAACCCATTAATACATTATCTACGGTCTATAAATGGAATAAAACACAATGAAATAAATACAATATATTACAATATTGTATTAATATTTACGTACTATGCTAGGTGTTTCACACATCAATACTAATAATATTCAATAAATATGCACAGAATATGCTAATATTCAGCAAATAATTAAATCACAAATTATCATATTTACATATACATATGCAAATGTGCCCCTCATCTGCATTTTGATATGCAGATGATGTAGACGGGCATCGGCCCTCTACAATCACCATAACATTACGCCCGAACTTGAAGTAGTGTTGGTGGTGGAGTGTAATATTTGAAAATGCTAGTGTAGGATTTGCATTGTTGGAGTGATGGATCAACGAAGGCCCTGTTTCGATGCAGATGGACAGACCAAAGCGCGTCGCCCCTGGCAATTTAGGAGGAAGGCACAGTAGAAGTCCGAGGGGAGAACTCAGGACCCAGGACATTCGTCGCACAGGCACAAACGTAAGGATCCCTGTGTATGTATGGTCAGCGCAGTGGCAACAACGAAAGTGGTCAGCGCAGTGGCAACGACGAAAGGTAGGACCTACCTAAATGATTTTATTACGTTGAAAGGCCGATTCTCAGCATTAAATAAAGATGCAAGACGTTGTCTATAAAAATTAAAGCTGGAAATAGTTGATATGTCGAAGATGATTTGATCGCATTCAGAATAGGTGTTTTAATTCGAACTTGAGCTAGCAAAGATTAGAATTTTGACCTTAAAGTAGACTTACAGTGAACTATAGAGACACTTTCGTAATTTTATTTCTATATATGTTATGTGATTTTAGTGACCACATCGTTCTCATTGGAGACAAATTAACTCCCATAATTTTTCCTTTTGTCAATTATGATTCATAATTGTGGATAAGTGGATAAAGAAAGAGAAGCTAAATGCAAACAAAATGACATGTAGATCTTTAATAGTTCGAATTACAAATTTTCGATAAAAGAAGGGAACCCAAATATTAAATTTAGAATATTTAAACTTGCATGAGGTGAAATTGCGTCACGTACGCTATTGACAAGCACTCTTTGAATGTAAGATAATTAGAAATAAAGCTATATATATTTTCTAGAAGTGCGATTAGTGGTTTGTTTAAAATTGTATAAAGTCACTATGTTTGTGAAGTTATCCACCTAGGAGTTGGTAGCTTAATTAATTTGTTTCAATATGTTAATATGTGTTTAATGAACGATCTGTTGTCATATCTCAATAAAAGTACTTTACGTAGAGAGCTCAAAGTTTAGTTAGTGATTTGAAAAACGTAATTAATCTCACGATCAGTCATTTTTTGTGTTAGAGATATGGAATCCGTCAATAAAACAAACAGATATTATATTGTTGTAACGAGGAATACGTTTTGGCTAATAACCATAAAGTAGGCTAAGCAAAGCCGCATTTAATGTACCATTCTGATCCTCTAAACAATAGAGCTATAGAAGTCTATGCGCATAAATCACAGTAATGACGACACCCTACGGCTACATTCATACGCTACTGTTGCAACATAAGAAAAGCCATAAAAGATAGACACATTTGTCTGAGGATCTCTTAAAAAAAAGTCTTTGCATTTAACCTGAATATTTGAGTGTTAATTGTATTCTGTGTATGCATGCCTATATTTATGATTTATCTATATATATTTGTGTCTTGATGTTTTTCTATATTCGCCAATATGTGTGTATATATTATGCATGGTTAAAAAACAATACTACCCGCATTGATAATATGTATGTATAATGTATTCTTGTTATTTCATGTTAACATCAAATTTCATATCTGGTGTAGTTATCTCCTAATCTCAGTTGTTATCAGAAACGATTACAAGCCAGACATGGGCTTACTTAGTTTTCTTAGATCATTCCATTTTTCTTTCAAATTTCTCACTAAATCTTAAATCCAATTCATGACTTATTTCAACATATCTCGACTTATTTCGTCATATTTCACCTTATCCACGGATTCTAGATCATTCCACTTTTTTTTTTCTCACGCAACCTAAATCGTAGGTATTTAAATTCAGATCCCATCAAACTACATAAATCATAATTCATAATCTTCGGAATATAATTAGTCATAAAGTATCAGCTGATCAACGTTAATCGTATGCTTATTATCCAATGTCACGTAAATAAGTATTTCAGAAGTAAGGTTGTAAATTAACCAGTTTTGTATTGTACAAAATTATAAGAGCTCATTATGTAAGGATAAACAATCATAAATTTCACCTAGGACTGGTTATGGATATTGGTTTTATTAGTTTGTTTGTGTGTGTCAGGTTACTTATAATAATTCATGCAAGCTATAAGTCAAGAAAGAAAACCAAAATGTAATTTACTTAACTTAAATTGAATTTGGTGCTAAGGCCTTATGCTCAATTCTTCATATCTGTTATCATAAAGTTCCAAATTCAGTGTTAGTTTTCGTCGAACTTGATTTTTTTATTTAAACATTTTTTGTTTGTTTCTACTCATTAAAGCTTTTATTATATTGCTAACCTAAATTCGTGAACTTTTCTTTCATGAGCAAATTTTATCCCTAACCTCAGGAATAACTTTGGTTTTCAAAGGTTTGTTAGGCTAAACTAATAAGGCAATGTAGGCAATTTTCTAATTCTATCTACCATGGACTGAATTGAACTGTTTTTCATGATTTTCAATCAAAATTTTATATTCAAGATGTTTGTTTATTTCTTGCATTATTATTATTATTATTATTATTATTATTATTATTATTATTATTATTATTATTATTATTATTATTATTATCTAATTTCTATGGAAAGGGAAAATCAGTCAAGTTCGTCCCTACAAACCTGAAATTAAAGCAAAATTATTTTTTCAACATTGCAGCATGTGAATACACGGATACAGGTGCAAATAAAATAAATTTTCGTTTGCTCTCTGTTTAGGGGATCTTATTTCCCTAAAGCCCTGGAATACCACGGGGAGGTAGGGTTTCCAAATCGTGAAATCAGTCTTCATCAAGTCACAAACCATTTTAGTTTGAAGAACGGAGACTTTAGCGGTGGGGCATATGACAAATTGTGGCACCCGGAACATGAACCCAACACCCCACTCATTTTTCTTAAGTTCTACGAAATTTAAGACCTCAATATTACATTCTATTGCAATGTAAAGAAGCATACTGAAGTTGATAGGAAAAGAAAAAGAAAGGATAAGAGATACTTTTGAGGGATTAGTAAATGAAAGTTTTAAGTTTTGTGTCCCATGGTTATGCCGGTTAGGCTAAAAGAGATGGTCGATGGATTAGTGTCTCAAAGGAAGCGATAGGGGAGAAAGAAGGTGTCAGCACCTGGACAATATTAATATCAAAACTTCAGATACCTAAACAGAAATTAAATAGTAGTTGTCTTCACCACGATAAGGCGCTTCCACACGCTTTCTTTGGATAAAAGACTTTGGATTATGTATGCGTTATATTGATAGTTGCACAAAATATACATAGTCTACCAATATAAAAAAATAGTTCCTATTTACAAATTTTGGTTGAACGGGTATATGGAACGTGTTAGAATTGCCAAAAGAAAATATTATTTCCAGGAGTAGGAGTAATAGTGGAAGACGTTTGGAATAATTGCTCGGAAATATTATCATTTCAGACACATATATGACTCATACTAGGCCCTAAGCATGACCCTTAGGGTCGTTGTTTGCCAAACACGTTACGTATTCACACAATACGAATCAAGGTTGTAGACAGACATGTGATGTCATTTTGCTAGTAGCTCCTTTGTAATCAAAGCCGTCTCAACTCTAACTTGTAAGACCGAAGGGAATTGAGTATTTTTCATTTTATTACACACCAAAAGCCTGGATATTGTAGTTGATAAAAACAACTTACCTCAGCGAGAATCTAACCTGGGACGCCTGAATTACTAAACGAATGCTCACGCTACTACGCTAAGACTGCTTAATTAAATAAGACTCAAAAACCACCCGTTTATGAAGCAAATTGCACACGTTTACGATAACGACGAAACACACTGATTTGCTGTCATGATGAAATACTATAGTCGAGAGACTTCAAATTTAAATTAAAAAACCTCAGACCACTTTCTCTTCTGATTTACCGAAAGTATTTATCTTGTCTTTATAATACTTACTAATACTCGTTTTACATTTATTTCCAGTAACCTTGAACGACAGGGACACGAACACAGATAAATCGAGGACATATAAAATTTCAAAGTATCTCCCACCGGGAATTGAACATGGGACCGCGAACACTGAACTATCTGAGGCAGTGATGGCGTGAGTCAATGAAAACTTGACCCACCATCCACCGTGACCCACCATGACCCTCCATCAACCGTGACCCACTCTAATCCACAACCCACTATCACCCACTCGGACCCACCACCCACAATTACCCACTCTGACCTACCACCCACCGACCCGCTCCGAATCACAACCTACCAAGATACATCGTCATCAAATCTGACACATGATACACATGCTTTTATCTACTGACTAAAGAGTTTATACTTGTAATAATAAGACAAGGTGATGAAATTCTAACTAATGGTCACTCGCTCAAGCACCGGTCTGTTACAATAACGGTGGATCTGACCTTTACGGTATAAAATGGTAAAGTGTTTTTCATGGGCCAAGTTTCGATGAATTTCAAATTACATTATCATGTTATAATTGAACCACTGATTGGAAAAAGGGAATAAGTACAATTTTTTGCGATTTTAACCTGAGATAGCAGATGTGTTCCTTTGAGATAGTTACATCGTTGAGTAGAAAATAGGAATGTTTGGGCAACTCTATATGACCAATGTAGAAGACAAAATATCTCGCTGATTAGAAAAAGGGAATAACTACGTTTCTCATTTCATTCTTCCAATCACTATAGGATACCACCACAACTGTGAGACTGTGTGTATGTAGACAACCATTAGAGCCCTCTGCTGATGTTACGATACTTCGCATTGTCTTCGCATTGCACAATCTATAGAGAAATATTTGGCCCAATCAGTTACAGATTTACGTGTTTTCAGTGATACAAGTGGTGATCATACAATACCAAAACTGGAATCATACAATGACATTAATGCTTTTCAGTCTGATTGTGTCATAACGCTTTACCACTGTACAGCAACATTTGCCAGTCAGAGGTCACAGTTTTTACCATGTGACCGAAATTTTGTTATAATCAAACGAGAACTCAAACGACACAATCGCATTTATTTACCAGCACAGTATAACCACATGATTACGAATGCAAGAAATACTGATACTCCATTTCAGGTTTACGAAGTTGTCAATGAAGAAATCTTAGATTTTAAACATTGGTGGTAACCGTTTTACAAGAAATCTTCAGGTAGCATTGTGGACAAAACAGTGAAATTCCAAGTAAGTAAATATAGAGAATGTTTATAAAGCAGAATCTCTAGGTTATGTGCAAGCTCATAAGTTTATCAATGAACTAAGAACTGATATTTTTCGATTACTCAAAAGTAATGTCACAAACGTTCCACTGCTAACGTCAAAGGCATACGATTGGCAAGTCCCGATCAATCAGAAAAAGATAAACGATTCTTCACAAATCATCAAATGAATACCTGACCAATACAAAAAGTTTTATAGGATGATTTGTTCATGGAAAACCACTGACCAAGAAACTGCAGAAGACGAAGATGCAGACGGATAGGATCCTATGTAAAGTAATTCTATTTTGACAACGTATTTTGCTACGTATTTTTCCAGCTGTCTATTGTATTACTTTTCTTGCTGTACGAATAACACATGCTTTACAAAAAAAAAAAAAAAAAACGAACGGTGACAATAACAGTGTTAGAAGCCTAACATACGTGATAGTTCGGATACATATATCCAAGATTAACATACAACATTGTATTCAGCATGTATATTTTCATAGCTTTCTATCATAAACTGCACATTACATGCCCTACACACAATTACAATTGCGTCCAACTCTAATTGATTGGAAAAAGGGAATATTTTTTCAATTTTTAAGCTTATTTAACCAATTGCAGTGCTACAATACAAGATTCTCCTTCTTGTCTTAGTGTTTGTTAGTTCTTTTGCTACAAGTAATCAATTATACACTTTTTGCAACAAGTACAAACAACGCCTCGGGAAGGTTTTTTAGCGTTTTTGAAAACTTAGGTCTGATGCACTTATTCCCTTTTTCCAATCAGTGATTCAATTATTTCCTTATGGAATTATCGGTACTTTTCAGTGGATGAACCCATGAAATTTGAAAGTTCCAAATCAAGTTAAGTAGACCAACGTACAGAGCAAATTAAAAATTTCCTTGTAATTAAGAGTACTCTACACATTTTATATCTATTTTTATCACAACTTTATTGCTTGCTTGCCCTGTGTCCTAAGCGCTCCATATAATAAACATAAGCTTCAGCAATTATTATAGTAGAAAAGGCACGGTTTCCGTTTCTCAATTTGTTCCGTTTCTGAATTTGTTTCTCAATTAATATCGATCGTTTTCGATTATTTTTACAAACCAACCCACTACCAATTTTGCATATATAGAAAGTGCCGCCGCCCTTCATAAAGAAGAATTTTAAAAAATGCTATGAGACGTTGTGTTCATTTTCAATAAAGAGTTAATATACTGAATTTCAGCTCTGTAAGTTTAAGGGCTTGTGAGATACTCAATTTTTTTTCGCAAAAATTCTTATCCCCCTACCCTCTTGAGATATTATTATAATGAAAGGGATATGATAACATCCCAGTTTGGACTAAGTTCTAACTATATACCAAAAGTAATTCCATCCGACTTTGCAATTTGGCCTTGATGATCAGGCATACATAGTTACATCCATTTTTTATATAATAATTTATATACTATAGCGATTCGAAAATGTACCGCTTCAAGTAGTTAGCTCCTCTAAAAATTTATAGGCTGTGTGTCTTGAAAGCCAAGTAGTAGTGTAAGTCCTATAGTTATTCTTGCAATTACAAATATCAATGTCCAAAAATGCCTGAAGTTCTTATCCCACCTAGAGATACTCATCTCAGGTAAGTAAACAGAAACAAATGAAAAAGGAAGGGTAATGGAAGTAAAACGTAGACAAATTCACCAGTGTTCAGAAGCATATTTTTTAAGAACGCTCGACCATAACAATAGGAGCTAAATACACGGTTGTGATTAGTTGAAGTTATCCGTTTCTCGCCACCTACCATAAATATAGCAGAAACGAACTACCTACTACTGTGGTCTTCGTGGCCGAGCAGCTACACAAGTTTTAGTAATTATTATTAGACACTACTTTTGCCGTGGGTTCAAATCTGGCTCAGAGGAACGTTTTAATTTTTGTATTTTATTTTTTATTAAGTTTCCATAAGACTTTTAATATATGATAAAAAATACTCAAAAACGTCAATTACTGACGTTATGCGTGCAGTTTTGCTACACGACTCCATAGTATAGGTAGTAGTAATCGTAGTAGTAGTAGTAGTAGTAGTAACAACGGGTCAGAAGCCCCATAGGGCTCGTTTTGTTCCAGCTTGATTGTCATGATTATAATTTAACCTCAGCTGCTTCTTCAATTTTCTTCTTCTTTAATTCCATCAAACTGACAATTTTCTTCTATTACTATAATATACAATACATATACTAGAAGGTTTTGACAATCGCAAACTGCAACGAATCAGAAACGTGTACTTAGTTCTTATGACTAGGGTCGAGGGTGAAAGAAATATATTGTTCAGAAGAGACTGTCTACAATGTGGTAAGTAGAGTGGGTCGCAGTGGTCATGGTGGGTCGTAGTTCCTCATGGTAGGTCTCAGTGGGTCATGGTGGGAAGTGGGTCGCAGTGGCTTACATGCTGTTCACCCTCGACCCACTGATCCAATCACAAAACGCGACCCTCTTGGCCCACTGACCCACCGACCCACTCCAACTCTGATCTGAGGGTGGGGTACTTGGTTCGTTCCCAAGGCAAGTAAGCTTGAAGTGAACAACATCGTGCTCCTGAGTTTTCTCGGGAGATTCTAATTTCTTCCTTTTTTCTCCTTCCGCTACTTTGCCCATCATAATCAACTTGCTTCAATCATTATCCTTAGCCTAACAGGCAAAATCGTGGGGCATTAAACGCAAAGATCACGAAATATCAAAAGTGCTAATAACTGTGTCAGAAGTGCCTAAAGGACATGAAGAGTTGCAGTGAAATTTTGTGTAGGGACAATACCAAAAATAAACGAATACGGTACGTGTTTTTTTTTTTTATTTTCTGGGGAAGAAATGGTTTTAGTGGACAAAAGCCCGTACGCAAAATTTTGATATTTGACGCCCGTAAGTCAAAAAGTGGACCGAAGTGAACGAAATTGTGCACAGATATTCAAGACCCGAAATGTGTTTAATATTTTCCTGGAATAAAAGGTTGGATGGGCACGGATTCCGGAAAGCCTTTGATCATGAAATATCAAAATTGCTAATAGCAGTGTCAGAAGCGCCTAAATGTCTTGAAGAGTTGCAACGAAACTTTGTGTAGGGCCAATACGCAAAAAGGAAACTTTGTTTTTTTTAATTATTTTCTGCGGAAAGACTGTTCTAGAGTTCAAAAACCCCTAACCAAAATTATGAAAATTGACGCCCTAAAAGCAAGAAGTAATGTGAATGTGAATGTAATTGTGCACAGATATTGTATACGTAAAATGAGACAATATGCGTTTCATATTTTCCTTTAAAAAAAAAAAAAAAAAAAAAAAAAAAAAAAAAAAAAAGATGAGTGGGGCACACACCCTTCCAAACCTTTGATTACGAATTATCAAAAGTGCTAAAAAGTATATATCAGAAGTGCCTAAATTATATGGAGGATTGCAACGAAACTTTTGTAGGGACAATACACAAAAAATAAGCAAACATGTGCTTTTAGCTTGTGCGGAGAAACAGTGTTTGGGTCAAGGCCTGTTCCGCAAAAAGTAAATATTATCGTAGACGTACGGGAAGGAGTGGATAGAAGCAATTGAAATTGGGTGTATAATTTGGCACACCAACAGTAAATAGAAATCGAACCGTGTTTTTAATTATGTGAAAAAATATTGTAAGGGGCAAAGGCGAGCCCTGAAATACTATAAAATACGCCATAGGTAGGAAACAGCTAGTGTTAAAATAGTGAAATGTTATCAATAGACAGATGACGTAAAAGTTAGAATCTATAAAGTGAATTTCGAATTATCTTGTTTCCATCCTCAAAAGTTCAAGTTCAAAGACGGAAATACTTTCGGTGAATCAGAAAAGTGAGTGGTCTGAGGCATTATATGTATATTTTTGTTTTTTGATTTAAATTTAAGTCTCTTGAGTATAGTATTTTATCACGACAGAAATCAGTGTGTTTCGTCGTTATCGCAAAGTGTGCAATTTGCTTCGTAAACGAGTATTTTTTTTTTTACCCTTCCTTACCTAAGCAGTCTTAGCGGAGTGGAGTGAACATTCGTCTCGTAATTCAGGGGTCCCGGGTTAGATTCTCGCTGCGGTAAGTTGTTTTTATCAACTACAATATCCAGACTTCTGATGCGTAATGAAACGAGAAATACTCAATTTCTTTCGGTCTTACAAGTTAGAGTTGAGATGGCTTTGTTCACTGGGGAAATACTAGCAAAATGACGTCACATGTCTGTGTACAACCTTGATTCGTATTGTGTGAATACGTAACGTGTTTGGCAAAAAAAATCATGAATACGACCCCTATGGGTCACACTTAGGGCCTAGTATGAGTCATAAATGTATCTGGAATGATGTTTTCGAACAATTATTCCGAACGTCTTCCACTATTACTCCTAGTCCTAGAAATAATAATATTTTCGTTCGTCATTTGTAACACGTTTCATATATCCGTTCAACCAAAATTTGTAAATAGAAACTATTCTTTTTTATATTGGTAGACTATGTATATTTTGTTCAACTATCAATATACGCATACATAATTCAAAGTCTTTTATCCAAGAGAAAGCATGTGGAAGCGCCTTATCGTGGTGAAGACAACTACTATTTAATTTCTGTTTAGGCATCTGAAGTTTCGATATTAATATTGTCCAGGTGCTGACACCTTCTTCCTCCCCTCTCGTTTCCTTCCACACACTAATCCCTCGTCCGTCTCCTTTAGCCTAACCAGCATAACCATGGGACATAAAACTCAAAGATTTCGTTTACTAACCCCTCAAAGGTATCTCTTGTCCTTTCTTTTTCTTTTTCTATCAGCTTTAGTGTGCTTATTTACATTGCAATAGAATGTAAGTAATATTGAGGTCTTAAATTTTCAGTAATATTAGTAATACTACTACTACTACTACTACTACTACTACTACTACTACTACTACTACTACTAATAATAATAATAATAATAATAATAATAATAATAATAATAATAAAATTTTTAAACTTCCCTAAAATTTTGCAAAATTTACAGATAATTCGGGATTTCGGGAGGGTGTTTGGACCTCCAGGACACACATCTGTAACTACCAAATTTTAAACCAAAGCGTTTCATGTAGAAACTATTCTACTGTACGATTTGAGGAAGATAACTGTAATAAAAATAACAATACCACTAAACAGTAAGGCATATAATAAGCTAACTTCTAGGATATGGAGAAGTATTTATTAAAGCTTTGCTACAAAAATGCCTACACAGACCATAAGAAATTCAATGCGCTCCGAAACACAAAGTAACAAAATCGCGTATAAGATTCTGTCTACAAAGCAATTGTTACTTAAAGAATAGACATATACTATTTCGAGAATCGAGATAAAACTAGAAATATTAACGATACTTTTCGTCACGTCTCGATTTCCATCTCCAAACCGAGACAATAATTTGAGTTAGCCTTGTCCGTCATTAATGTAAAATGTTAACTCTCATGTCAATTTGGTTTGTTTTCTTTCAGAAACAATATGAGAAATTCCTCTTCTCATAACCAACACTAAACAAAACCGCCACTAGTATTCTTGCCAAATGTTGCATTTCTGGTTGTAATGCAACCTGAGCGATAATAAGTTCATAACTTTTAATGTTCTATAAGATAATAATTATTAGTTTATTATTATTATTATTCCTGAAGATTTGATAGTTCAAATATTGAAACATCGGAGTATTGAAATATGTGAAGAAAATAAAACGTGTCATCGCCCATCAATCGCCATAAATAATTCTAGAGTAAAAAGAAAAAAGTACTGGTTGCTCGTAGGTCCTATTCTTTTCGACTACCTTCAGATTACTGGTCGAGCGCGTTGACCACTTAAACACGATTATTGCGCAGCAATTGATTTGTTTTTAGTTTGTTTAAGAGTATAATACACGCACTGTATTTGACTCAAAATAAGGAGTTCTATATTTTGTTTTTAAAAAATCTTTAATGTTGATAATTTAGTGAATACATTGTTATAATCTCCTCCGAGTCCTCAATTACATATTCCTGTGTTTTGTCAATCAATCTGACTATTAACAAGCTACTGTTTTGAGCGAAGAGAAAAGGCTTTTTATTTAGGTGAGCCGGAAGAAGTAACGCTTTAGATGAGTGGTTTCCTAATCCGACAACCCGTGTTCTATTCCCGCCTTCGCCTTTTACACTTTTTAAAATATTTCATTTACAAGGCTGAGCTCAAGTTGGATGCTGTTAAATGAAAGATAATCTCCAGTGGAGAAATTCAGTGATGAAGTAATCTGAAACTAAAGGAGAGAAAATAAGTGGAGAAATCGAGTTACAGAGTTAATTCAATCAATCGTTCTATATTTGATATTAACCGTTAATTTCGTGCATTTTTAAATTGTTGTTTATTGATACTATATTCTTCCCTTTTCTCCTTGTGTCTCAATGCGTAAATTTACACAAATATTAAACAAATCACGAACCCTCAGTTATATTTACAATCTAAGGAGAAATACGCTTAGTAGGGGTAAGTTCTCCAACTCGTTTAAGTGTTATCGAATTTTGCATTTTTAATATTTACAAATAAATTACCGCATAACAATATTTAGCATTTTTAAAAGTTATTTAACGAATAATGAAATCAACAATTTCTTCTTTCGAAGTAGTATTACGTGTAAATCAGTAGTGCCGGAATCTAAGAGCTCACGCTGTTACATCCCCAAAATTTTCATTGGGTTCTTCTCTCCAAATGATCCATCCATACTTTTAATTGTTGTAGATGTAGGAATATTGTTAATAGTTTCAAAACTAAGCCCAAAGCTTTCTGTTAGTCAAAAAAATAACCTACCATATATACCGCATAATATATCCTATATTATTTGATACGCGGATATGTATAGTTATTTGATCTAAGTAAACTTGTTTATATGATCCTCATTTGAGTTAATTATAAGACTAACTGAGTCCCCCGACTCTTATCTTCTCATCAGCGCTTTTGATATTCGTATATTCTTTCAAGTGGCTGTGTATAGGTTTGCGTGTGTATCATACAAACAAGAGGTACTGTGAGTATAAGTATCCAAAGACTCCCTTTTGTCATTTCGTCAGCCAGCGTTTCGCTCCACTTCTGCACGAAAACACTCCTAACAATTTGTGCCTTTAACAGTTGGGGGCAACTTCACGCTGCTGTGCTAGCTACTACCAGGCGTAATTAACCTTCGAGCAGGCGTTAGTTGGGTTGCCAATCTCACGGATTTTGTACCTCAAAAAATTCTGTGGCCCGCTGTACAGTCACGAAAAAAGTATTCTTCAGTTGACGAAATTTCTTTTCCTAATAACTCAATAGTAAATTAACTTATTAGAGTAAGGGTTTTGGCAAGTTATCACAGGGGCGTCATTTAGGGAGGGCAGGAGGGGGCAATTGCCTCCCCCCAAGAGTTTGAGAAATACATATACTTTAATCGATTGTCTACTAATATACTAATACAAAACCGGAAAATTCTTATGTCTGTGGTGCTTTTGCCCTCCTCAAGCGAAGTCTGAAATTACGCTCCTCAGTTATCAGATTATAACTATTCCAAGAATAACAACAAAAAGATTCAAATTAATTAATTTGTTCCCGAGATATTGACAAAAGAAAATTTGTCAACTGTCAAATACTTTCTATTCCGTGTGTACCATACGGAAGTGTTCCTTACCGTACCACCGATCTTTTCCTTGAGATAGTCTAGTACCGTCAAGTGGGGTGAATAGGAATTGTGTGGTGAATAGGAACAAAACTTTCACGTTTTAATTTGTTCAGTCTTACGTTTTATTTCTGCAAGATAAACTCTATTTTAATTGTCTGAGACACTCTTCATAGCCTAACCTTGCTGTACGTGCAATAATAGGTTTTGCGGCTTGCTTTGATATTTTTTTCTCCGCAACTATTTTTAGCCGCAATGTTGTTGACAATTGTGAACTTAGCTTAACTTTGTTCACTCCACAGGTGGCGCTCTAAGCAATTAGTTGTATGCTACTTCAAATCATTTGTTTATGAGCGCACTTCGAGGTTTAACGTGCAAAACTAGTTTCGAAATCAGATAATTTGATTTTAACACACTTCTGTAAATAACAACAGCATTTTTGAGAGTGGCAGGTGAATAGGAACACAATGCCTCGAGTTTATAAACCAGATCCCCGTGTCAAAAAATATCGCAAATATCCAAAGGATCTGTTGGAAAAAGCTAAAAGGGACATTATCGTTAACAGATTAGCGTACAGAAGTGTGAGTGACAAATACGACATACCCACAAGTTTTACACAGACATGTAAAACATTCTAACGTGAAGTCTCAAGGAGGTCAAACAGTGCTAACAAAAAATGAAGAAGAAATGATTGTTGACAGAATTGTAAAGTGTGCAGAGTAGGGTTATCCCCTAGAAGTGTATGACATAAGGCTTATGATCAAAGGATATCTGGATAGATGTGGGAAAACAGTTCCAAAGTTCAAAAATAATTTTCCAGGGAAAGAATTTGTTTGTGGTTTTCTTCTACGTCATTCGGCAAAATTGGCAGTTCGGCTAAGCCAAAACATCAAAAAAGCCAGGGCTTCAGTGTCTCCTGAAGTCATAAATGCATATTTTGACAATTTGGAGAAGGAGCTTAACAGGATTCCTGCTGAAAACATTGTAAACTATGATGAAAGTAATCTTACAGATGATCCTGGAAGATCAAAAGTTGTTGTTAAACGTGGATGTAAGTACCCGGAGAGCGTGATGAATCATAGTAAGTCAGCTACGTCCGTTATGTTTGCAGCATCAGCAAGCGGGGTTTTGCTGCCTCTATACGTTGTCTACAAAGCGGTAAACATGTACAACACATGGAAGCTCGGAGGACGTCCGGAAGTAAGATATAACTGTACCAGATCGGGTTGGTTTGACAGTCGCACTTTTGACGATTGGATACAAACTGTCGCCCTCCCATACTTCAGAAAGTTAAATGGTCCTAAAGCACTCATCGGAGACAATCTCTCGTCACATCTGTCAGTGGAATCAATTCGCCTTTGCTCTGAAAATAACATAAAATTTATATTCCTTCCCTCCAATTCAACACACTTAACTCAACCACTTGATGTTGCATTTTTTGCCCATCTCAAGAGGAAATGGCGGGAACTCATTTCCAAGTGGAAAAGAGGCCCTGGTATCCGAGAATCAGCTCTTCGGAAAGATATATTCCCAAGGCTTTTTGCAGAGCTTCTGACAGCCATTGAAGAACATTCTACTTCAAGTATAAAGTCTGGTTTTCACAAATGTGGAATATTTCCTATAGACAGAGATCAGATTCTCAAGCAGCTTCCCGATGCAGATCCTGAAGCTTCAGGAAATATTGCAGCGTTGGACGGATCACTGTTGGAAATGTTCAAAGAAATGCGATATGGGAGTTGCATTCCACAAAGAGTTCCAAAGAAGAAATTGTCTGTTGAAGCCGGAAAAAGTGTTGCCCTTCATGAGGAAGACCCAGATGACCTAGATTCTTCAGAAGACGATATTGAGGTAGAGGAAGAAGCAATCGAAAGTGACTATGAAGAGGAGGGCAAGGGGAAGCAGGAAACGTTTGTAACGGTAGTAACAGATGTTAACTATGACGACATTTCAGAGGACGACTGGCTGTTAGTGTCTTTTCCTGTAGCTGAAACGTCAAGAGCTATGAGGGCTAATGTTGAAAAGTTGTTCATCGGTAAAGTTCTTTCCAAAAGAAATGGAAGACTTACAGCAACGTTCTTGCGGGGCAGATCTACTAGGGAACACAGTGGATTCGTGTATGGTTTTCCCGACGTTCCAGATGTATCCGATTTTCATTTTGGGCAGGTAAAAGGGAAACTCCCGCTGCCCAAGCCTTACTGTAGAGGAATGATGATATTTCCCGTCAATTGCAATGTTGGTATCTGAACTATAACTATAGTACGGTATTGTCAAGTCCTCATTTGAGCCTTTGAATAGGCTATTGAAGTCTTTTGGTTAGATTACTTTTTCCTTTTGTTTGTAACGCACACACACACACACACACACACACACACACACACACACACACACACACACACACACATATATATATATATATATATATATATATATATATATATATATATATATATATATATATATGTCGCATTTCTCCTGATCATGATGAAACTAAGCCTTCAAAGGTAATGTTTTATATTATATTAGCAGATATGTCAAGGTAATTGAAAATTTATAATTTTGGAATTAGGAGCGTTATTTGGGGACAGGAGGGGGAAATTACTCTCCTGAATTTCAGAATCATACGCTTTTTAATAAATTGTGTACTAATAAAACGTGAAAGCCTTAGGTCAGTGGATATTCTTGCTTCTTCCCCTCCCCTTGACAAGGTCTGAATTGACGCTACTCTTTTGAATTTACTCATGACTTTATTCAGTATAAAAGAACATAACATGGCTCAACATATTGACAAAATTCTACTTAAATCACTCTATCTTATCTCTTCGCTTGCGATTTCTGGAATTTCATGAGGAGCTACAGGCCAAAAGGCACAGGCTTTGTCGATAGTAAGTACTGTTTCGTCTCCTGCAAATTTTCCATTTTCTTAATGTTGATTGGAACCTGATGTGATGGACAGGATGCTGTTAACGGAAGGTAAAGTACCTCTAAGTTCATTTGGCACGAGCTGGGGTCGAAACAGACATTCCACGCACCAGAATTGAATACTCTATCATATTCTCCTGAAACTTCCTGACTCTTATTTTCTTTGTTTTCAATTATTCAGGACTACTGGAAAGAACAGGGTCATGAAAACAAGAAACACTTAGAACAGTTAAAAGTCCAAAGCTCTCCCACCGAGAATTGAACTCTATACTACGTACCCCCAGCGTTGCTAGACCAGCAAGGAGGGCTTACCACTGAGCCACCGAGATCCCCTATCTGTTACAAGTGCTGTATTAATACGTGAAACGACTATTAAAGATAGTACTATTTTTTACTTATGATTACAGTAGAAGCATAATTGCGGAGATGAAATCAGTTTTTGAAATTCTGACAAAGTGTCCTATTATCGTTTTCACTCTACAGGAATTAATATTGTGCCTGGGAGTGATAGTTCATTTCTATTTTCCCATTACAATAGAGGAATAAATTCGGAGATGGAAACTGTCTATAGGGATAGACCTCTTAGACCTGTGTTTTCTTTTTCTCTTTTTTTTCTTTCTTTTTTACTATGGCGATCAGTATCGAAGTCGGTAATTGTAGACTTCCACCACATCCATTTTGGATAAAAACACAAACATCGAATTGAAACGTACGCTTTGCATCAAATCTATAAGAAAATCTTTCTTTCTATATTAGCAATTCCTCCCGCTGGTCTAGTGACTAGCACCCACACATTTGCTGCATGGTCCCGAGTTCGACCCAGAGGGAGAGATTTAAAATTTTAACGCTTTACAATGGTTGGATTCCACCTGAAACTGTAGTTTCACGTCTCGTAAAGATTCGGTACTAAAAGGGCGTTAAGCTTTAACCTACCTAGCTAAAAGCTACTTATTTCTGTTTTTTAAACTATGATGTCTGGTGTTGAAACTGTAAATCATTTTCTTTTACTACTTCCAGTTTGAATGGAAGGATAAAGTTCGAAATGTAACTTATTCTTGGAACAGTGATGTCATATCTATCTGTTTCTTATTGATATTGCTTTACTGATATTAATGTTGAAAGAGGAAGTGATAGATTTCTGTTGGTTTTGGTTTCAGTAGAGAGAGAAGGGAGAAGATAGCATATGTTCTTGAGAAGATGAATCAACTGCAGAAAACCGCTTCTCGTTATGTATTACCATTTTTGCTCTATGACGATCAACATTAGAAACAGGAATTGGTTTATTTCTACCACCTCTAGTTTGAATAGGCGTTTAATAGAAAAGATTGGATATATTCATGGGTCACTGAATCAATTTTAGTAAATCGCTTACATTTTTGCTCTCATGTATCCTGACAGAAAGATGGATAGCCGCCCTATAAGATTTCCCATGCTTACGTATAGCATAGTTTGGAAGCGTAAAACGGTCGATATATGTGACTATTCAAGTACGGTTTACCGTCATAGAAAGAGATTTACCGCCCCTCTAGTCACAGAAAACTGTATTCTATTTCGAAAATTTTGTCCAAAGATATGGGAAGATAACTTAGGTAGTATATTCTTTTGCAGCTGCCTGTACGTATGAAAATTTTTACAGAATATTTGACCTAATTGCTTTTTGTATCTCTCCAATGAATGACTATCAAAGAGCAAAGAAAACTTTGAAGTTCAAGGTAACGTTACACTGTTAGAAATTTCCGTACTAAGGAAACTTATTCTGGTTATTTATCCATAATACGAAAAATAAAACACGTCTATAATATTGCATGCAATACATAAATGCTGTCTTAAAGAACAAGTAAACAGTGCTCGCGCTTTGACAAATTTCAAATTACGCTTTGTATGCTAATTTGAGGAATCCAAAGAAAACTTTAAAACAAACTCGTTTATAAAGTCTTTGACATTCTTTGAAATTCAGTAGTACAAGATCTCATCCTCGGATACATTTCTATTAATTTGAAGATGCTCAATCTAATGGAATGATTTTAAAACTTATTCGCTTATGGTGTCAGGACAAAAATGACTTTAAGTTTTGAATATGTACAGTATTTCTTATGTCAATAGGAAATGTACCCACACTTCAAATTAGTATCAAACCTGATCTCATTAACAGATATAGGAAATATTATATCACTTACTACACTCAGAACTCCGCGACGCACGTTTTTGGAATTGTTAACGTAATCTGTATTTGCAATAATGCAGTTTTTAAATATTTCGTTTGGATTTAGAATCCATTAGAATATAGAATAGAATAGACATTGGATCGGAAGACAGTGTACGATTAGTTTTGGATCAAAATTTCATTTTTGTCTGGATATTTTATTACTTGGAGTTAGCAGAATTGATCAAATGATGTGATTACGTAAATGTAAACTCTATGGGATTTGGAAACTTAAACTTTTCATTCCAACTCTCATTGGTAAAATCAAGTTCTATAACGAAGTAATACTCACAATTAGTGAAAGAAATTTCTCATATTGTAAACAAAACGATATCCAAGATGGGAAGTGCATTCTTAAATTCAAGACGAGCAGCAAAACATGATAATTTCCACACAGTTTCAGACACGAGAATCGAGACTAGACTAGAAATTTCCCAATTCTCTAGAGCAACAGTAGTCTTACATTTCAAGCACTATTCTAATGTTACATGATTCATAATACAAAATAGTATACATTGATAAAATGGTTGTACAAACAAAATAAAGAACATTTATAATCATTTAAAGGTACACAAGTCATTATATAATCATATGACAAATCTCGATCAATTTTTTTACATAGGTGACGTTCGCGTCTGGGGTGGATTTTATCATTTTACTTTGACGGTGCAACTCAAGGGAGAGGGGCGATGTTTAAAATGATCGAAAATGACCGATATTAGTGTCGAGTCGGTAGCTTTCGGAGTTACTGAGATAAACAGTGACACTTCCGATATCGTTTAAAATCAAATTCAGCCTCGGAGCTTGGGGAAGAGGGAGAGATGTAAAAATGATCGAAAATGACCGATATAAGAGAGTGCTTCAGTAATAGTAAAACGTGACTAAATTACGGAACATATTACTATTTTTTTTATTATTTTAACTCAGCGAAGCGGGTAATTGACGCTAGTAATAAATATTGTTTCAACTTTGTTATATCACACTCTTTGTGGACATATCGTAACGCACACATACATTTTGTACAAGGACTTACAGAACAAGATTAAGCGGAAACAGCTTTCCAAGAATCGAGAGGAGACAAACTCCTACAGAACTTATAAAAACGAAGCGAGAAAGCCTTGTTTCTCGTCTCGTGGACAATACTATCACAATAACAAAACGTGGCACAATTAAACTGCCTTAATATACGAAAGAATGTGCTAAGAATATGGCTATTTTACAAATATTTTCAAAGAAAATGTTTTCTGCTATTCTTAGTTATTATTTTGAATCACAAATATGATATCATATTAAAATATTTGTTTCGGCCAAAGTAGGCTTTTCTTCCCAATGCTGACAATATAACTGGAATCAGATTGGCCGATGTGAACGCAGCACTCAAGATTTAATGCCACTTCAGGTGCTGCGTCCTATGTCATTTTTCTTACAATATTCATGAAGTCACACATGTGATAATTAAAGCAAGTGACTTTGCTTTTGTAACTTCTTGTTTTAAACATATTAATGCGACAATAAATTAAAAATGAGAAAATCAGATGTGATTGTATTGTGAGGCTGTATGTATTATACAGCGTTAAACAACACAGCAAAATTGCTATCTGACGTTTCCATGTCACGCACAACAGACAAGAATGAACAGGGAAAAACTCAATAACAATAATGTTTTTTAAAAATAAATTTTCTCACAAGAGTATAATATTTTATTTCAATTATTGCAAAATTTATAATTTTATTGAGTTATATTGCGTTTAGTATTTTCTTTTTAACATAAATGAAGGTTGTTCATGTGGTAAAGATTTTTAAGCAAACAGCACAACTTAATTTTTAAATTATGTTAGCATTCACGTATAATCTCAGAATTTAAAACACGAGTTTCTAATTACAACAAGCTTCAGATCTGACTTTTTATTTTCTACCTACTTGCCATGATCTTCCAAAAACACAATTCTAACTACTGAATTTCACAAATTTTCATATGCATACGTTATATTACCAAATGTTCACAACATAGATTTCAGCGAATACTGACAAGAGGAAGCAACATATCAGACATTTCTAAATTCGCATTATGCGATATTAGTGCCAAATTTGAATTAACAGATACATTTAATTATGGCACTTTCTTAAAGCAAGCAGATATAGGCGCATTTTTCTGTTACTCCCGCTTGGATCTTGTTGTTGTTGATATCAGTTCATAATGGTTTTGTTTTCATATTGATCATGAGTTTTGTTTATGTCTATGCTGAAAGACTGATATAATTCAAATTGTTCTTAATTATCAAATAATTTATCAACGATATTTTCAACACAATTAACACAAAATGTGGAAGTTTAATGGTGGTGGCCTCCCCCACCTCCACCACCACTATGTCCTCCTCCATAGTGTTCCTCGTTTCCACCTCTGCGTCCGTGACTTTCGTCTTCATGATAATGACCCTTATGCGCGTGGTTACTTTTGTGACCACTACCATGGTTATGGTGACCTCCATGATCATAATGACCACCTTTACCGTAATGACTTCCTTGGTAACCCTTACTATGGTGTCCCCCTCCATGGGATTTACCACCCTTATCATCATGAAATCCATGATGCTCTCCATATTTCTTATGATGTCCATCATCATGGTGCTCATCGTAATGATGTGAATCCTTCCCAGATTCTTCTTTGTTATACGTATTATGAAAGCCTTTTGTACTGTGTCCTTTACTGTGCCCTCCCTTCTTACCATAATGTGAGCCTTCTGATCCTTTCTTACCTCCGTGATGACCTCCATGGTAAGAACCGCTTTCATGATGACCTTTGCTGTGGCCTCCTTTTGCTCCGTAGTGACTTTGGTGCTGTTCATCTCCGTGATGCCCCTGATGGCCACTTGAATATCCACTTGAAGATTTATGACCTCCATCTCCTCGACTTCCCGATTGTTGGTGGTGGCTTCCTCCATATCCTTCCCCATGACTCCCTCCATAGCCACTATCACCACCTCCTCCACCATAACCACCGCCATATCCTGTAGCTGAAGATTCTAAATCTTTAGCATCAACGTCTGAAGATCTTCGCAAACGACCAAGAAGATCTTTACCCAAGCTAATTGATAGTGCTTGGTGTGCCACTAAACTGATACAAATAATAAAAAATTGTTTTTGTAGCTTCATAATGGCAACATAAATAATTTACGTTGCAACGTAAAGATTAAAAGTAAAATATTGTATCAAATCGCAAATTCATGTCTTTTATAAGCTTCTTGGTTTTCTCTCTTCCGTACTTTTCTTTTAATCGTTGACGTAATACAGTTTCTGTATAGAAGGCGTGTGTTGCAACAGCGAAGAAGTGAAGCATTTATGCATATATATACAATAAGCAGATGAATGACGAATGTGGTTATCATCCGGAACTGTGGTTAGTGTTACGTGCTCAAGTTATGCGGAAGCTTGCGTTATGTTTTCCATATATGGTTTGTATTTTGATGAAATATAAGGAAACCTGAATCGTTAGAATAAATATGAAAAGGGGATCTTATGTATTATGATGGTTATGATGATTAAATAAACATGCTAGTGAAATAAACATGCTTCAATATTTCGTTGCACTGCACGATTAATAGGAAGAAACCAAAATCAGTAAACAACTCAAATTCTTTACAGATTAATTGTGGTATACTACTCTACAAATTAAAAACTAAATTGTTATTTTCAATGTATTGACTTCGTAAATTGTGAGGTTTCATGAATCCGAAAGATCTACGCGCGTGTAATGCCAACGACACGTTCCACGCCCGTAGTAAAACTGATTGATATTTTCCAAATATTCTACAAAGAGACTTCAAAACATTGTTTTCTGACGGAGAGTAATATTAAATCATCTCATTAATATTCTTAATTGAAGTATTGACATTTAAATCAAAGACTACCTTTTCATTTTATTCAACCAATTTGTGGAAATAAACATATTAATGCTGTAGTTCCGTATATCGTAAAAAAAATTAAAAAATCTATCTTCAATACTTTCAGATTACAGCACAGAATCCGTGGCTTTTCTCCGGATACTCCCGTTTCCTCCCACTTTCTCATTCCACCAATTCTTCCATCCTCATTCACTTGCCTTAATCATCATCTCCCTAAGCCTAAACGGTATAATCGTGGGATGTTAAATAACTCTTTAACTTTATACAGCACAGAATTATTTTAGTGACAACTATATTGATTTATGCGGCACGTGCAATATACATATGGGTTGTTATTATATAACTGATACGAAAGCATATTGCTTTCCTCTATTGAAGCTCACATTAGGGAAGGAAATTCTGTTTAGGCTCAACATTTATAAGTTTGCGGTACTGCGCTTAAGTCATTTAATAAAGTTGTTTCGTGAAATATTGTTTTCTTCATATCTGAAACAAAAGGAATGTGAAGCTATCTTCAAATTATCTTTTAGGCAAAAGTTATAGATCTGTAAAAATTTAGACGTTGTTTGATAGTGAATTGTATTGCAGGCTCTGTATAAGTTTAATATCGTATGTGCAACCATACGTGGAAGTTAATATCGGCTCGAGTCTTTGATTATAATGTATTAACACATCACTATAGACAACTACCAGTTACAACAACTATTTTTTCCTACAAATTTTAAAATGTAAATTCAAATTATAGTAGCCCTCATAAATTAAGCCTGCAGTAAAACGGAATTTTTTCCTAAATCTAGAACGAGCAAAATTACTTTTTTGTCTCTGAAAATGATATAATCGTGTCATTTTATGAAAATTATTTTAGATAGAATCGGTTGATTTGCAGTGCTTAAATGAAAATTTATTATTATTATTATTATTATTATTATTATTAGTAGTAGTAGTAGTAGTAGTAGTAGTAGTAGTAGTTGTTGTTGTTGTAATAGTAGTATGTCTTTGTCGTCTTGTCGACTTTCTGATCGTATTAGTAGACCTTCTCTTCCCTAGTTAAGCGAACATGAGCAAATGATTTACCCCGTCCCCAGTAAGCATTTTCTTTTAACATTTCTCAGGATATGTTATCTTTCGTGGCTTTCAGTCTATTTTAACTCCTTTAAGGTATGGTGATGTTTCCTATTCTTGTCTGTTAAGTTTTATTAATTAAAACAATATTTTTTTTCTTCTTGAATGGTCAGCAAAAATTACCAAAAATATTGGTCAGAGATTACTGATTAAAATATTTCACAAGTAATATGCAGATTGAAACAGAGTACTAAAGATAACAATACAATTGAGAAGTAAAACCTTTTGTTCCTGGCCTAGTGAAACGAATGCTTCGTTCAATGTCAAAGTAGTTAAATCTTAAACTTAATTGGATCCATGTTTTGTATATTCGTTCTTTTTTCAACTTTTTTCAAATATTCAATTCCTTTCTTTGCTGAAATCCTGAACATTCAAGCGTCCTGAGAAATATTTTCGGGACGCAGATCTCGATTCCGTGATGGTCCCGGATTTCCCGGGACGAATGGCAACCGTAAATTGGAGACTTATCTTCATCTAGTACTTGGATCTTATATGGCCTACCGTACACTGTTAAAAATGGTTTCTTTAATTCGAGAAAAAAATCCTCGTATTTGAGAAAATCCGTTTCTTACCTGTGCACCGAGTAATACATTCTTAAAAGTGAGATTTCGATTTTCTCAAATCAATTTGAGAAATAATGACTCAAACGCGAGGAATTGTGTCTCATTTCTGAGGGTGCAAATGCTTTCTCAAATTTGAGAAAAAAATTATTCTTTCTTAAAATATAGAAAGGAACATCTGAGGAAATGAGGCACATAACTCCCATTTTGAGAAACACATTTCTAAAAAAAAAAAAAAAAAAAAAAAATTGAGAAATGTCTTTCTCCAAAGCGAGAAACGGCGCACAGAAACAGGATTCTCAAATACCATAAGGAGAAAGGGAGAGGGTATAAACAAAATATAAACATGAAAAAGAATTCAAACTTAGTACACACAAAATTTATATTAAATAAACATCTACAGTTATATTTTTTTAAAATATAACATATTTAAATCTTCATTTCAAGAGAATCACATTCCTTAATAACGAAATATTTGTTTTACAACAAACCAAAAAAATAAGCAGATAAATTCTCTAAAAACTGCCAAGGAACGAACGCCACATTTACACTACACCATTATTATCAATCTCTATCAATGTCTCCCTTAGCCTTGGAGCACAATCTAGGGACGTTAAATTAAAAAAAAAACGAAATCTTTGAGTTTTACGTTCCACAGTTGTGTCGGGTAGGCTAAAGGAGAAGATTATGATGAGAATGAATAAGATAATGGAATGAAGAAAGTGTGAAGAAACGGAAGAATCCCGAGAAAACCTATGCACACTGTGTTTATCCACCACAAAGCCCATTTGCCTCGAGGTGGGATCGAACCAAGAACCTCATGCACTAGAAGTGAACGCTCTACCACTTAGCTATCGCGACCCCTACATCAAATTAAGAACAAATGGGTATATTGTTATATGCAGTGCGCGAATTGATGGGGGTTGTTAGAAATTTGCCCTCTGAGGAAAATTTAACGCTCCTGGAGAAGAAAATTTTCTGGTACGGATAACTTTTCAAATTCTCTCTTTATAGATAGTGTACGTGTGTGGATGCGTATATGGGTGAAATTCATCCCTCTCCCTGGAAAAAATATTCGGTGCAGATTGATTATACGGATCCACATAATTGTAAAATTTACAGAAGAAATTTGTAATAATATATTAATGCACTAGTGGGTAATAATCAAAATATGGTGTGCTCTTACCTGTGACATGAGTATTTACGTTAAAATATATTAATGAAGGTCGAACCTGGTATACTCGTATTCGCCCATAAGATAAGTAGTGGTAGATTAATAAAAGACAATATGACGTGCGATGAATGTAATGAGCAAAGGACGTTAAGGAAAAAGATATCTTTGTGTTGTGAAAGCAGTGGTTTTCCATACTCTTTGTTTACGAGTATACCCACCATCGCTGACGCGACTGATTCCTACGGACGCACCCCTGAACAGAACCCCCTTGTTGCACTCCTGCACTGACTTGGTTAAATAGCATTCGTGCTCTTTAATGGCCACCTAGCACAGGTTGGTTTGTGTTTTCAGCATAAGACCTCTTAAAGTGAATCTGTTCCGGGAATAAGTGCACCTCAATGTAACAAGCAAATGATTAACAAAAATATATCTGCATCATAAAAACAGAGGGTTCCCATAATCCTCCATTACGAGTATAACCTCCATCGTTGACGCGCGTGCTTCCTACAGTTGCAACCCCGCGCTATTGCGCGGCACCCTACTGCACTCCTGGCCTGACTTATTTAGATAGCATTCGTACTTTAAGTGGCCATCCAGCACAGGTTGGTTGGTGTCTTTGAAAAGGTCCCCTTAAAGTGAATCTGCACCTGGGAATGAAAGTGCACCCCTGAAAAATGATTGCTGAAGGCACAGAAAGTGAATTCATAAAGAAGTGTATATTTCATGAATTTTTTGTAGGGATTCATATAATCAATCTGCACGAAATGCTCAATTCGCACAGTGACTATATGCCATAAATAACCTGCAAACGTATGTCATTAGGAAAAAAGAGGCGCCAATCTATGCTAGGTGATCAGTACAAAGTACTTTTGCATTACAATTTCATAATAATAAATCACACTGTTTTCAACGCTGTTTCTAACTACACAGATGACTTATGGGTTCTATGTTTCTATACGTAAGCTATTTTGCACCTTATAACGAATGGAAAAGGGTGTAAAACATTAGCATGCCTCCCCAGTCTATTTATAGCTACATAACAAAAAAGATAATTACAGTAATTGATCCATTTATTCTTTACCTTTGCCCACCATTAAACTTCATGAACTTACATTACAATATTAATTTTAATAGAACACAGGTAATAACTTCCATGAATCTTGTTGCTCAAATCTATATGTTTATTTTCACATGCTGTTTACTTCCTCGACTCTCGTAATTGTATGGTGTGTTCATACGCCACCTCAGCCGCATCACCGCACTGCGTACTCATATCCATTCGCACTCTGCTACAGTTGAAATCTTGTATCTCTTTCCCTGTATAGTAATTAAGCCCTAGCAATATTACACCCTAGTAAAACATAGTAATATTATTTAGGTAAGCAATGTTACCGTTATTTTTCAGTCATCTATTATATTACAAATCAGGCGCTATTTCACTCTCGTTTTTAAGAATTGAGAAAATCTTATAAATGGGAACCTGAAAATTTGCCTTGAGCTCACAAATGAAACCATGTTTGAAAATAATGAGATGTTTTGTCTCAAATATGAGCAAAAATTACTTATTTTGTTTCGAACATGCATTTTTCTCATTTTTGAGCAAGGAAATTTTTAAGAGTGTAGTTGGCGAAAACTTTTACCTTTATTTTTGGTAGGATATCTAGGGCATTTTGGAATTTCGTTCAGAGATACCCTTCCGGCGCCTCTCCAACACACCCGATGATGCATTAATGAAATGTACGACAAAAGTTTAATGGGAGTTCTTTGTTATCCAATTTTTCATTGTCGAGTTACCTTTATTTTCGCATTTTGTCGAGAAATTTTTGTCTGGCATTTGTGCACCCAGATTGGTAGGCTCTATATACCTTTCATTCATTCGGTTCATTCGGTCGGGTCATTCGGTGCATAAAGGATTAAAGTGCAATTTTGGTCATTTTGGTCGTTTTATTTCATATTTAAGAACTCTATCTAAGCTCCTTAAGTACTTAAACGTACCGTACAAACTTCGTCCCTTTTGTCTCAACTTCAGTAATTGAACTTTAATTTTTTGTGCTTTGAACGCCATGTATATAGCTAGATGTTTTTATATTGAAAATCCGACCATATTCTTGTCTTGCACAAGATCTATATCTACATCAAAATCTACATTATTTTCATTATCCAATAATGTAATTCTCGATGCTTTTTGTATGTAGTACATCCTTTAATTCTACTGTTATCTACCTTTAAAAACAATTTGTTTTTGTAGGTACCTTTAAAATATTATTATTATTGCAATTAGTGATATCTATAGAGTGCATGATGTTTTGCTGCATTTACTTTCAAACAATTGTATCAGTAATATTTATTTCAAACTTTTATTTTTGTCTGTTTGGATAATCTAAAAGTTATGGAAAAAGTTTCTAAAAGTTTTTCTAATGTTTCAGGTCCCCATGTCACAAAGCATATACTGTGGTTATGTTCATTTCTTGGTGTGAAAACCACTATTCATACTGAGAGTTAACTAACAAACGAATAATGACCCTTTGCTCGGAAAACGAGCATGAGTTCCTTCGGCAGGGTAACTAAGCATGACTTAGGTTCTCTCTGTTGACAGAAAAAAGTTTTCCTCAGAGAATTCCAAACACAACCTCACTGAGCTTTATAAATGTCCTATTCGCTACATACAACAAAGTTACAAAGCGTCACATAACAGACCAGAGCACGCGAGAGTACGTTCAAGTTGGCTCATCCCAGCATGCTTCCTTTACAAAATATAGCTTTTTGAACTGCAAAACGAACTAGTCCATAAGGAATTTTCAGTTAATTTACAAGAAAGACTCAGAAAATCTATGTAGTTAAATTACTGTACCCAGTTATGACAAAAGAGTCTTTGTTGAGCTGTACATTTCATAAAAATGCATTAAATGATTTACTTTCGGTTGGAAAAATGTAGCCACACAAACTGCAAACCTTTATGGTACGAATATAGGGTGTTCACTTAATTTAGAAGATTCAATGTTACATGAGTTGCAACTTGTATTGTTATCCGGCAAAACTTGACCGAATGTCTTCCCATCCTAATCAAATCATTGAATCCACCGTCATCATTAAAATGAGTACACAAAACTTTCTTTTTCAAAGAAATGACGAAAAGAAATACAATTACGTTCTACTTAGAAAAAATGGAAGTAAAGTTGATCGAATCTTCCTAAGTTTATAAAAAATGAACATATCGAGTACTTATAAATATAAAATACTGATATCTATAAATTGAACGAGAATTCGCAATCATCCTTAAAAAAAGCACCTTTATAGCTATCGTGATATGCTACTGAGTATTGTTGGTGACAGTGTAAACTCCGTTAGTGCAGCATCTGCTGTTGTACGTTTGTGATGCGAAGGTATTTTGCTTCTTAATAATTCATACAAAAAATTGAACAGTATGTTACGATCAATATTTCTTGGAGTTAATGACGTCCGAGTACGCGGCCAATCCTGCAACTATAGCTTTTATCATTCTCGAAAGTAGGTGACAAAAAGAGCACGTCTGCTTCATTCTGTTTCACCTACTTGATCTTTACTGTTTCAGGTCAGGTCCGTTACGTTATGACGTTCGAAAGTGAATAAAGAGTATGGGCCTTATACAGAGTCGTTCTGACGCGTGATTAGTGCCATACTAAAGGAGTTGACTAACCTGTTTCCTGCAGTAGTCAGACCTTTGGTATGACGCTAATCATACGTCAAAACGACTCTGCATAACGTGGTGTATCTTATTTAATTGTTTCAATAGATTTTGGTGTTCCTTGTTCCCTTTCTTTTTCCTCCTTACAAAGTTGATAGCTTATTTATTTCGTAGAAGCCGTTTCTAGTTTTAAGGATATCCCTTCGTGTTGGGCTATATCATTTTCTGCCCTTTGTGTTTGACTGTACTGTCTGCAGCCAATCTTTTGTCAGTTCCTCAATGTCATGTCGACATCATGTCTTGTCCTTATCTTAGAAGTAAAGAAGTCTTGCCACTCCTGTTTTCACCTCCAGTTAGTTGGTGCAACATTGTGATATCAGCAAGTGTGCCACATACCGAAGCAGGAAGTAATCCGAAAGGTTAAAATCAGTTCTGGCATCAGTTCGATGCCATTAAATTCCTGAACTTAGCATTCTTCGAGTCGAGTGGGGTTTTGCGTTCTGTTGTTACAGCAGGGAACACTAGGAACGAACTCGAGGTGAATTGCTCTTCTTCCACCACAAATGGAGCATGACTAACGACCGGTTCTGAAGTTGGCCGTTGCCCAACCACTGCGTTTGCACATTAGTATTTGATTAAAACACCAACTTTTTTTTTTACATGCGACAATCTGTTTCAGAAAAAATCAATTGTTAGTACATATTCAATCTCCTTTGGTTGTGAGCTGGTCAACTCATATAGCACAATGCGGCAGCTCCTGATGGTTTTCTTGAGTTTGTGATGGTGACCCACAGCTGTGGACTTTGACGTGCCGAGTTGGTTCGGCAATTGCCGTGAGCTGGTGAATGGAATCTCCGCAATAGAGTGTCGTATAATCTCAGAATCTGTTACCCTTGGGCGAATGAATCTTGTCTGATCTTCGACATTTTTACAATCTGCACGAAGTTTCTGGGACCAACAATTGCTATGCTGTGGTTCACACATTTTTTCTTTCCCATAAAAAAGGCTGCTTCATTGTTATGCCCGAGTTTGAACAGTAACTGTTCACGTATCAGATGTTGCTGAGCACTCACTGTTACTGTCACTAAAAACTGATTGAAGATATTGACGACGTGGCGGCTTCCGTGTTAAATCTTGACACGCTAGCCCTTAGGTCAGTTTGACCTTGTAATTACGGTCGTTGATAGCGTATACACGAACCTGCTTTTGGGTTGGCGAGATATTGCGTGATTTAAGGCTCACTCTTGTAATAATAAATAACACCTTTCTCATTTCTTCGAGAAACATTCTTCTCTTATGAAGAACACTTTTTCGTCTCTCATAGGATTAATTTCTGTACCAAACATAGAAACTTTGTATATAAGGTTACATTAAGAATATTGTAAAATAAATCACCAACGATTAATTTTCTGCCAGTACGTGTACCTGGCAATAAGGTTATCTAGTGTACCAATTGACATTTCAGTGACGTACCAGTCTAAATATTTTTTTTTTTTTTTTGTGATTAGCTTCTGTGTTTCGTATTGCCCTGATTTTTACATTATGTTTATGAGAACATGACAATGCAGAGATCTTGATTTTTCTTGTGTGTTTCAACTGGTGGATTACCCGTATAGACTGTGTTTTGCAAATATAAGCATAAGCATTATCGCACAGAATTCAAATGTTTGTGTCGTCCTGTAAGTAATGTTTGAATAGGCAATGTGACCATATGGTTAACATAAGCAACTTCTCTTGGGAGATCTGCATTCGATCTCAATGGAAATTCATTTAGTTCAAGTCCCACATTAAGCTCTGACCTGCGTCTTCGATAATCTTGGCGACTAGCTGGACAATAAACTCCAGCTAGTCTTTGTGACAGTAGTATGGTTATTCTTAGTATGTCAAGTCAAATCTATTCTTTATTATTTCTAGGTGTCACTTTACTTTCTTTAAATTACACTTTTTGAAACATACTATTTTGTGCCTTATGGTATGGGATTTAAAGAGAGGATAAGATTATTTTGCTTAAATACCGCAACGATTAGGATTGCCAACTATAGGAGAGAAGACAGATATGAGGCATTTCCGAGAGAAAGAAATGTAGTTTTGAAGCGATACACCACTTTCACGTCACCTTCTCGAAACATGATAACCTCAATTTCTGTTTCGTAAGAAACCTTATTAACGATATCATCGCGAACGTACATATGGAAAGAAAAATATTTCTGTGCATACTTCATATCTGTTTACAAATTTTTTAATACTTTGTTCGAACAATTGAATAATTTCAGTACGGAGAGAAGGAGATATTTCATTGGCTAAAACTTAATTTTCAGGATAGTGACATTTTAAACAACCTCTTGCCTCTTAATATATCTTGTTAAATAAAATATTTAAAGTAGTTTTTTATTCTTCATCAGTAAAAAACATTTTATGACTCATGTTTGCTAAAACAGCTAAAAGATAAAAAGAATAAGCACTTGAAAACAATCCTTTCATATTTATTAAAGAAGCTTTAAAAGTAAGAGAGTATTTCAAAATAATGATGTACGTTCATGCACAAAAAATGTTCGTTCCTGTTCGTTCGTTTACTTTTGCTGTGTAAATTTCGAATAAAAAGTGTAATTTTAAAGGTTGTTATCATTAATTCTTATATCATCCATTTGCTGTACTTTTATTATGTTCTTTCATCATGAACTAGTACGATTTTCTACTACCGGAAACTACTAACATCCCCATTATTCCCTCTAACCAATCAATCTGGACCGGAAACGAATTATTATTCTATTGATTACCAACTATGTAAATCTCAAACTTATTAGTGAAATCGTCCTCCTTACTGTAGCCTCAAATGACACCCTTACTCCAAAGAATTCGTTTGTACCAAAGAATCAACCGTTTGTTGATAATTCTATCATATGCAGAAGTTTGTTTCTTTCTGAAAACCGAGCAAGGATCTCATAATATTGCAAACATTTCTTTTAAAAATTAATTTAGTGAAGATTCTTGTATTACATCTATTGTTGTTGTATGTAACACTGTAATGGACACTATGTTTGTTTTATTTTAATTACATACATAAAAACAATCATCAAACCAATATGTAAACTCATACATCATTTTAGCCATTGTAAATTCTTACATACAGGGTTGATTAAACTAGTTTCAAAGTGAGTTGAAGTGCACATACCGGAATCAATTAAACTAAGTTGATTTACATTTGAAATAGACACAGATCACTATCGCTTCGGGACGCTATGTAACCCAAGAGATAACAACAGATAAACTCAATTCTATATTATTTACTCTTCTTTCTAACTAAAAATCTTTGTTTCAACCTATTATGCTTGGGATCAACTTTGACAAATACAAAGGTTTTCCAGATCATTGTTTTCTCAGCTGATACAGGTTCATAACATTTACTTTCCTTTCGGCACTTGTCTATTATATGTGTAGTGATAATGCAGCATTGCCAAACGTACTGACTAGACCCATAATTGTTTCATTTCGTTGGTCTAATGAAAACGAATAGGTCAGTGCACCCAGAGCACAGAGAACGAATACATTATCAAAATAAATACGAAATACAATAACGAAGAACGTAAAGTCTTGTATAGACTAATTGTGAATAATTCTTCTTTGAAAGGTACTTTGAAACGTTCTTAATATAAGAACAATTGTTTCTGGCTTAGTGTTTTCTCCTAAATTTTGGCAACGCTAAAAGGGATGCTCACTTTCTTTCTCGAGATTTATGTACTTTGACATATTAAATTGTATGACGTCATTGGAACTATGAGAAAAGAGCCACGATGTCTGGAGGTGAAGACAAAAATCTATATTATGAAACGTATTGCCCCTCTTTCCTTGCCGGAGAACCAAGCTTTTTTCCTTTCTTTTGTTAGGTTGACCATAACATTTCCCCCAACTTATTACTCTTGAATTGCATTTTCCGAAATAAAGCGTCATCAAAGCGGAGTGAACTGAGCAGTAGTTCTTTAATAGGCTATAGAGAGAATATAGTTCTATGCAAACTCTTTATCTATGCCTGTCGTAAATATATTACGATCTCCATTTATTTCAGATGTTGTTGTATACCAAGAAAATAACTGTTTTTTCACATTTCCTTTATTACTTTTCTTGAAGGGATTACATACGCGCAACTTCAATAAAGAAATTACGTATCGTAATCCGTAGAAATAATAAGTGTATGTTTAATGTTTATATACAACTAACAAATACAATACATGCACTTATATGAAAATCCTTTAGCTAATGCTTCTCTGGTAAAATTAACTTAAAATTTAGTTTTCAATGATTTTAAATCTTTATTCAGAATTGATGTTTACCATAAAGTTAAGAAAACCACAAACAACATTATACAGTGAAACTTGGCGTACACGGACTAGAAGCGTCATGAATAATGTATATTTTCAATGTACTGGAAGGGTGCTGTTAATATTAAACTATTGCGAACTATTTTAACTTGTAACGAGGTTGAACTACGAGTATTTTAAATGGATATATAGGCTTACTTCATATCAATTGCATAGTTCGCTCAATACAAATTACATTATATTTAATTGGGTTCCTTATATATTGATTGACCTTCTCACGGTTCATGATATTAGTTCTTTGACCTTAATTCTGAATATTTACATTCGATAACTCTTTTTCTTTAAGTATTCAGTGAAAAATATAAAACTGCAGAAATCTGTAACATTATTCTGTTGAAACTGAAATGGCTGGAGAAGGCATGCTGACAAAATTATCTTTACAATTGATTATTTGTTTTACTACAATTAATATTCATTTACTGTTACTAATGTATTATATGTGTACGCATTGAGGCGATTAAAAAAGGTAATATGCATAATATAGTACAGAATGTAGAATTATAAATTATACACGAACGTGAATTCTTTGCTTTCCTGCTGTGTAGCCTCGCCTAAGCAAAGGTCCTAAGTTTTCCCCAAAATACTTTATGTGTTTTTACTTAAAAGATTTTGAATGTTTAATAAAAGAGTGCAGTGATAATAACCTGGAATTCTTGCTTTACTAAAAGCACGTATCTCGTGTAATTGTGATTGTGTCTTACAAAAGCGTTACGTATAAGGACTTATGGTGAAACGTTCTCAATAAATATATAAATAATCAGAAGTTCTTAATATCAACTATAGGCTAATTTCTTGGTTGTCGCTAGAGAGAAACCAGCTTCAAAAGCGAAAATGTTACTTTTTTATTAATGACAGCTTAGTGGCATAATTAAAGGTTTGGGGCCTCTCCGCAGACAGCGTGAAGTGGGGCCCCTTCTGTACGTCCAAATTCACGATTTGGGGGCTCTTGATGGCTTGAGCCCCCTCGCAATGCGGGGTCTGCGGCACCCTTATTTATGCCCCTGTGTCAGCTTATTAAAATTTTACTCTTCTAGTCATTCTTACTCTTCTAGTCACTTTTAGTCTTCTAGTCTACTCTAATCCTGGTATTTCTGAATGAATGTACTGAGAAAATAGAAAATAGTGAGTAAGAGACAGACACATTTTAAAAACTACAAGAAATTTTCAATAATGCCTAATTTACAGTGGGTAGTATTGTTCAACATATAAATCAGAGATCACGATCGATAAGTTTTAACAATGTAGGTTTTTTGGACTTTGATTTCAGCTTTCATGTAGCTGGCCAGTGTTGCTTGCTTAAACGATTCTTTTAATAGATATGATAGTTTCAAATCTTGTCTAAAAGCGAAAATTGCTTGTTAATGGGTTCGCAGAAAATTGTATGCTTAAAGTTAATCGTTTCATAACTTTTCGATTCTTTTCCCTGTCATTTGCTTTTAGACTAAGTTTAGTTTTTCAATGGATTTCTTGACGGAAATGACCAAAAATGATAACATCTGAAGAAAGTAAATTTCATTGAGCATGAAAGAGTATTGTCAATTATATTTTATTTTGGAGCAAAGTTCTGTAATATGAATATAGATTTCTATAATAGATCCATATACTTATATAAGCATATTTATATCTTTTTTTAAACGAGTCCCCAATAATGTTGAAGGTATTTCACATACACGAGATCCCCCCTAAAAAGCTAAACATTTTTAGTCATAATCGTAAATATTAATATCTCTTATTGAAAATATATTATGGTTTGACATTTTGAAAACCTTTGTGAATTACAGGTTTCAAAGAAAAGTGATCTTATCAAAAACTTACTTTTTTACAAGTTGCGTAAATTAAACTAGCCATTGTTGATTAAACATCTTTTTTTGAGTACGGATTTGGATTTGGAGAATTGAAGATGAAGACTTAATATTAAGAAAAGAAATATCATATTTTGAAGCAAAAGAAAATTAATTGTATTATTCACTTTGTTTCGAAGAAACAACTAAATTCAAAGAAAATAATTTTCTTTATCCTATTAAGACAGAGTAAACAAACTAAAATGAATTTAGAAAACTCAGTACACATCCTCGCCTAGCTTGCGGTGTGTCAGTTGTTCATCAATAGTGTACACGATAAGAAACATGGCGATTTGAAACCAGTTGTGTTCCTGCGGAACGTTGGAAACCGTCTGCACACAGATCATCCGGGACACCCTTAAGAGAGAGCTGCAATTGTCAGTGCAATCAGAGCCAAAGAGCCTGCATGCGAGCGTACGAACACTGAATGGTATACTCTTGTAGACAAGTTTATTTTCCAGCAATTCTCGCTTGACACTTGCATATCGCTGAGAATGCTTTTATTGCTGCTGGGAGAGACTGAAGTGGCAAGGCGAACGGAAGATGGTGGTAATCCGCGATAAGAATAGTTATCGTCCCGAACAAAGCTATGGCCTTGTTCGCGTTTGTAGATGTAGAGGTGGGGAAAGGGAGAAACGGGTGTGTGTTTGCAACTGTCCCATCATATACAGTCTGCTATGTGGCAATAGCCTACTCTTCGCTTCCCACTTGTCTTCATTCAGAGGAGAACAACTTGTGCACTGTGTGTTTGTGACGTAGTTGATAATTCCCTCTGGACTAACTAGACGCTGTGGGAAAACTCATCTTCCAACAGGATAACGTGCCTCTCGAAACCGCCAGTGGAACATGGTGTGTTGTTTTCACCATATGCCTCATACACCGGTTAGCTAGATCTTCCACCTAAGCACTGTGTAACATGTGTGAAACGGTTTGGCTACAAACTGAAACTCGCAGCCAGAACATCGCGAACCATTATATCGTCTGTTCGAAACCTTTCACGTCAAAATCTGATGCCACGAAGTCTCACGCGGTCAGAATCTCGCGGGACGAAATCTCATCGTCCAAAATCTCGCCATAGTGATTTCTGCAGTGTAGATACAAAATATCATTGCATGTACTCTATATAGTTCTCTATTAGAAAGTAGCATTTTTAGTGAAGTCCCCATTAACAGAGACCTCTCAATAACAGATATGTTTTATATTATCTGTAAAATATATGTATTATTACGCGACAAATTCCTCTACTTTACGGAAATCTCAGATACGGTCAAGGACAATTTTCTTTTACCTAAAAAGTTTAGTAACCTCTTCAAAACGGGCTGGGACAGGTATTTCCTGTGATGATGAAACAAAGAACGTTAATATGCATGTAAAATATTAACTATAAAAATTGCCCCTTTATCCTTTGAAAGTAGGATTTTCGAAAACTTCACATGATATGTGTTTGGTTATTTTTCATGAGGAGGTGATATGCAAAACTTTCATATTCTTCTTTATTCTTATTTCATATACCTTCATAAAGAATTCAAGAGATACTAGATCGTTAGCATAAATTTAGAACTCACTTTGGGATACTCAGTTCACTCTACCAACAATTTAACCAAAACAGATTCGATCAGGTGCGTCATTTGAAGATTTAGGCGTTAATTGTCCATGAGTGTAGTACACACACACACACACACACACACACACACACACACACACACACACACACACACACACACACACACATACACATGTACATACGTTCATACGTATATATACATACGTATACATGTACCATTAATCATTTTACGATTATAGATCCTTTCACCATTCATTTTGAACTTCTTTAGTTGAAGTTTAGGCTTGAAACTTTTTAAACCTTTAGTGTCTAAAGTAAGCATTTCTAAACCCATGTTACTTAAGCACTCCTTCTTCCTCTTTTTCTTCTTCTTAGTTTGACCCCAAAAATTCTCATATATATTGTCATGGGAATATTTTCTTCTGATAAAATTTCGGCCTGTAAGTTTGTTCAGCCAAGATTTTGGGCAGCGAGATTTCGGCCACGCATGGTTTTGAACAGTGTTGTTTCGGTCGCGCAAAACTTAGGCTCTTGGATTTTAGACTGCGATATCTCGGCCACGAGAGTTTCTCCGTATACCGTATGGGTTATGCATGATTATGGCTGATAATACATGATGTAAAATGAGCATGGGAGTTATTCCCAAGATAAACATTCAACAGTTTTACGGCTGGCTACCTGTTCTTGCAGATGATTGTTGACTGCTCTGTGTGGTTGGATATGCTATTGAGATGATTATTTCATTTTTCTGAACATCCTCTATAACATATTCGTGGTGCCCCATGGTGTCATACTGATTTACTGCAACTCATCATCTTCTTGATCCAGCTTCAAATTGTACTGCACGTTCTTAAATTAGTGTGTATTAAAACATTTCACTTACATTTAACGTTCACTGGGATGTCGCTTTAACATATATCTTTATTGACATCGTTTCCAATAGAATGAATGACGGTGACTTCTTACATAATTATAATGCTTTTTAAAATCATATTGCGTACAATTTCTTTTAAGGAAAGAATGCAATAGTTACCATTATTTTCGATTAATTTTTCTTTCTTTTATTACCAAAGTGGTCTTCGGACAGACTAGCCACTAATTTCTGGTACACTGTTGGTGGAGTGTGCTCCATTCCTTCTGTAGCACGGTAAACGGTGCACGTTTGGTTGTTGGTCAAGTGAGTCTTGCACACAAGCGATGCTTCAATTCATCCCGAAGTTGTTTTATATAGCTTTACGTCGGTCAGGCAAGCACTTCCACCTAATTATTGTCAAGTACGACTCAGTGATGTCTTCTATATGAACAAGAGTATTATCGTGTTGATACAGAAAGGAGCCTGTCCCAAAATGTCCCAAAAGGAGCCTGTCCATAGTGTCAGCAGCATGCTATTGTCTAGAATGTCTTCCTACACACCAGAAGTCATCGACTTGTCACTTAAAACCAACGGGCCTGAGCCAAATCTGGAGTAACAGTCTCAAACCACGATACTACCACCACCAAATTTCATAGTTGACAAAATATACTCCGGTAAACACCGCTCCGGTAAACATGTCCGGTAAACTCCGCACATTCGCTAGGTCTATATACATCCTTCAGGGTGTCAGAGCATGTATCGTGATCATCACTGCACATTCCATTCTTCCACTGCTTGAAAGTTCAATTCTGGTGCCTTTTGCACCATTTCAAACGTCATCACGCATTCGTGCATGTGATTAGAGGCTTCTTTGCGGCAGCATGACCACAAAAACAAAGTACTATCATTTCTCGGCGGACGGTCCTGTCACTAGCCTGTGTACTTGAGCTGAGACGAAAGTCCTCTGCAACCTCTGACAAAGATGTCTGCCGGTTGTTTCGCAGACCGGGGCTTTTTTAGCTGCTGAGAAATCTCTGTAACCATATGTCCAAATTTATAAGCACCTACAATTATGCTCCTTTCAAATGCAATCAATTCATACTATTGATTCATAACGATGGACAACACACATTTGATGCTCCAGCATTTCTGCCTTCACTTATGTGTACGTGAGGTGTACTGACGTTTACTTGATGTGAAAAGGTTTTCGGTGACTTTTGGCAACATAGGGTATATCTTAATTTGCGGTTAATTACATTATCTTTTGCGTTTCATCAGTGTTTTATATATTTGAATAAAGTTTGAAATACGACTTACTGACAGCTGTCCTTATCATTATTGTAATTCTGACGGTAAACACAGTAAGTCTCCTTCGGAACGTCCCCTCAAATAAATCAACCAAAAGTGGTACAAAACTTTAATTAATTATAAAGATCTTCATTTAAATGACGTGGAATATATAAGATTGTAATTTGTTTATCGGCATTTCTAAGAAAGGAATCTCGTTAAATATTTCTAAGTATTTCGAATCAGGTAAACAGTATAGGTATATTCCTTAATACTTAGAATATTAACTAAAAAAAGAAAAAAAACAGTCCTTACTTCTTTGCCCTTCTATTTCAGGATACTTTTTGATTTGTGTCATGTTTGAATCATTTAATCGTTGCAATAATACCATGAGCAATATCTTAACAGATGGAGTGTATATTCATTTCTCACTCTTCCTTATTTCTAGTGCTTTATTTGTTTTATCATACTTATTAATTTAAATACGGTAATATGTTTTTAATTACTAGCTATTACTATAATTTGTATATAGTACACGATGCAAAATACGATGAACTGTGTTATAGTGTTTCTAACTTTTGAGTGAATTTTCTTAAAATATCTTTTGTTTTGAACATAGGTTTCTTAATAAGAGTGATTATATTAACGTTGACTTTAATTACAATTCAAGCACCTAGATTTCTTCATTGAAAAATCAATCTTTAATTCAAAAAGTTGAAGCTTATCTTTCACTCTATAGATTTTACCACGAATATATTACATAGTTCACTTTCGAATTAATATGCCTTAGCGTTGCGATAACGTTACGTATGTTTCAATTATCGGTTTAACACATTACATCTCTAAATTGAGATATCTTCATGGGTCCATAATTAAATTATCGCACGTTAGAAAAATATAGTATCATTCAATTGTTTATTTAATCTGTTATTAACGCTTGGAATTGTTTTAAATACATTGACAAATAGTGCGTTGATACAATTTAATATATTTTGTTCTTTATTTTATATAATCACAACGATATTTTAAACTCGTCAGCATCCCCGGGTTAAGAGAAAAATAAGGTATAGGTATAGGTTAAGGTATAGGTTTTGCTTTAATAATAATAATATGAAACATCAAATTAAATAAATTGATTTAAGTGCGTAGGTGTATTTTGTAGTGGAATTTGATTACATTTTTTGCGGAAGAAAAAATAATCGTTTCAGCATTTACGAATCATTAGAATAAAGTTTTCCATTTTACCACTGCATGAAACATAGAAAGTTGCATGATGCTCTTCCGACATTTGTTTTTGAACTTGAGAAGCATATGGATTTTCAATAACGTAATAAATATACTTTCTTGTTTAGTACTAATAATTGAAGTGTATTAATCAATTGAATGTTTAATCCTATCTACTAACAAATGTATAATGCTTCTAACAAATTCCATTTATATTGATTAAACGTGTATTGTGCTTTGGATAACAAAGCATAATGAAAAATGACCCATAGTGAGGAACTCTACGATATTCAAGGAGGCAAAGTGTGAGTGTGGGGTTAGTTGAAGGAAGTGTATTCAAGATTGTTAACGCTTGGTATGTAGAGTGTAAGAAGAACAGCCCATGGCGATCAAAGATAATGAACAGTGGAGGGAAACCAAGTCTAGATGACAAGGAATCGCGGAACATAGTATATTGTGAGAAAGAACCATACAGCTAATGTAACATAACTCGCCTTTGGAATAGCCAATGGACAATAGACTTTGCGATTTTCAATAAACACCCGTCCTATTTTATGAGTTTGCGAGATTTATCGATCGCTCCATCTTCTAGTTAATTTGATATCTCACGAATGAAGTCTCTGTCTCTATGATTTTTACATATTCATAGTACAATCGCTAGAAACTATAAAATAAGATAAGGTTCTAGTATTAACGTCCAAATGGAATACGCCTATTGGTTATTCCAAGGACGAACTGATTACAGAATTCAATATGCATCTGGAATAACCTGTTTCTATGGTAAGAGTTCGACGTGATTTGAATAATCTTAACATCCAGAGTCCGGTTACGATTTCGAAAACTGATAACCGCAGCCAACATTAAAGTTTACATAGAATACCAACGATTGAATATAGTAACGCGCTAGGAGTTCATCTTCATCCACTTTTGCAACAACGTCTTCTAAAGAAACATATGCTGCGGATTGAATACAGCTTAAAGTGTTCTTTTGGTAATGACTCTGTGTTATTGTATGTTGCAGTAGGTTCTTGATGCTCCATAGGTTATATTATTACTCTAAAGGACAAATTAATGCCAATAGTAACAAGGTGCATGTTTTGATACGGATGTTCCCTAACCACATTATCTTCCAAAGTGACAATATGGGAGTAAGCACAGTCAGACATATTCAGGGGTGCTGCGGGCAACATTACTTGAACATCGTTGAACATCTAGGATCATTTTTAGAGTAGCGAGTTCCATATAGTTTTCTTGCCTATCACTGCTTGACTCAACTGAGTTCTGTTATGTGGTAAATGATGCACTGTTCTTCTGCAGATGATTTAAAGATGATTTAAATCTACATTTCAGGACAAATATAAGTTATTTTACAGTCTAGAGGCAATCCAATGAGGTCCATTAGTATCTAGGTTTTACAGTCTAAAGGCGGTCCAACCATATTAATATCTAGGGTGAATGGGCTGTCACACTAGGACAACATATTTGGCTCCATCTCTTCTTTTTCATATATTACAGAATACGATTATTGTAGTAAAAGTTTATATAGGTGTTTTCCTGTATTTTAGATTACAACTGATGCTGTGCATTCCTGAAGCATTTTTCAATATATTCAACCTTAAACCATGGGGATAATTTCTAATGTCCGACAAATCACATAGTACAATATTCTATAAAGATATAGGCGTGTGTACTAAATATTCAGGAAATTTTGAGCATTTACCTTTGTTTTCACATTTAAATTGCTTTCATTCAGAAACTGTAAGTTTTTCATTGCTATTGATTCTAATGTTCCAAATAAAATATTAGATGTTTATAAGTAACACTATCTTGCCTTCTTTTCAATCATCGTTTTTGTTATGTATGTAATAGAGGTCTTCACTACATTTTTGAATAAATGTTTTCGTTTGTTCTATTAGAAAATCCTGTTAAATTAGCAAAATCATGAACGAGTTTTAGAATATTCTTTATTGTTAGAGTAAACTTTTCCTTTGTAGATAATAATTGTAAGAAGTTAATTTGAAAAGAAAAATTAATTTAATTTAAGTCTCCTCTATTCTGAATGCAGGTTCCAATGAAGAATGTGTTTTGTTATGAATTTCCATTTGATTTTCGTTGCTTTTCTTCCCTAGAGAGTAGAAGCCACCTCTTGTTTTTTGAAAACAGAATATTACTTTGTTAGTCGTAATATTCTTAGTTTCATTTATATTGATCTGACTTGTTTCCTCAAAGATTGTGCTCTCGTGACACTGATTTGAAGATTCTTTGCTTGTTATTATTATTATTGTATACGTAACAATGTTCTGATCTTGAGATGTGCTTTGGTTATTATTGGAATGTGTTAGAGTGTCTTTATTTTTGTGAGTAAGATACTGATTATTCGTAAAATCCTGTAATTGTGTCAGTAGCAAAGGATTCTAGATCTTTGTGTTTCTTCAATATGTGGGTTAGAAATTAGCCGGGAATCTTGGTTTCGCTGAGAACTATGTGAAAAATTTAAAAATTGAAATATTGAGCGCCATATTTGTGAAAATTTAAAAATATAAAGAGATGTATGGGTGGTTGTTTGTCGCGTCAAATTTGTAGAACTTAAGGAAAATGAGTGGGGTGTTGGGTTCATATTCCGAGTGCAACAATTTGTCATGTGCCCCACCGTTGAAGTTTCCGTTCTCCGAACTACAATGGTTTATGACTTGATGAAGACTGATTTCACGGTAATGGAAATCCTATCTCCCCGCGGTATTCCAGGGCCTTAGGGAAATAAGATCCCCTAAACCGAGAGCAAACGAAAATTTATTTTATTTGCATCTGTATCCGTGTGTTCACATGCTGCAATGCTGGAAAAGAATTTTGCTCTAATTTTTGGTTTGTAGGAAGGAATTAGACTGATTTTCACTTTCCATGAAAATTGAATAATAATAATAATAATAATAATAATAATAATGTTGCAAGAAAACAAACAAATATCTTGAATTTAAAATTTTAATTGAAAGTCATGAAAATCAGTTCAATTCAGTCCATGGTAAATAGAATTAGAAAATTTCCTACATTACCTTATTAGTTTAGCCTAACAGACTCTAAATAAATGTTATTCTTTTGAGGTTAGGAATAAAATTTGCTCATGAAAGAAAAAGTTTACGAATTTAGGTTAACAATATAATAAAAGCTTTAATGAGTAGAAAACAAACAAATAAAAGTTTAAAAATTAAGTATGACGAAAACTAACACTGAATTTAGAATTTTATGATAACAGATATAAAGAATAAGGCATAAGGCCTTAGCACCAAAGTCAATTTAAGCTAAGTAAATTACATTTCTGTTTTCTCTCTTGACTTATAGCTTGCATGAATTATTATAAGTAACCTGACACACATAAACAAACTAATGAAACCGATATACATAACCAGTTCCACATGAAATTTATGATTGTTTATCCTTACATAATGAGCTCTTATAATTTTGTACAATATAAAACTGGTCAATTTATAACCTTACATTTGATATTACTTATTTACGTGACATTGGATAATAAACATACGATTAAGGTTGATTAGTTGATACTTTATGACTAATGATATTTTCAGAATTATGAACTTAAAATTTACTTATATTTTGATGAGATTTAAATTTAAATACCTGCGATTTAGGTTACGTAAAAAAAATATAAGTGGAATAATTTAGAATTCGTGGATAAGTTGAAATAAGTCCAAATAAGTCGAAATAAGTCATGATTGTGATTTAAGATTTGGTGGGAAATTTGAAAGCAAAAGAGTATGATCTAAAGAAACTAAGTAAGTCCATGTTTGGCTTGTAATAGTTTTTAATAATAACTGAGATTAGGAGATAACCACACCAGATTTGAAATTTGATATTAGCATAAAATAACAAGAATACACTATACATACATATTATCAATCCGGGTAGTATTGCTTTTTAACCATGCATAATATATACACATATTTTGGCGTATATAGGAAAACATCAAGACACAAATATATATAGATAAATCATAAATATAGGCATGCATACACAGAATACAATTAACACTCAAATATTCAGGTTAAATGCAAAGACGTTTCTTAAGAGATTCTCGGACAAATGTGTCTATCTTTTATGACTTTTCTTATGTTGCAACAGTAGCGTAAGCATCTAGCCGTAGGGTGTCGTTATTAGTGTGATTTATGCGCATAGACTTCTATAGCTCTATTGTTTAGAGGATCAGAATGATACATTATATGCGGCACTGCTTAGCCTACTTCATGGTTATTAGCCAAAACGTATTCTTCGTGACAAAAATACAATATCTGCTTCGTTTCATTGACAAATTTCGCGTCTCTAACAAAAAAAGTGTCTGATAGTACAATTATTTACGTTTTTTCTAATCACTAGTTAACCTTTGAGCTCTCTACATAAAATACTTTTATTGAGACATAACAAAAGATTGTTCATTAAACTCCTATTAACATATTGGAAGAAATTAATTAAGTTACCAACTCCTAGGTGAATAACTTTACAAACATAGTGAATTAATACAATTTTAAACAATACGCTAATCGCACTTCTAGAAAATATATCCAGCTTTGTTTCTAATTATTTTACATTCAAAAAGTGCTTGTCAATAGCGTAGATGACGCAATTTCACTTCATGCAAGTTTAAATATTTTAAATTAAATACTTAGATTGCTTTTTTTAAATCAAAAATTTGCACTTTGAACTACTAAAAATCTACACGTCATTTTGCTTACATTTAGTTCCTCTTTCTTTATCCATTTATCTAATATTATGAATCATAATTGACAAAATGAAAAAAATTGTGGGAATTAATCTGTCTTTACCGAGAACGATGTGGTTACTAATATCACATAACATATATAGAAACAAAATTACAAAAGTGTTTCTTTAGTTTCCTGTAAGCCTACTTTAAGGTCAAAATTCTAATCTTTGCTAGCCAAGGTTCAAACTAAAAGCACCCATTCTCAGTGGGATCAAATCATTTTCGACATATCAACTATTTTCGGCTTTAATTTCTGTAGAGATCGTCTTGCATCTTTATCTAACGCTGAGAATCGGTCTTTGAACGCAATAAAATAATTTAAGTGGGTCCTACTTTTCGTCGTTGCCACTGCGCTGACCACATATACATAGAGGTCCTTACGTTTTCTTGTTTTCTACATGCATGACAAATGTCGTGGATCCTGAGTTCACTCCTTGGGCTTTTCCTGTGCCTTCCTCCTAAACTGCCAGGGGACGACGCGCTTTGGTCTGTCTATCTCCACCGAAACAGGGCTTTCGTCGATCCATTACTCCATAATGCACTTCCTACACCAGCAATTTTCAAATATTACACTGCACCAGCATCACTGCTTCAAGTTCGGTTGTAATGTTGTGCGGATTAATTTTATTTTGTCTTGAAGTGTTTTTAAGAAGTGTTCATTATAAATGTTAGCTAATGGTGTATGATTAAAAATAATCTAAGTGCTTTTCGAAAGGATGCAATCAACTTTTAAGTTTGTTTTTCTAACTACTAATTTCCGTTAAACATATCCGTTGTCTGAAGTGTTTGCAAATATATGTTTATGCATGAAAATGTCTCGCCCACACAAAAATGTATGTGAATCCTTCAAGGTTTTTCAAAGTTTGGCGTTCCGTATAAAGAAAATTTACGATTAAATATCTATACTTTAGTGCTGCTAAAAATCATTCATTGAGCTACTCTTTAACTTAGCCGCACATTCTGTCTCTTAATTAACTTGAAATAATTAGTGTAGTATGTATGCAACTTTCGGTTATTAATAAATGTTTTTAACGCATTTGTTCCCGGTCTCCAACTTACTACTACTGACTTAAAATTTTGAAATTTCAACTCACCGATCTTTCAAAACACGCGTCTAACTGCATTTTTATTTCCTCCTTTTTCTCTCATTTGTCAAATAATTTTGGTGTCCTCAAAACTTATTTTATTCGTATCCGCCCACTTACGTTGCTCTAGCACCGTCTCTCTAAAGTATATGATTTCTTTAAATTTTGCAAGTTGTGTTTAAAATTTTTATGGAAGTTTATTTGGAGACTTCTCGTCTGGTTCGTGCTCTCGGACCAACTTACAAATCTGTGCGAAACTTTTATCTAGGTTCTACGTGGCGACATCCTAACGGAGGTGTGTGTTTCACAAAAATTTCTTAGAGATTAATTTGTATTACAATTCTATTCAGTTTAACCAAACTTTTATATTTTTCTCCTCTTTCACAGAGATATGTTAAAAGCTCTTCTCATTCTTTCCTTGAGTCCACAAAGAGTCCTCTGTGTTTGTGGTCTTGTGTGGGTTCAAACGTTCAGCGATTATTGTTTAAGAAACAAAAAAGGGTAATTTAAATGTCCTTGCCGCAACAGGTATACAAAATAAAAAAAAATCTTACATTTAGATAGGGAAACAAAATAAAAAATGCTATTTCAGTTAACTTTGCTTTTTAGCACACAATATTTAAAATAACTTTCGCTAAAGTTGTTTCAATCATATGCATAATTGAATTAAAATAATTTATTTAAAATTAAATAAAAATTAATGTGAGGCAACTATCAGAACTACCCATATTCCTTGCTCTTGAGGTACTATTTTGAACATTATTTGCATTTGAAATAAATTTGGTAAATCCGTTGACTATATTGTTGTAAATCTGTTGACTACATTGTTTTGTTTGGTAAATTACCAATCAACATTTTTGTTTTATTCAATGAAATATTTAAGGTAGCCTTTTCTATATTATTGATTTCTGGGGATTTTTGCTTGAGGAATTTTTGTTATCTACGTCATGTTGTTTACCACAAACGAAACATTTAAGATCTTTACGCACATATCATTACTGGATTTCCACTGTACTTGTTTTACAGCGTGTATGTTTAAAATTACACTAGATTGTGGTATATCCATAAAGTCAGCGTTTCCTACACTGTTTAATTGAGGAAATGTAAGTTTTTGCCAGTAAGTTTATGTAATAAAGCTGAACATCTTTTGGCAGTGTCTGAAAATAAAATTTGGTCTCGTAATTGTTGGTCTCGTAAGAATCAGTTTCTTCTGTATATTCATCCTATACATTCTTTGAACAAAGATCATTAGTTTCTCACTTTGTAAGTTTTCCACTAAATATTACATAGAAAGATCAATATCTTATACCCGTTCGAGTTGTTACATATGTTGATATATATGGAGACCATGTATTTTAAGTATACAATGATCTAAGAAGGTGTTTACTTATTGACCAGATCTGAATAGTATTCTAATTAGTTCTTTTACCAATTTTCTTAATATCGTTGATACGAAGAATATAAGCTGAAATAAAGTTTCCTACTAATTGACATTAGTGACATTTAATATCCTATTCCAAATTTAGTTTAACTATTAAGTCATATGGTGCCCTACGTTTATTTCTGTACCGCAGTTTCTCTGTTAAAATACTACCTAATTTGTCCTGTGCAGCCAGCGTTGCAGATAAATTGTAATGTTGTTCCAAATTTGAACACCTATTTAAATTTCGTTTACTGACTTTTCATTTATTTTTACTTATCACATCGACAGGAAAATTGGTAGACGAAGATTTATAACTCTACAATCTGCCATCTTGAATAAAGTTTTCTACGGAGAATAGATTTTATTATAAATCACTTTAAGTTTGTTCATACTAATAAAACTATATAAGTAAATAATCACTGATACTACATTATATTACGAATTATTTTTACTTGACAAAACATCTTAAAATACGAATTAATCACATATTTTCAGCACTGTATCACCATTGCTGTTAATTCTTGGCAGCTACTTCTCGAACCTCGCATAGTCTCTTTGTAGAACGAAGTGCAGAATATAAAAGATGATGATCATTACCTTTTTAATAAAAAAAAATCTTCAACATTTGGCATTACATCTTGCAATTTTCAACATAGTGTATCGACTGTACCTTGGTACAAACAGAGGCGGAGATACAAGGAAGAAAGGAAATAAGTTAATTTTCCATAGGTAAGTTATTTTTCCTTTCTATTTTTTTCTAATATTAAGGCTTACTTCACGAATATTCAGTCATACTATGTCGGACAAAAGCTCTATTATAGTTTATGGCAAATATGGTTTTAATTCTGGTTTCAGCTACTATCATGTTATATATGACAACAATTGCTTGTAATATTACATCATTTTGGGGTAGGCTCCACCCATATTGGTTAAACAACCTCTATAAAAATTGTCGCGTGAGTACCTTAGGATTCAAAACATGGATTTTTGGATAGGGCACATATTAATTTCTAAGTGAAGTCTTGACCCGACCACGGTAGGTCATATAGTTTTGGAGCTATGAGCCTTTAAAGTTCATTTTTTCTAGTTTTCGGCAGCCTATAACTCCCAAAGGAAGCATTTGTGCACCCAGGTTGGTCAATACTTTTTGTACTTTTGTCTTATCTTGGTGTCAGCAATCACCTCCCAAATATATATAGTATATAACTTTTTTCCTAGTATTATGACATTTTATTTTTATTAATTTTCAGTTATGATTGAAAATAATTTTTCATAATAATACTATGTGCGTTATAAGTATAAATATCAGTAAAGTTTACGTTACAAAATCAAGATTCGCAGAGAGTTCCTCTCTACATTGTCGCCGTTGGTCAACTCTATCTAACGATGTGTTCTCCTTGTATTTTTATTGGAAGGTATTGGTCATTGAATTCCTAGTTCAGTGAATCGAAAGCAGGCTGATTATATGCAAAACGAGCAGGTTCACGTCAGATAAGGTGATCTCTAGGAATGCGACGCAAATGAGCAATCTGTAAATTCATTCATTAAGAAATACATAAAAGAAAAGAACCGACACAAAATAGAAATTCTTTTATGTCAATTTTTGTGCTGACTCTTTCCTTTTATGTATTTCGTAGGAATAAATTTACAGATTATTCCTTTGTAAATGGACTGTAAGTTGTGCTGAAATAAATGCAAATTCAACATATAATTTTAACACGAATCTGATTCACTGCAAATTCACTGGAAATGATTTCAAATAAATAATGTTTTTGACAAAATTCCAGTCTATTATATAGTCTATTATATCTATTATATCCAACACTTGCTATTATTATTATTATTATTATTATTATTATTATTATTATTATTATTATTATTATTATTATTATTATTATTATTATTAAATCATTTCGTTTATTCTGTTTGACAAGATATTTTCACAATGGAATGCTAGGGGCTTGGTGATACGGGAAAAATCTTGTTCAATTTGATATAAGCTCAAACTGCTTTTGCAATATCTTTGTATATACTAGATCTATGCTATTACAACAAGTTTTTTATTGTTATTATTTTGATACTTTATATATTTGTTAAGACATATACTCTATTCCGTTGGTCAAATTATGCATTTTTTCAATTTTAATACTTTTCCATACACAGTAATATTTTTAGGTAGTGTGCTTGTTAGCAAATCATCAAATAAAATAGTAAAGACACAGAACACCTTTTTCCAAAGATAAAAAAGAAACAAAGTCAACTTTATAAATAGGGGGAAAATTTTGCAAACGTTCTTTTCTCTTCAATGGTTTGAACATGACTTGTAAGTACTTCTCTTTATTAAATGATGTCATTTTTATATCTTTTGACTCATTTGCAAATGATCTTTTAGTAGTCCTTCCCCATTTAGTAGGTTAATTAGTCGTCATTACCTTGTGAACTTTTAAAAATTTCATATTGCAAATATTTAAAAGGAAAACAATACCCTTCTAAAAACACTTAGCAACAAAATGACTGAACTGTAAGATACATTGTTATTTATTCGATCAATGAACTTTAGATAATATTAAATAACAAAAAACAGTTTGTCTGCCTTAATAATTTTAAAATGAAATTGACTTCTATTACTAAAGTAAAAATAATTACACCATAGTAACACATCATACCATAGTTACGCATAGTTAGATACCGTACATATCATAACAACCATTTTAAGTGCTGCTGTTAAACACCAATAGTGAAAGCCTACAAAACACGGTCCTTCCTTCATGCTTAACAATTGATTTTCTGTCTTGCGTTCTTCTGCAACATCAGGAGTATAAAGAATACAACCCACTTTTAAAGCGGACTGCAAACCATAACTGTGACTTGAATATAGTGAAGAAACCATCATACAAAAGGATCCATCACTCTACAAACCGTCTCTCACCACACTACTTTTTCTCCAAGAGAGCAGGATTACAAGTAAAAGTCATCGGCCTTCATTCAGTAGCGGCTTTAGCGGGACACTGGGTAGGTATGGGTCTACCCAAAAAAAAAAATCAAAAATATATATATAAGCTAAAAGATACAATAAAGAGTAAATATATTTTCCACTATTTATATTAATGGTACCCTGTAAAAAATGAGGTGTTCAAACAACACAGAATGACTACCACTTTAGCGTGTTACTTGGGTGTTAATTCAGCAACAAGCACATCGCCTTCCGAGGATATATATATATATATATATATATATATATATATATATATATATATATATATATATATATATATATATATATATTGTAATATCCCATGTGAAGTTGTTTACAAACAAATCCACACATCAAGTGTTTATAAACACCACCACGTGCTTCATCAAGAGGAACTTCCACCAGGGGGACCTGCAATCACCTGCAGACGCCACTTAGCCCCTCCCACGGAGCAGAAAACGAAATTGAAGCAGCAGCGCCACCGCCACCCAAGGGACGCTATAAATTGGACAGAGGAATCCAGCTCAGTGAATTGGCCACCTGGAATCTCTACCCAGGTAAAAAAATAGGGTATCCGTAGCTGGCGGAGAAAAATAACCAAATCACTTAGGTATTCCATCCCCATTGGTTTATTTTAGTCGCGAACATCTTATACGGTTGGATTACTTGGCTCTTTGAGTTCAAGGAAACAACCGTCGAATTGATTTTAAGCCTCCACGGAGGCTACCACCAACTTGATCTTACACTGTTGACGACCTTGCTATTTCTCATGGATTAACGATTTCTTTTGATACTCTCCTCTTCGGAGGCAGAGATAACTAAAACTTCGTTGACGACTTTGGCACCTCTACCGGCTAATGATTAGTAGTGCTTCCTCTTCGGAGGAAAAGCACCTTGACAAACTAAAACTTAGAGCACTGCTCTAAGATCATAAAATTTATTGGGAACGCCACTACTCTTCTTGTAAGCTGGCGCCATCCCCCACTTTAACAATAAAGATGGCTTCTCAGAAGACATCCTCCAAATGTGAGAAAAAATCGCAATCGACTAAGATTCCTGCTACCAGGGGCAAAATAATCCGGGCCACATATAAACCAGAAGACTTTCTTCTGCCCTTGGGCAAGAAGAAACAGCCATTCCAGGGTAGCTCAAATCGAAACCAAATACACTTAAGCAATCAAGTGCCTCACAACCGTCTACTTCAAATAAACCTGAAGATATGGACTTTACAGTAGTTGGAACACTAAAACGACGTAGGTCTTCATTGGAAAACCTCAACAAGGCAGACTATAAGCCTCTCCCAGTAAGCAACAGGTTTGATGTTTTCTCTTCCAACCAAGCAGATAATGCAAATGCCAGCAATAATACTGCTCCGCCAAAGCAGCCGCCCAGTCATAAGCCTCCTCCGATTTTCATATACGCCATTACCAATACATATACTTTTATAAAGACCTTGTCACGGGCATTGAAGGAGCCTCCCTTAGCACAGCCAAATAAAGAGCGCATTCGAATTCAAGCGTCCAACAAAGATAACTATATCACCATCAAAACCTATTGCAAGCAAACGAAGACTGAATATGCCACAAGTGTAGCAAAAAATGAACGACCTATTAAGGTAGTTGTCCGAAAACTACCTATCGACACAGATTTAGACGACCTGAAAGGAGAATTTTCCCAACTGGGGTACAAACCAAACAGCGTCCACTAAATGTCTCGTAAAAGCAAGACGGATGACAAGAAAATAATGATGCCCCTGTTCTTGGTAGCTCTAGAAAGAACTGCAGCTGTCAGAGAGATATACGCAGTTAATACCTTGCTACATTACAAAGTCGTAATTGAACCATATAAACCTCCTTCAGTGCTGCAATGTTACACATGCCAACGCTTGGGACATTCGCAAGACATCTGCCAAGCCCACCCGAGATGTCTCAAATGCGGGCAATTACATTTCACGCAGTCTTGCAGTAAAACAGACACATCCACACCTGCCAATTGCGCAAACTGTCAGGGAGATCATCCGGCAAAATACCGTGGCTGTCCAGTATTTAAATCTCACTCTGAAGCTCTCAAATTGCCGGCACAGCAGCCAAAGAAACAACCGAATATAACCAAACGAGGTTTCTATACACCATCAGCAGAGGAACCTTCGATTCCCGCTGCTGACACTATCCAAACAATGATCACAAATACCGATGATACTGAAGCTTCCACTTCTTCCCACACCCTGCCACTTACTGCCCTTCCTCAAGATAGTTCTAAAGAAGACCTCGACTTAAAGTCCGTTCTTTCCTCACTCAAGGGCTTACCTTTCCGCAAAATGTTAACGCATATCAAAAGTGGTATCACTCGTTTCCAACAAGCTGCAGACTCAGCTTCCAAGGCTGCAATAGTAATAGAAACAATAGCGGAAATGGTTGACGTAGGCTATTTCTAAATCCAGCGTATTGCATCACAAACTTATCCTTGCTACCTGGAATGCAGATGGCTTAGAGGGGCAAAAACATATGCTTCTCAGATTTCTAACCCAACATAGAGTCGATGTCATGTTCATCCAGGAAACACATTTTACTGCTCGAATCACTACTTGGCGTCTACCAAATTACATTGTGTACCGACAGAATAGAGTGGGCAGACAGAAAGGAGGATTGTTACTTATAATTAAAAAGGCATTCCCAGTCAGGTTGATTACAATACCACCCTTACTTACTTTGGAGGCACTTTCTGTTGAGTTAATAACTCCAAGAGTTTCATTAATATTGGTCACTGGGTACAGATCCCCGGCCACACAACTAGAACCCACAGACTTCGATGTCATAGCTAACTTAGGGCCAAAAGTCATCTTAGCTGGAGATCTTAATGCTAAGCATGGAGAATGGAACTCCATTACCACAAACACTGCTGGAGATGCTTTACACGAATATCTACTCACGTCCAACTTCATCATTAGTGCTCCACCAGATCCTACTCATCATCCAAAATTTGGCGGACAGCCCGATGTGCTTGATGTCGCTCTTTGCAAAGATGTGTCTTTTACTGTCCATCCTTATGTTATTTCGGATTTAGACTCTGATCACGACCCAGTCATTTTTCACGTCTCACATAGAAGCATCGCCCATTCTGCCCCTATATTCAAGATAATAGAAACTGATTGGGATGTATTTAAACAAGAACTAAACACTATGATCGTCCTACGAGATCGGTCCGCCACCATTGACGACATCCACCAAGCAGTTTCTCACATTACATTAGGACTTCGTACAGCGGAGGCAGCTAGCTCCACTACCAGAATCTCTCCAACACACACAGGTCAATGCGACAGTCTACATCTGCAACTTTATCTTCATTTAAAACGCTGGGCTAGACGCAGATGGCAGCACACACTTCATCCTGCATACAAGGCTCTGTGGAATAAACTGTGTGGGAAGCTCAAGATGCTGACTCAGCGACAAAATCAACAGTACTGGGAAGACACTTTTAGAAATGTCACCGTAAATGACCGTAAATTTGGACGTACTCCAAATCCTTTCAACGTTCCTCAAATGCTTCCAGAACAAGAGTCCTACAGGGACCACAAGGACTGACTCAAGACCCTCAGTCGCAAGCGGACATATTCGCTGACTCTTTGCAAGCACAGTTCCAGCACAATAGAACACGTCTTGAGCCCTATTTCCGACAGCATGTCCGAACCACATTATATTGCATGAGTACTCAACAACCTCCACATGACATCATCTTAGTAACACCACGCGAAATAGAACGCCATATCAAGTGTCTGTCTGCAAAAAGAGCACCTGTGCCTGATGGGATTCGAAGTGAGACACTGAAAAATCCAACCCGAAAATTATTGGTCTTTCTGACATGCTTATTTAATGCTATCTTTCAACTATGCTACTTCCCAAAGACTTGGAAGGAAGCACGTATCATCACCATCCTCAAACCTGGAAAGAATCCGCTGCTTCCAGAAAATCATAGGCCAATAAGTCTTCTGTCCCATTTGAGTAAATTATTTGAGTGTGTGTTCCTCTGGAGACTGAAACAGCATGTCGACAATAGTGATCTTCTACCCTTCCATCAATTTGGGTTTCGTGCTCAACATAGCACTACTACGCAACTCGTAAGAGTAGTAGATCACTTAACTGTAGCTTTTAACAGAAACTAACATACTCTTGGAGTGTACCTGGATGTCTCAAAAGCTTTTGATAAAGTCTGGTTTGCAGGACTATTATATAAGCTAAACGCCCAAGGTGTTCCGGATAGTATTCTGCATTTACTTCGTTCTTACCTCGTTGGCAGAAAATTTCACGTGTCTATTGATGGTGTCAAATCCTCATCTAGACCAATTAAAGCAGGTGTTCCACAGGGCGCTGTACGTTCACCACTTTTATATAATCTGTATACAGCCGATCTTCCAACCCAGCACATTGCTTCTTAGCAACGTACGCCGACGATACCGCCTTTTTCACAACAAGCAGTTCACTTATGCAGTGTTACATCTATATGCAACGTCAACTGAACAGTTTTCATTATTGGGCCAGACGTTGGAGGATTGAAGTAAATACCGACAAAAGTTGTACTGTTATACACAGTAGAAGGCGTATCCGCATCCGTCGAAATCTAATATATGAGAACGCATACATCCCTCACGCCACATATGCTAAATATTTGGGAGTGATATTAGACCGTGGGTTAACGTTCGCTGCGCACATCAAGGACATAAAGCAAAGAGCATTACGCAAAATCACAGCATTATATCCCATTTTTCGCTGCAGTTCAAATTCTCATGAGGCCCGAGTGCACATATTCAAGATGATAGTCCTGTCCACACTTTCTTATGCATGCCGTGCCTGGCAACATGCCTCATACAGTCACCTTCAGACACTGGAAAGTGTGCAAACTAGAGCCGGCCGTATCATCACTGGTCACGACAGATATACTCGCAACCGCCAAATTCTGGAAGATGTAGAGCTTTCCCCTGTTAGAGAAGTTTTACGCCATCTCCACCGTGAGTTCTGGCGTACCTTACCCAGGCATATTAACACAGCTATTGCTAATATCGGCACCGAATACGCTCTCCGGAATGTCCATCGCATGCCACGCATACAATAGCTCTCTAAAGCTCGCCTAAAGTCACCATCAGCCACTCTGCGACAGTTGCAGATTTAGCCTACCAAACCTACCAACTCAATAGTAATACCCAGTTTTTCACCTGTACCTCTGTATTTTCATCTATTTCATTCTACTCATAGAGTCAGAGGCTTTGGCCCGATACTCTACCTAAAACTTCAACATTACTGTGACCGTGACCGTGAGCTCAGTACCAGTGTTCTGGTGACCCTCCTTTAGTCTGCTACGGGACTCTTCGAGTAACCTAACCCCAGGCCTCTAGTCTGCTACGGGACTACGCCTATCCTATCTCCTGGCTTAGCCTGCTACGGGGTTCTGTTTGGGAATCCCAACCTCAGCCGCTTAGCCTGCTACGGGGCACTGTTGGCAACTTAACCTGCCTCTGCTTGCTACGGAGCATTGGTTCCTTAACTCCACTCCTCTTAGCCTGCTACGGGGCTCTGTTGGAGATCCTGTCTGCCACCACTCGGTCAAAGACTACCTTTTACTTACCTTTTGAAATAGAGATCAGATTGTATAGTATTTTTTACAAATACTTTATAGTGGATTTTATAATAAAACTGGTAGTAGGAGTCGATTCCGGACGCTCTTTTTATTTACAGCTCTACCTATTCCCTATATATGAGACAAAATTACACAAAGTTTTACAATATATATATATATATATATATATATATATATATATATATATATATATATATATATAAATTTGCTACTACCTGAGAGAATTTGCATTGGTATTTACCGTTTAATATGAGCAAAACTTTGCGAAATATATTTGGCACTTATGCCAAGTGAAGAATAATGTTCTACGTTTTCGGTAATCGGCCACAATAATATTGTTGTGAACCTGTGAATCGTCTCGACAATAGTTACAATAGGCAACAGTTCTGCCATCTTTTGTTCATATATGCTAAGACACAAGAATAACAGATAAGGAAAACAGATGGAAGCATTGTTATCTGTGCAACTGTTGTCAGATGATTCACAGGTTTACAACATTATTGTAACCGATTACAGAAAACATAGAATGTTATGAGCTACTTGCCACAATGCCAGATATATATTTTGCAAAGCTTTGCTCATACCAAACAACAAAAAACAATGCAAATACTTAAGCCAGTAACGAGGTTTTTTTCTTATATGCTCTGAAGGCGATGTGCTTGATGTTGAGGCTTCCGACCTTCCTACTCCATCAACGATCAACTCCTTCGCCTCACCAGTCTAATCACAACCCACTACAATTCTGTCAAACCCTCTTGCCTTCTACTATTTGACTTGGAGAAAGCCTTTGACAAGGTATGGCACCTTGCACTTCTTTACAAGCTTATTCACCTTAAATTTTCCACTGCCTACGTTCGTTTTATTTATCACTTTCTGGTCTGTCTCCTTTCTTACGTCTCCATCAACAATCAGCTCTCTCATCCTATATTTCTTCTGTCTGGAGTACCTCAGGGTTCTGCGTTATCACCTCGGTTGTACATTATTTTTTTGGCCGATTTTCCTTCGCTTCCTCCTGACATTTATTTATTTCAATATGCGGACGATACTGCTTTTCTAGCCTTGGGTAACACTATTCGACAAATTAATCAGCATCTGCAAGAGGCCATTAATTGCTTCACTCGTTGGTGCACCACGTGGAACCTCTCTATTAATGCAGCGAAAACTCAAGCTATCACTTTCATTCCACCTCGCAAACGTTCTAAGGTCCATCGAAACCCGTCGTTACTCTCACTTCGGGTTCACGATACTCCCATCATTCCAACCAGAACAGTCACCTACCTAGGCATCATTTATGATACTCACCTAACCCGGAAAGCTCACCTACAGCACATCGCTGCCAAAGCCTACCAACGCCTAAATCTCCTGAAGCGCCTCACTGGTACGACCTCGGGACTCCAACCGACCGTAGTCCTTAATATATACAAAGCATTCATGCTTCCTTTTACGAAAAGCTGCGAATTCTCGAACTGCATGCTTTCCGCATAGCCCACCGTATTCAGCTACCCAGCCCCACCACAGAACTTTATGAACTCATTAAATTCCCCAGCACCACATATCATCTTGAGTCTCTCCGACAGAAATTCATCTCAGCTCGTTCCAGCTCTCAGCATCCATTACTCATGGCCAGTATGCATTTCCATGAACTTCATCCTGTCCGTCCTCGGTACGTTTACTCTCCGCTTTGTCTCCTTTTCACACTTTACTGCTACACTCTGCCTCCCGACCATCCAGATCGAGTCCTGTTACAAGACTATCAACTTCATGCCCATCTACCTCACATTTTCCCTTCATTTATTGCACAGTGATACCTCTTGTGCCTAACAGGGCTCCCATCGTCCTCATCAGCCTAGAGATGCCCCTAGGCAGAAGATAACACTCATTCGTCTTCCTAACATAACCCTGTGTTGTCCCGTGTATCGCACTTCATTCCATTCTTCGCCCTCATTATTGTCTGATTAATACTTTACATGTTAATTATTTTGTATGTGTTCATATCAAATACTAATCATTTACTGTATCCCATTATGTTGCGCTTACCTTAATAGTTATTGTATGCATTTTGTCATAGTCATTGTTATTATATTTCTATGTGTGACACCAATTAATCTACATTGCAAGTTCAGTCTAATAAACGTAGAATACCTTTCCCAAGGTTATGATTATGATCGCAAAGATCATAATGTCCTGGTTTCAGATAAATAAGACTAATAAAGGATTCCTACAGAATATCACTTAGCCCAACCATTGTTCCTATGAACCTAAACTATCCTATCACATCCTATACCTAAAAGAGGGTGTAGCCCTCTAAAAGGATGCTAGCCTCCGGCTAGCCTTAGAAAACTTGATGTTGACCCACAAGTGTCGTCATTTCTTTGCCAAAGAGAGGGCGTAACCCTATAATGGCTAGGGTTAGGAGACACTCTACAAGCATACAATTTTGAAATGAAAATAGATGAATAAAGCTTACACTACCAATCCCTAACCCTGTAACCTTAAAAAAAATTGATGCTCACCCGAAGGAAGGGCAAAACCCTTTAGCGGGACGACGGACAAAAAAAAAATTGATGTTGAATTGACATGCAAGTAACATGCTAAAGTGGTAGCAATTTTGTCTTATTTCAACACCTCATTTTTTTACTGTGTAGATAATTATTTAGCAAATAAAATCAAATTTGTAATTTCGTACTGTAAAAGTAATTTCGTACTGTGATTAAAAATAAAATGTGTACATTTAGCCATAAACGAGGGAGCGGGCCTACCGAAAATTAAAATACTAAAGCCGCCTCTGCCTTTATTAGCGTTTTGATAGAAGGAGTATATTATTTGAAGCATAAGTGCGAATTGATTTGCAAGTAATATTTTAAAGTTCCACCTTAAATTTCACATTACTATCAACATCATTTGTAAATCTATTTGCAAATGAAGCATAATAATAATAATAATAATAATAATAATAATAATAATAATAATAATAATAATAATAATAATAATGATATTTCATAAGTTAAGAACGTCTTTACGTTTCAGGGAAATATTCATTCAGTCTCTGCTCACAAGTAAACCTTACGTTTGGGTGAATCGAGTTGCTGACTGAGACACATATGAAAAAGTAGTACTAAATGTGGTCAGTATTTCAGTGAAGTTGTAGGTGCGAAGCTCCAGGGGTTTAGGAGATACAGCTACCAGAACATCACATGGAAGTACAGAATAGTCTTCATACAGTTGGAGGTAAAAGCTCTGTAAGACCTCTTGTAACGACAAAAGGTGAATAACAAATATATGGGTATATATTAGGACTAGGGGGAAATCATATAGTAAGGGTATACCTGATGGCGGCCATCTTGAAATCCGCCATTTTGAATTAAGGTTAAGTTTTTAAAATAGGAATAGGGTCATGTGATACATGATTTAAGGCGCAAATTTAATCAGAAGATCAATGGTGACGTTAATTTTGATTTACGTGCAATTGGTAAAATGTTATATGGAAATTAAATATTGTTGTAGCATATGTATTAGTCCTTTACCCCACCTTGTAAATTTTGTGTTAATGATAATAATTAAATAAAAAGCAGGTGGATAAATATTAGGTCTACGACTACTGCTTTGACTGAATTGTTAACGACAAATGTGTCAAGTGTAACTCGATTGCCTTTGTCAGATGTGCTCACTGTGAGCAGAGCATTTGTGAAAGTCATGCACTCTTTTCTGAACTACATATTGATTGTACTAATTGAGGACTTTTCTGGAAGAAAGACCCAAGTTCAATTATGACTCAATTCCACTTTGGTCATTTTTCCTTAAATTAGCAACTTGTTTATGCGATAACAAATGCTGGTTAATGATAAAGCAAAAATGGTTATACCGATGGATTTATGGTAAAATTTGCTATTAATAAGGTGTCAATGTTATGCGTTTTGTTTAAAACTTTTGTCTGATTCAGAATGGCGGATTTGAACATGACCACCATCAAGGCAACTCTTACCATAGACCTAATATTTATCCATTTATTCTGCATTTTATTTAATTATTATCATTAACACAAAATTTACAAGGTGGGGTAAAGGACTAATACATATGCTGCAAAAATACTTAATTTCCCTGTAACTTTTTACCAATTGCACGTAAATCAAAATTAATGTCACCATTGATCTTCTGATTAAATTTGCGCCTTAAATCATGTATCACATGACCCTATTCCTATTTTAAAAACTTAACCTTAATTGAAAATGGCGGATTTCAAGATGGTAGCCGTCAGGTATACCCTTACTATATGACTTCCCCCTAGTCCTAATATATACCCATATATTTGTTATTCACCTTTTGTCGTTACAAGAGGTCTTACAGAGCTTTTACCTCCAACTGTATGAAGACTATTCTGTACTTCCATGTGATGTTCTGGTAGCTGTATCTCCTAAACCCCTGGAGCTTCGCACCTACAACTTCACTGAAATACTGACCACATTTAGTACTACTTTTTCATGTGTGTCTCAGTCAGCAACTCGATTCACCCAAACGTAAGGTTTACTTGTCAGTAATATTCCTTTCGGGAATTGTAGAATTTTACAAAAGTTGTATGTTTTCATTAATGTCGTTGAATCAAAATATATCATACATAAGTAGTTCATATGGTTATTATAAAATCAAATTCTGAGGATATCACTTGAAATAATTGTAACTCCTTATTTAAATCATTTCTAGAAATCCTATGTACGCATTTTGGCTCATTATTTCAGTAAAATAATTGTTTGTGTATAAGTTTAGGCTCAAGATAACATTCACTGGTGCTACAGTAGAGCGATATGTTGTCAGTGCGTGATTCCCTCCTTTGTTAATGTTCCCGGCTTTCTATACAGTCACATCTTACCTTTTGATTCACGTATTTTCTCAATTGTCTAATATGTCGATTACAAGTGAAACTTCTTTTCCCGTACTATCAATGTGACAGAAGTCAACGCACATCAATTATGCGTAACTGTTTGACTGTCATAGACAAATCTTATAGATTTTATTGAATATGTTCCAACATTCACTTCACACGAAGTTTTGAGAAGCGTTCTCATAAATTGTTAAACTGTGAAGTTTTCTTGGCAAACAGAAAGATGAAAGAAAACAAAGATACGAAAAGAAATAGCAAATAATATATGGCTTCTGCATCGGTTGGAAGCAGAAACTTGTTCTATGGGTGAATGTTATATTTCCACGTCTTGTTATCAAAACAAATGTAGAATTAGAGTTGCTATTGAAACCTGTCTTAGGTGAATTATTCAAATTGATTTTTTCAAAATGGATTGAGTTCACTCTCATAAACAGAGTTCGGACATTTATGTAATATCAACCCCCTCAATATGTATATAAATAAGTAACAAAAATCGCCTAAAGATGTAAGAAATATATAATATTATATAAGAAGATGTAATATTACATATGTTACATATTTATGAAAACGTAATATTAACACTCGTATGAGTATGCATTATTTAAACAAATTATGAAAATATAAACGAAAATCTACTACACTTTATCCTGCTTAATGCAAGTCCCTCAATGAAGTGATATGCTTGAATAGCTGAGACAGCCATACGTCACTAACGTGACTGATTGCAGGATAATAAAAATCAGACGCGAATGAAGGAAGATGTGAATCGACTAGAAAGAAACAGGAAATCCCTAGAAAAGCAATGCATACGGCATTTGTACATCAGAAATCTCATGTGGTGTGGTGTGGTCCCGTTTCAAATCTAGAACCTTCTACACTAAATGCCCATCCGTCTCCACGGCCCAAACTTGAAATGAATTATACGTCATATAGAAATTTAAATACAGTACTAAAAGCAACTTAAGACGAAATGTATTGTTTTATTTCATGCAGGGAAAAGCAGTCCTCTATCTTTTAAACAATACCAGCTGAACTAAGATTGAAGAATATTTCCACTAATAAGCATTTTTAATTTGAAATAAAGTACTTACAAAAGATGTACCTGCAATTCAACTGTGTGTTGTTGCACAATGGGTTACAAGGTACATTTCCAAATGATCAGAAGTAAAATTTTGTCGGCGATCGGATAAAGTATTCTCGTATGCAGGGAATTATCTCTCCACATCGCATGAAGTAATAGGGGCGTGTTTCAACAGGGGGATGTAGCTGGGGGAAACATCTTCAGGGGGATTCTTGTTTCACCACTGAGAATCTCACACACTGCCAATTGGCTGTCGTAACCCGAGTTTCTTTCCAGCACTGCATTTAGTTTCTTTCGAACTTTGTCTCCTACATTTGAGGCGCCTTAACATTTTTTTTCGTGGAAGAAACTAGTTGATTTACTTCGCAAAAGTTGTCTCTCACCTCTTCAGCAACACGCTGAAGAGCATGGGCCATACAGGTGAAATGAATTAAGTGATAGTAAAAAACTGTAAGTGCTCTAGCCGCTTTTAACATGTACTCTGCACTGTCTGTATAGGGAACAAGAACTTTTGTTCCTGAACTCCTCCCGGCCACAAAACTTTAAGACCATCGTTTACAAAGCGAGCAATCGTGGAATGTTCCGTGCGTTCCAGCAATTTACTCGCAATAAGATAGGATTTAGATGGAGCATCTTCACTTAACTTTCCAATCACTAAATTTGCTACATAACGTTCCAAAACGTCTGTTGTTTCGTCCAAGGAAATCCAAATATATGAACTACCTATTTCTGCCCTAATGGTATCTATAGCTTCCCTATAACAAACTTCGAGATAACACTTTCGAAGAGTGGATTCATCAGGAATTCGACGCCTACAGTACTTCTCCATAAAAGCACGGTATTTTGGTACTTGAACTTTGTTCCAAGGAATGTATGCTGCTATTATTGCTTGGCACAAGTCTTTGAAAATCTCACTCACTGAAGTATCCTTTAGTATCAGTTTTATGTTAATAGGTGGTATGTCCATCCAGGGTGTCACACATAAAACCGTTACTACACACTGTCGATCTGTCTTTCCTGCAAGAGACACTTTACATTATTTCATATGTATATATTGCACATGATGACAGCTTGTGCGGGATACATCAATTTGTTGAGATAATTTCCTTGTCAATTTTTGGGAGTTTCTCAATATCTCAAGGCGAATTCTATTTATAATCAACAGAATCCTCACTGTCGAACACTTATTCTTCGTTACATTCTCGACGGATCCTATAGTCCTCCATTTCTTGTATAGACCTTGAATTGTACTGGTTGTGACAAGCGTCATACCAGGGTATTTTGCCACTAACACTTCTTTAGTTTGTTTAATGAAACCTATTTCACGTAAAAATACATAATATCAATTCGCTATTCAATTGTAGACTCTACCACTTCTTCACAACACTTACACGACAATTACTTTTAAATTGCCCAACTCAACTTCAATGCCTTCCTAGAAGTAATCAAATATTTTAGTGTACGCGACTATATGAGCCTAATAACAGTGAGGTCGACACCCATTTATATATGAACTTCAAAATGGAAGTGAGGCGTACTGGTTTTAAGGTAGACACCTAATAGTACAATATACATGTTTAGACTTACAGAAAATAAATTTTATTATCATCAACATCATTTAGTTCACTTCTATGAAAACCATAGATTGTTATATATTTCATCTTTGGATTATTTCCAGTTACGCGCTAGTAATATTGTAAAATCTTTAGTACTTACTGTGTAATTGTTTAAAGAATACGGGAATTTTTTCTCTTTTTAAACGTAACAAATAGTTAAGAGTCTTAAGATCCATTTTGTTATCTTTTTCCAGAATATAAAGTTGCTTCTTAGAGGCTCTGTTCATCATTAACTTATCTCGTGAATCAAAATCTGAAACTAAAATTATATTTCTACAGCACAACTTATAATTCTCTTCAATTAGTGTTGGTGAAATGAAGTTGTGTGCTCTTTGGTCCGAGGTGAAGTGTGATTAAAGTTTTGATTGGACTATTAGTGAAATCCGTTTTTGAATCGCTTCAGTAGTCCAGATGATTTACTGAAAATTTGCTATTTTTAATTGAGGGTCGTTAATTTTCAAACAATATTACATTTCCAGCAATGCAGTTGGGTGTAATTTAAATTTAAATGTAAATTTAAATTTAAACTTTAAAACTTTATAATAACTATGGAAGATGATCGTGATTCTTCTAACGATATCAGTAATCCGTTACCTGTTATTAGTGATGACATCAATAGAGACTGCAGGTCCATAAATGCTTATATCTCCCATGTAAGCAAAGCATCAGGATCAAAATTTAGCCAAAAAGAATCAAACCCAAAATGATCCGCTTTAAGCAAGAGTATTGAATTTTCAAACAGGCCTAACGAGACTACCTGTAAGCTTTGAAGAAATTAGCGAGAGGGGAAGAAATTGTGTGTTAGTTTAAAAGGCCTAGCAATTCACAATAGCAGGTGCCATTATGAAATCAACAAAACCAAACCATGCTCGCTTTCACGGAAGTCACAATCATCCATTGATAATGTCGATTACCCAAGAAAAGGTCGATCTCCAAATTCAATAAGCTTCTTGCAAGACTAGTCGTCTACTCTAATGTTACGCAGGGTACCTCGAGGGGCTAGAGCTATAGTGGCAGACTCTGTGTGCGAGTTATTGCAACAGATAGTACATACAAACGACTCAGAAGACTGGATTAATCTCTTCTTTTTTCCTTACGTAACACTGTGTGTTCCATCAAAAGCTAACAAAGTAAATAATTTAACATCATGGGTTAACATTTAACATCATGCAATCACAAAGAGTGCAATGTTGGTCTGATTCTCGCTGCGAAGCCCTTCCTAACCACAGTAAAAAATCCTTCAACGCTCGACAACCTGCAAATTCCACTTTTAACATCAAGAGTGTCGAGAACAAATTAGTAGACGGTGATGTCCGCAGCGCACTACGGCTTCTCATCTCAGAAGATACTATAGCTTCTCCGAATGGAACTGTATTAGAAGCATTAGATAGAAACATCCGGCCCACAGCCACCCTTTTGAACCTCCCAGTATCACATTGAGCCCAGTATTGTAGCGTCTAGAGTATTAGCTGACGAGTTTACGAAGGCACTTAAATCCTTTCCTTCCGGGACATCAGGAAGTACGGACAGTCTCCGTCCTTCCTAATAATATCCCAAGACTGCAAAGCTAAAGACCATCTGACTAACGCCATCTGTGATTTTCTCCACCTGATTATTTCGGGTGATTCGCCCACGGAAATTAGACCTATTTTCTTTGGAGATCACTGATAGCTTTGAGGAAGAAAAGTGGCGACATTCGTCCCATCGCAGTAGGCAATGTGTAGAGGAGATTGTCAGCCAAAATCATTTGCCACAGAATTAGAGAACATCTAACACATTTTCTATCCCCATACCAACTGGGAGTTTGCGTCCCATATGGAGCAGAAGCAGTATTCCACGCTGCTCTTTTTCACACCATCAGGGGAAAGTGTTTCTAAAGATAGACTTTAGAAACGCATTTAACGAGTTGAATCGTGATTCTATGCTCATACAGGTAAACAACAGTTTTCCGTCAATTTATCGGTACGTACATCAGTGTTATTCGCAACCGAGCAACTTATATTTAAGAGACGAAATAATCCTCTCTCAGTGTGGCGTACAACAAGGCGACCCTCTTGGCCCTTTTTTTGTTCGCACTAACTTTACAATCCATCGTTAACAGTATCAATACGGAACTGAACTATGGTATTTGGATGACGGGACTGTAGCAGGAGACAAGGATACAGTACTAGAGTCATTAAAAATGATCCGTAGACTGGCTAAGGGCATCGTATTGCAAATGAATTTCTCCAAATGTGAGGTCAGCTTTCTCGAAGTCTCCAATGAGCAGGCTAATAACCTCTTCAAGCTGTTTGACGAAGGCGCGCCTGGGATTCAAAGAATTTCGACAGATAACGCCAGCTTACTAGGAGCAGCATTATCTAATGAGGCAAGACGAACAATATTAAAAGACAGAATTTCTAAAATCGTCATCGAGTCAAGTGGTACCTGGGGTCAAGAAGAAGCTAATTCTATCAAGAAAATCGGCCATCGTATTTCACTTATATCGCGAGATAAACGGTGTAAATCTTTTCTTATTCAACGGATCAGTGTCGAAGTTCAACGTGGGAACGTATCAGCCATTTTGGGTACGTTACCCACAGGTAAAGAATTAGAGGAGTTCTTTCTCATATAAGGCAGAAAATCACTTGGTATCTGAGTATCAAAGACGGAAAGATGTTTTAAATGCACTTAAGAATTTATCTCATCATAACTGTCATCGTCATTGAAAGATACATTTTCATTTCTACGTTTACTATCCCAATTTGATTCTGATGTATATCTTTCTTTTACCATGATTTCCTGTTCTTTTAGCATTCCTTGTTATAATAAGATTATATTGTAAAACCATTGTTTCAACAATTAGATTTAATAAATGAAATGATCATGATCTAAAACAAAAACTTAGAATCAGAATAATAGGAGAAAAACATTTGATTTTTACTTTTAAACAAAACCATAGTGAATTTTCAACGAATGTAAAAGGTTTGTTACTGAGTTCTCTATGTGTGTGCATGTGTATATGTGTGTGTCTCTCTGTCTGTTATTTGTGACTCTTTTCAATTTTGAGCTCTGCATTCGATAGAACATCAAATGCGAAAGTGATGATATTTTTCGTGTTATTATTAAAATTTCCGAGATATTGGCCAAAAATGGCTGATTTCCAGATATGTAAGGAGCTATAGCTCGGGAGCTATAAGTTACAGAGAGATTATATTGGTGTTGATCATACCGAAGAAGATGGTGAATGTTTTGGTACCAAATAATAACCAGTGGTCAATGATTTGGCCATTGACCAGTTGGCCAGTGGACATCAGTTAATATTGCTGCCTAAACAATCATAGGTAGCAATATTAACATCATCATCGGTACTGATTAACACTAATATCATCTCTCTATGGCTTACCATTCCCGAGATAATGGGCAAAAAATAGTTCGGATTTCGGGTGATTTAAGGAGCCATATCTCGGAAACCGTAAATAATAGAGATATTATATTGATGTTGATCAATACCTAAGAGGATGATAAATATTTTGGTACCAATAGTAACTGGTGTGTACTGGCTAACTGGCCACTGTTGCCCAGATATTGGCCAAGACAGTTCGAATTTCGGGATATTTCAGGAGCCAGCCATATCTCGGGAACGGTAAGTCATAGAGAAATTATATTTTGCGAATTTTTGCGAGGAACAGAAGAAGGTGCGGATTAAAATATTTATTGTTACATGTGAGAACAATCATAATTATCCTTCCCGCTCCACTTCTCCATTCTTTTTAATTTCGTTCTGCCAATGCTCTTAGAGCATTCTCAACAGATTGTGATTGATTTCCAGATGAATTGATATCTGGATATTCCCATGCCGTTACAGAAACTTCCTACCAGAGATGCTACCTCCCAGGTGATATGTCACTTTCTTGTGAATGCCATTTAAAGTTCTTATATATTTCATGTTATATATATTTATTTCTGTTCAATTGCGTTATTCTCTAAGTATTCCTAACAATTTTCGGTCAACTTAAAAAAGTTGATTTTGAGATAATCGAGATTTAATTGTTTGCCTCCGTTTGATCGCATGGTAACCGTGAGATACAAAATCAATTTCTCTCACACCTAATGGGGGTATGAGAGACTGCTTTATACACACTGGCGCGGAAGCATATGGAATTTCCTTTTTTGCTAGGTAACCCATTTTCACAATTTTGGAGATATCTCTCTATACACATCCAGCAAAGAAATTATTGTTGTTGAGTTCTATATTTATGTATATGTTGTGATGCACTTTATATATATATATATATATATATATATATATATATATATATATATATATATTGCATGTTAACTATATACTTTTTAAAGAATAAAATGATGGATATTATGGAATTCTAACTACCCACATGATATTCTGATTACTCTGTAAATTTTTATCCGTGATTTCTAGTTTTGGGAGAGATATAGAAACATTGGTGAAAATCGAATTATTATAATAAAATATTGCAAAATATTAAAGTAATGTGTTCCTAACTATTGTGAGTATGTGTGTCACTACTAAAGTGTATGTATTGCTATTAGTTGAAGACATAGTCCGATGTTTAAGAGAGTACTTTTCAATGCACAGTAAATGAATCTTGTCTATGAAAATTCGATTTTGACCAACGAATTTGAAATATTGGCACCATTGGATCAACTGTATTTATTTATTGAAGCAGAACACAACAGGTACTATACTCAATTACAGTGTTCATCTTTCATGAAAATATATAGTTACAATTTCCCTTTTAAACCTTGTGAGGCAATCAGCATAAATATCTATATTATTTGTCATTCTTAAGAGTCTGTTGTAGGTTGCACTAATCCTCCATGTTGGCGACTTATTTAGGATATTTTCTTCGTCCTTGCTTTTGCACAATAAAAGAAGTTATAGTTTTCTGGGCGTGTTTTTCTACCTGGTACGTTTATTTGAAAGCTCGAAAGCAATTCGTTGCAGTCTAGCTTATTATTAAGTATCTTGTATAAAAGTATCATTTCAGATAATATTCTTCTTTGCTTGAAGATAAGAGTTTCAAAATTCCTATTTAATGAATTAGAATTTTCAGTTCTTGGGAAAATGTTTGTTTCCTTACATACATGGTATCTAAAAAAAAATTGGACTGTTTTTTTTTCTATTTTTGTATCTGGGTTCCATACATGCATCGCATATTCGAGTTTGGATCGAACGTAAGTTTGATTCAATTTTTGAAGCGTGGCAGGTTTACGAAACTCCCTACTAATTTTTAGAATAAACCCAAGATTTCTGTTCGTTTCATTTATTATGTTATCAATATGAGATTCAAATGTAAATTTCGTATCATATATTACTCTTAAATCATTGACAGTACTTACAACGGGTAGTTGAGTCTCATTAATTAAATATTTAAATTGCACTGGTTTTGTACGTTTTGTAATACTCATGATTCTACATTTACTAATATTTACATTCAATAAATTACTTTGACACTATTTCACTACTGAATTTATATCTTGTTGAAGTTGATTACAGTTATTTATGGAATTTATACCTCTAAAAATTTGAGATCATCTGCACACAACAATTTGTGGGAATACGTTACACATCTAGGAAGATCATTTATAAATATTACAAATAGTAGAGGACCCAAATTTGACCTCGTGGAACACCAGATAGTTGCAAGTATTCGGCTGACTTGTATCCCTTATATACAACGAACTTCCTTCGGTCTCTCAAATACGACTCGAACACCCCAATTAACTCTGCGGAGAAGCTAAATCGACGAAGTTTCTCTATTACTACTTTGTGATTTACTCTATCAAATGCTTTCACAAAATCGGTGTAGATAATATCTACTTGACCACCTTGACCTAGGGCGCTTACTATAAAATTGTTAAGAATACTGAGATTTGTGACTGTCGATCTACCCTGGACGAAACCATGCTGGTATTCTGAAATTGATTGTTTTATGTGATTTTCAATCCGTTTATAAAGAATAGATTTAAACACTTTAGCAAAAGTATTCAATATTGATAAAGGCCTATAATTTTGAATATCTTTATCACTATTAGACTTAGGAATGGGACAGACTTTTGTATTAATAGCTTTCGTATGATATAGGGTTTATAGTTCCAAAAAATTCGATAAGCAGTGCAAATTACGTTCAAATGTGGGAAATGTTGTCATACCGTTACAAACTGGCCCTTGTCCACGTCTAACAAATCAAATTGGCGGGGGGAAAATCTTTATATTTACATACACAAACGGTTTCTTGGTATTTAGATATCTGTAGTATGTAAATAAAAATAATTTCAGAGCGACTGTCATCCACAAGCCACAGCTAAATTCAGATTAGTTAAAAACGTATTATTTAATCATAACACAGTAGACTCTAAGGACAGTATCTTAAGTCATAAGTGGGTAAGAACAAGCTATATCAGATAATTGCTTCAACTACATTTTGGAACGGATTGAAGGGCTATTCCTTTCTTGAAAATCTACATGGATATTAAATGTGATGATACCCTTAGAGAAGAAAAGGTAGCAGAAAATGATTATGCCGAAAGAAGAATGGAGGGATTTTGATATACAGCATAAGTACAACGAGACGATTGTTCACACACATAATCATCTTTAGAAACTGTTGTTTACCGTGCAAAAACGCTTTGATCAGGCGGTTTCTTTTTAGGTTTAGTTACATGAAGTTTTAAGAGGAGTTGTCATTTGCTTTTAATAATATTATCCCCTGCTTCGAAGAATGTTTCAAACCAGTCATTGCTTATTAATAAGTCGTTCTATTTCAGACAACTATAATTTCTTTTATAGCTATCACTTTTATTTTGTGTCCATGATAATAAACAAATAATTACATTACGTCATTTTATAACTTTTGTCTCCGAAACTCCTTATCTCCATGACAAAAAGCCTTCATACAGTTCCAAAAGGTATTTTGCCCTTCAAACAGTTCTAAAACGACTTTTGTCCAAATTATTTTTTAATATTTTCTGCAAACTATTGCATAGAATTTGTTCAAATTTTTAGCAAACATTTATTTGCCCCTCATCTATACTTCTAAAAAAAACATATTAGTGAAAATTAGACGCACCAGAACGTTTTTTCTTCGATTTCTGTAAAATTGTGTTTGGTGGACAAGATGTTGTTTGGAAATGGACGACTCAACTATCAGTTATTATTGGAAACTAACGACATACCTTTATGACAATTCACTTTTGACGATTTTCTCAGAAACTATGCATCAGGATTTACACTTATAAATTACATTTTGTAAAGCTTGATGTTATATAAATATGATATTTGACAATATAATGACTTAAATTGAAATTAAAATTTGAGTAATCTTAATATTAAATATATCTCATTAACTATACTACGCATTTTCATCTTGCTAATGTCGTAATGGAGAACTTCATAAGAGTCTAGTTCAATATCATCATTATCATAGATTATCTGCCATTATTGGCAGGCCACTTGCTGCAACTGAGAAGCTTTTATGCTTCACTCCTCTTCTGCTAACCTCTTCGTCTCTACGTACGATTTCTCTGCTTTGATACCGTTCATTAACTGTAGTCTCCTTCACCCCCTCCCCTCTCTCCTGCCACCATACCTTCTAGCATGTCTCTCATGATACAGTTCCTTCTTAGAAAATGTCCCAAACAGTTTCTCTTCCTCTTCTTAATATAATCTAAAATTGTTCTTTTCTCTCCCATGCCACAATTTCTAATGCCCTCTCATTTGTTTACTGCTAGACTCAGCAAATTCTCTAATTTTTTCTCCACGCCCACATTTCAAAAGCTTCCAATCATTTTTCATCGTTTTTGCTTAATGTCAATGTTTCTGACCCTCACAGCACAATACTCAGTACGAAGCATTTTATGAGTCTCTTTCTCAATTCTTTATTCAAGGTCCCACAAAATAGTATTTTCTTCCTCATGAAGGCTTCTTTCGACATTCCTATCCTTGCTTTTGTTTCACGCTCACATTTCATATCAACATTAATAATACCATCTAGGTGTGGGAACTAGTCAATTTTCTCCCCTCTATATTGACACCGACCCCTTAGTTTTAATTACCATAGCTTTTGTCTTTCTAACATTTATTTTTATTCCATATTCTTCACAGCCCTTCCTGAAGTTTTCTAACATCTTATTGATTTTCTCTTCAGATTCTGTAATAAGCGCCATATAATCTGCATACCTTATATACCTACTCATTCCAATTCCTACTGAAATTCCGTCTTCATTTCGTAGGATCTTTTTCAATATCTCTTCTAGACAGATATTAAATAATGTAGGCAAAAGACAGTATATCTGTCGAACTCCCCTTGCAGTAGCCTCTCCTCTGTCATTTCCTCTCCTCTTATAACGCTTTTCACCTTAATATGTAGAATGGTTTTAGTTCAGCATCAACTTTATGTTTACCAAATTTTGTTTTGTTGGGTTTCCTTGAAAACTACACATGAGTTTTTACACTGATGTCTATTCATTTGGTATACTTAGTGAGGTCTATCGATTAACATACGTCTGGTCTTTTTGTTTTTTCCGTTAAGCGCTAACAATATTGTAGAATTTGATCATATATTACAACTTTCTGTTACAGAGAGGTTGTACAAATTTAGATTACTGACAACCCATGCGTCAATTGTTTGCATATTCCATTACATGTATTAGCTATAAATGTAAATACAGACTAATATCAAAAGGCTACAGTCAGTATTCGATCTACTGGTAGGACGAGGGGAAGTTCCCTTAAGCAAACAAATAAATTTACAACTGGAAGGATGTGCTTCAATAACAAAGAATATCTATCCATGCTAGAGATGCAAGGGCTCGGAAAAAAACCGGCTTTTTTGGAAAAAAAAACTCGTTTTTTTCTGCTTCGCTTTTTTGCTTGGGAAATTTTGGTCTTTTTTCAAAAATTCTGCTTTAAATTGATAAAGCAGATTTTGTTTCGCTTCTTTCTAACACAAAAAGTCATTTAATTAGTGGTTGATGCCGGTAATAATATAATACCTCGAAAATAAGCCATGAATTTCGAAAAGATATTTTAAACAATTTTACTCCAACATTTTTACATTATGAATTCCAAAGGACTAACCAATGTGTATAATAAATAAATAACCTCCTATATACAAAAATAAGCAGAGTTGGCAAGAACCATGGTTGATTCTGAAAATGCCAAAAACCTGTTTTTTGGGGGCAGTTTAAACCAGGCTGTTTTGGGGTTTAAACCAGGTTTTTTGATTTAGATATTTTGCTATATACATTTATATTACATATTCACAGAAATAAGTTTGTTTCGCCTTGGTGTTATTATGCAAGAACGGGGTTATGCTGGAAGAGGTCCCATAAGCTTAAAGAAGTCCGGTCAGTAAATTTCTTAAATTGAGAAACTCCCGCCCTAGCCATCGGGAAAATCCCGTCATTATATTAAATGTAAAACAATAACGGGAAAATCCTGTTATTTCTTTCCATGTAAAATTTAAAGGTCAACGTATTATAATCAGTACGCTAAATTGAGGTATTAAATTACAAATTTAGTATGTGGATATCATTGAAAGTCTAATCCAAGCTAATGTTGGAAGCTACATAGGCAATCGATAAATTTTACCAATTTGAATCAATATATTTAAGCAACCTTGGCTTCTTTATAAAACAACAGGCATTCAGAAATACATAATTTGGTTTCGTTTTGTATGTTTATGCTTAACATCCTTACGTAATATCGAGGTTATCAAGGAGAAGACTTTCACTTATACCAGCGTTTCCCAACCGGTGTGCCGCGAATGGGCCGCTGGTGTGCCGCGAGGAAATTGAAACAAAATTATTAATTCTATAGCAATAAATTGCAAGACATAGGGAAAAATTGTATATTTGTTATTTCACATTACTATGAACCTCTACTATGAATATACAATTTTTAAGTTTCATACTGTGTTATTTTTCTGTATATTTTTAATGTGGACAAAGGTATTTGTTATTATTGTTATTACCATTATTGCTTCTTTATTGTTGCAGACTACTTCGTAACTTAAAATATTAAAGAAATCATTCAATCGTCTCGACAAAGCAAACGTGCATACAAATTACCTACTGTGTTTAAAAAGTACAAGAGATTTGTTTGATCGTTCGTTCTTGAGTGATCTTCCTTCTTAGTGAAAAATCGGATACAGCTTTCGAAACAGAAATTATATTTTAAAAAAAATCTGAATCCTATATTTCATTGCAATTGTTTTGAAGTTTTAAATTGAAATGAAAAATAAGCATAATGATTTCCACGGGGGAAAAACAATGATCGAGTTTTCTTCTCTGTGAGAAAATCAGTAATCACCGAAAAATACCGCGGTACTTTATATTTACAAATAATAAAATAATATCTTTGAGTGTGCCGCGAGAATTCAAGCTCCCCCCGTAGTGTGCCGCAAGTTGAAAAAGGTTGGGAAACGCTGGCTTATAGTGACATTCGAACCGCTATTTGGTTTACACATGAAAGAAGGGTTGTGGTTCGACCGAGAATTCAACATGGGACACCTTGATCAAAAGGTGAAAAGGAAATGAGACTAATGCAGATGGTTTGACATGTGGAAACGTCACCATGAAGTTTACACGATTCGCATTTTTGTTCTTTTTATTTATTTTTCTTTTGGTTTAAACCAGTTATTAAAAAAAAAACAGCTGGTGTAAACGAGCCAACCCTAAAAGTAAAAACTTCTTTTTTAAAAAAATATACAAATAACTAGCAAAATTGTATGTAGTATTTTTACTTCAAAATATTCCATACCCTCTTTTTGAAACAAAATAAAATTAAAATAAAACATAAGAGAATTACTTAGATTTATATGATACAATTAAAGGTTGCACATCTGGAATTTCTGGTTCTGTATATTCTTGAAATTCTACAGTTAAGTTTTTTATAACCACCATCAAGGGCGCCCATCAGGGGGGACAAGGGAGGCGCTCGCCCTCCTAGAGGAAAATATACTTCAGAATATCGAAAATCCAATAGAATTTTTACATTAGTTACAGCAAAATTTGGAACTATTTTTGAAACGTCGCTTATACGTGCCCCCCCCCTTGGAAACCACAACATGGGCGCCCTTGACCACCATCACGGTTTAACCAGTCCTCAAGTTTTCTGAATTTTAACAAGACGTATTCAACATATCATTACGGAACTCCCCCCCCCTCCCAAAAAAAGGACTACGGAATATATTTAAGTTAAGCTAAATATAACTGCACAACAAACATGACTGAGTGGTTGGCTTTTGCGCTTCTATCGGGAAGTCCCGGATTCAACCCAGCATTCGACCATTCTGATAAAGCTTTCCTTCATTCCATTTCTGAATGTAGAAATAGTGGGTGTACTGGCCGACTAGGAGTGTAGGAGTTGGCCGACTTCCTTTCTTATTGTTTTTAAATCGTTATTATTACTAATTACCAGCAGTGACGGTTTTGCGAAGGTTAGGGGGCCGGTCTTTCGGGCTGAAGCCTGTTCCCCAAAGTTGCGGAATGTCTAAAACGAACGAAATATCTATTGGTTATGTCTTTACTCATAACCTTTAAGCTCCCGTCAAATAAAAATTACGAATGTTTAGAAACACTAAACATTAGTAGTAAGAAAACCCCTCCGAAAATACTTTTCTAAATTCGCCACTGATTCTCAGTATAAAATGATCTTCAAGGTTGTATCCGGAAGATTATTGCTAAACATATAAACGAAACGAAATATTAGTTATGCCTGTACTCATAAACTTCAAGCACCTCCCAGATAAAATTAGGACTTTTTAGAAAACGAAACAATCAGAGAAACCCCTCCCAAAGTACTTTTCTAAATCCGCTACTGATTATTTGTATAAATTGGTATTCAAGGTTGTATCCGGAAAATTATTGCTAAATCATTGCACAACTATAGTATAACAGAAATGTGGAAGTACGGTTTGACGGACATATTGAAAAACGTATGCTTTGACGGATATATAGAAAAACGTAAGTTTAACTTTTGTGCTAGAAGCTAGAGTACTAAGCTCTTAGAAATGAAACACGGATGACAAACTAAAATGATCTAGAGAAGAAAAAATGTCTATAACTCAAAAGTTAAAATAGCCTGTAAAATTGCCCTCAAATACTAAATTCTTCATGTTAGCTTTAATTTGTAAAACATGTGCTCCATCCATCTTGATGGTGAATTACAGAGCTAAATATGGCATTTAGGTCATGGAATTCTTATCTAACTATAGAATATACTATAAGAAAGCTATTTGGATAGAAAAATCTTGAAAATGAAAAAAGCCAAAATTTCCAAAATTCTCGTTTTCTTTTATCAAAAAAGCCGGCTTTTTATGTGGAAAAAACCATCGATTCAAAAAAGCCGGATTTTTTGCAAATCTAATTCATGCAGAAAGTGAAGAAAGAAAAAGATTCGGGTAAACTCAAATGAATACAAACTATATTCATTGTCGCGTTCTAGTATTATCAGTGAAATTAAAATGATAGTTTTTCGAAATAAGGTGAAAGGATAAATGTTTGTCGTTGAAATTATATCGTAAAACAATTTATGTTTGTTTCTTTATCTTTGGTGTTCTAGAGGAAGATGCGAGACCCAACCAAAAGAAGAGTGAATTTTTCAATGAAGAAAACAAATTCCGAATAGAGTTCCTGGCTATGCGACATTTATAGTGATTGAAGGACTTCTAAGACTCACACCAGAAGGCAATTTATTACTAAGAGAGAGAAAGAATTTCAAGTTCAGTTTGCAACAATTTCGTGACAAGGAAACTGGCTCGTGATCAATATATTTTGATCGCAATTGACTTTCTGTATATTTTAGATTTATTTCTAAATTGCAGAAAATATTATTTGTACTAAACACACATGAACTGAGAAAAATTCCTGTCTGTTATGAAGAGCTTATTAAACCATATGGTATCCGTATCTGAGAATATTCACAGAAAAGGGGGTTAAATTGGTGCACTCTGAATTAGTAGTACATAGTTTTAACAATTTCCAGTAACAGACTAAATTAAGAATCAGTGGGAATAATCAGTAAAAATATATCTACTTTACATCTTATTTTCAATTCAAGCTAATTCTAAAACATGTTGGTCAGCTAACTCGGATTAGATCTCCTCTCCGTTGGCCTTTAAGATATTCCAACATGACATAAGTCCCCGACGGTTCAGTATACAGTGAAGTTCTGGTGAGACGTGAAGTGGTTCGATGCTATTCAATTTAGGTGCTTCTCCGTTTGTTTATCATTATGTGTTTCTAATAACCTAATGTTATCCTTAATATATTAGGTTGTGTAGTTGAGAACTTTGTTAATAACAATAACGTTACCAACTTAATTCCACATGGATAGTTATAGTCTAGACTACCACTATCTTGAACTACAAATTATCGAACTACAGAAATCGCGATACTTCTTGTTTCTACTACTACTTCTGCAATTCAGTTTCCATCACCCTACCGCATGATTATCTATTTACAAGACAGTGAACTCGGATCTAAATTAAAAGGAGATTTTTACTAATAAAATTGAATTAATTTAATAGATGTTAAAAGTAAAAACCCATCGCGGTAGCAGGACGGCAGTTGACACCACACTGGAGTGTTAAAAAGGAAACCAACATTTCTCCCCTAGCAATCCATGGAATCAATATGGGGCTGACGTTGTAAAGGAGAATGAGAGATGCACCAAACTCTATTCCAGTCAATAAAATGAATGGTCACGGAAATGAAAAGACAATAACCGGAAAACGAATAACGAACCTAAAATGTCCAACGATAATCATGTTCCAAACTTCCCACCGGCCTCTCGCAAGTCTGACGGTGAAACTGCGAGTGCAAGCAAAGAAAATGAAGATGTAAGGTCGATCTAAGGTGAAGTTATCCTCTCAGCCCACCCCTTCTCTACGTTGTAGGTTCCTTGCATGATGGAATACATCTTGTACTTTCGATAAACATTTTATTCTGAGTTCAGTTTACAAAATTAAACCCGTAAGTTGCTATTTTCGATTTGATATTAGTTTAACATCATTATTTACAGAACTGTTTTCTTCTTCACTCATATATCGTGTCACGATTTTTGAAATGACTAACTTCTGGATAGAGTCTTATACAATCTTCCCTCAAAATTTACAGCCTCAATAAATATTATAAATAGTTACAATGAAGCTTTAGTTCATTCTCAAATTTTAAACGATAATTTCATCTCATGAAAAGTACTACACTTTCAGAAGAGTTGTTGTTCACACACAGACGTTTTACTTAAACATGTTTATCTTTGAACTTTAGTAGCCCTTAAACAATATTTGAGACTTCTCCTTTCCTATAGAACGACTGGCTTTATTTGATTCTTGCTTTGTTTAAGAGGTTTTCTCTTTAGAATGAAGTAGTTAAATGTATTTTCGCGTTATAATGGGAAAAGAAAAGTGTAACGGTTCTCCACTAAAATTGAAATATTTAAATAATCCGAAAAATCCCTACTTGGAACAGAAACGAGGGAAAAACGTTTAAAAAAAAAAGAAAGAATGTTTTATCAAGCCCTTGCATCGCTGATGTTACTAACATTTCTTTATTGAAAGAAATACTGCACTTGTATTTGGTTGAAAAAAAAATACAGTTGTATTTTCAAGTTTAAACACGTTTATTACTACGAAAGAAAGGAAAACGAAATACGGATTTATTGGGCTACAATTCTACTGTTACAGCTATTTCACAAAGTTCTATTAGTAAATATATACAGACTGAAACACTAAAGCTCATTATTTATGCCTATGCATAGAGACGGACCAGTGATTGCATGTGATCCTCTATAATTAACAACATGGATCGAATTTCTCCTGCACAATGTCAAATCATTGTAGAATGTCATTAAGAGCAGATTGCATGTCTCGGCACAGAATTGCATTCCTGGTATATTGAATATATAATGCTAGAGGTGTTGTGCTGTTCACAAACTGGATTAATAATAAAAAAGTTTTATTTTACGTTGTTTACTTTTTGCATTTTTTTCCATTTTTTTTGTATGTGTTGCTGAATTTGCAATAATTTAATTATTTTTCACGAGTTAGAAGAGCAAATCACTCAATGAATATTGAGATTTTAGGATATTTGCAGAGGAGTTTTCATAAAGGATAGGTAACCGTAACTTGCTACAATATTACCTGAAATTAGATGCATATGTGCCTTTAATTTTTTTTAGTTTAACATCCTACGGTTATGTTCCGAGGCTAAGGAGGCGATCATGATGTAAAATCAATTAAATTGCGAAATGAAGGTGGGAGGAAACGGGAGAACCGTAGAAAATCCATACTTCCTATGTTCATCTACCGCAAAGCCCACTTAGCGAGAGACTGAATCCAATTAGGGTCCGTAGGCCTAAACATCAGTAATGAGCTCTTTGCTATTGAATCACCGCGGCCCCTACTTTTAGCCTTTCTGCAATTCATCTAATTCTTACTTTATAAACAATATTAAAAAATTAGAAGTGAACAACAAACGTATAGTAAAATTGCCGAGGAACATAACCTTTGCTTGTAATATAAGAATTTTTTTAAAAAAATCATAGAAGCAGGCACGTAGCCAGGATTTCGTGAAGGGTGTGTCCGTGACATGAAATACTGTGATCATCACAAGAGGGTCTCGATCATTCTAAACTATTTTACTAGAACATATATTGGTTCGTACAGCCGGGATTTCGTAACGGGGGGAGGGGGAGCGTGACATGAAATTCTGAATGCACAGGAGATCGATCAATCTAAACTACTTTACTATCAACATGTATTGGTTTGTTAGGACAATTTAAATGAGGGTATGTTGATAAGTATTTTAATAACAAATTATGAGAAATCTCGAGTAAAATAATAATAATAGAAAAAAGCATGCTGAAAAAGATTTTATAATATTTACATCCTTCCTCTGTTCATTCAAATATAACAATTTTCCTTTCATTATGACCCCAACTATTATAAAAAGTATATATTTACTATTATAAAAAGTACATACTCAATAATGTCTTGCAAAATATTTTACAATATCTGAGTTCCTTTCTCTGTTGAATCAAATGTTAATTGAACTTTCCTTCCATCTAAATTTTTGTTTTTATTATTCCGTCAACTACTGTCTGTTCCAATGACAGGTTAAAGGAGCAGTAGAAAATTGTTTCTGAAATAATGTGTTTGATACTGCAACGATGCGATGACGAAAATTTATCATAAAAAATGTCCACGTTACACAACGGTACCATACTTTCGGAAGCTTGAAATCCCTCTGACTAGTAGCAGAAATTCTGAAAATTCCGTAACTTTTCTAGAAATTTCAAATTCCCTGACTCTTCCAGGATATGTCGCTCACCTTGCCACTGGCTACGTGCCTGCATAGAAGTTACCATTTTTATTTTCATAATCATGAATTCGTTCGAAGGGGAAATTGAAAGATTTGGAGCAGTAAGAAACAAAAGTTAGTGAGTTTGATATTTTTATTATCATGATTAATCCATCATGACGAATGTAAGTTGAAATGGGGGAATATAAAAGATCGCGACCTTTGACCTCTGTTGACTCAGTATTTTTGTTACCATCGCCATTTATACACATTGCCATGCTCTTGGAGGCCTAGTTTTTGTTAACTACGTGACGTGATATCACTCAGTGAGATGAAGCATGGTCTTAGGCAGTTAAAAAATGTTTTTGGGTGTTGTTGGCTTTTAACTCCTCTCTGATTTGAGAACCCTAGATCCCTTTTCATATGGTAGTAGCTCTACGAGTGCTTAAAAAGTTTTTTCCTTGTCATTGAGCGTTTATTAGTTGTTCTTTTACAGTTTAACCACTGTTAAATTCAATAGACCGCTTTCCTATCGCACCATGTACCACTTTCTACGCTTCTTTCTTGACCCACTTTGACTTTTTGTACTTTCATAAAATATAGTTTCTACTTATTTTGTGACATCATACTTACGCAGATGTGATGTCATAGGAGAAGATCGGAGTTTATATTCAGTAATATTGAAGGTAAAAATTGAAGCGTGTGAAATGAGTGATTAGAAATTTTTAGTATCTGAGTTGAAGATGGAAGGTAATTTGATTGTGATCAAGTCATAAGTACGTTATATATTAGTATGTACACTGGAAAATCACTGCTAATCCTCGTTGAACATGCTTGGGGATTTGCTACGGAACGAATTTCATATAAAAACCATGTAGTTCGGGTTTTTTGTCAAGTTGTATGTCCACTCTTATATTATCTCAGTACTGACCGAAACATAAAACTGAGACCCGATTGAACAAATTGCGCTACATCCTTTGTGAACGTCAGCTCCGTTTGAGGTTCATGAGCTTTATCTCCTACGTGTAGTAGTCAGCCGCGAAACGATAAACAACAGCCGTCGTATAAGTCGATATGTGTTTGTTACTATAACTGAAGAGTATCCGAGGTGTGTTTCTTAGCTAATTATGAGAAAGGAAGTTTTAAAAAATATCAACAAAGCGACGCTTATCATGATGAAGTTGGAGACAATGCGAATGTAATGTTGGAAGAATATAGCCAAAGTACAACTTCGTATTCCGGAAGGAACAGGAGGAGGAGAAATAGAATGTTTCAGTATGTGTGGAACAAACGAAATGGACGTCTTGTCAGATGGTTTGTCTGTCTGTGTGTGTTTGTTATAAGAGTTTATAACGAGATGAAAAGTAAATAATATGAATGATATACCTGAAAATATCGTATTCGTGGGTAGAAGTAATATGTGTCTGAATATGTGCATGTATATTCTGTTAGCAGTACTTTTGTTATTATTATTATTGTTTAGTTAAGAATATGTTCATGTATATCACTGTTAGTAGTACTTTTCTTGGTATTATTATTGTTTAGTTTTGGAATCTGTAATATGTGTTATTGTTAAGAGTGCATGTGTCACTGTCAATGCACGTTATCGTTAGAACCCTCTATAACAGTAATTTAACACTGAATTCTGTGACGTCACAGTTTGATACTTCCTTGTTTACAGATCAAAATGAAAGTGAGAGGGGGTAGAATGTTCACTCTGAAAGTATGCGTGGAGGGCACAGTGTGCGCAAGAGGCATTTTGCATATCTTCAAAGGGCCATATCTACGGTCGTGCACTCAGTGGGGATCACTACTATTTTCAACAGCATCCTTTTTATCAACGTACTTGTATATTGAAATTCCCTGGGAAGAAATATGAAATTACCATTAAACAGAAGATCCTACAGAGCCAATCCCTTGGACTCCGTTGGCACGAAAGTGTCAGTACAACATCACGTGACCAATTATCGAACAAGGGACCGTTTCATCACCGTCCCTTGATGAAATTTCGAGAAACTTCGTTTGGTCCAACGCCAACTGATCTTGGGAGTTGGAAACTCAGTGATAGAGAGCTCATCTTTGCTACATGGGGTTGCTGCTTAGATTTCAGCTTCTACCAAGTGGACTTCGTGGTGGACGAACAGCGTGTACGTGCGTTTTCTCGCTGTTCTCCCGTTTCCTTCGTTTTCGTCATTGCATCATTGTCTTCCGTTAAATTATTATCGTGTCCTTTAGCTTCAGTTTACAATTGTAGGACGTTAAACTTGCAAACTAACGAACTAAGGGGCTTAGTATAAGCAAACATCAAGGGATCCCTGGGCCGCAATGGCTTAGTGATAAAGCCTTCACTCCTGGCGCCAGGTTTTCGAGATTTGATTGTGTTCTAGCCAAATAGACTTTGTGATGGACAAGTACCGTGAGTGAATATTCTTGAAGGTTGTAAGGCTTTCCTTGGGACGTACGCCTGAATGATATGGAGGCTCAGAGGTAGAGTGCTCTCCTTTCAATAGAGTTCTTGGTTTAGTCTCAGGGGTCGGAAACGGGTTATAGGACTTTTGATATTTTGACTTCAAGATTAATGTTATTCGATTAATTAGTCTACACACTAAATTTCAACATGCGCAAATGAAGGGATCCTAAGTAATGGGAGGGGTCAAAATTTTGCTAAAAATTTAGAGAGTTATTGAACTTTCGATATTTTGACTTCAAAATTGATTTTATTCGATTGTACACGTCTTGCTTTGTCTACACTCACTCCAAGTTTGAACTCGCGCAAACGAAGGAATCCAAAGTTACATGGGATCAAAATTTTGCCAAAAATAGAAAAGGCTTTACGATTTTTAATTTTTCCTTTGAAATTTTGAATTGCGTAAATTAAACCCGGTTATAAGTTAAGATTGGGTCATTTTCCTAACTCGTATAACATGCAGATTACATATTCGAATAGAAAATGAGTTCACGATTTGGCTACGCCGCTTTGATAACGCATAGAAAAGTGAAGTCTGCGTAGATTTGCCAACACGATTGTTTAAAGCTATTGTTGTTCGAGTGGTTGTAGAAAATTAATACTGTTCTGAAAGAAATCATGTACCAACCACGCTCCATTTTCATTGTACCTAGCTTATTTTTCCAATAATGAAAGGTGGCTAGAACTAGAATGCTTTGATGAAACCAATTTGAATTATTATTTCAAGAATTAAGAAGATGCAGTTGCATTCCTTGCAAAATATAATCTTACTCCGACAAGAGAAAACACTGAAAAAGTAAAATGTAATATACAGTGACTGAAGAAAACATTCATACATCCAAAAATTTAGTCGTAGGTGAGTTACATGTGAGAGCAAGAAATTAAAATGAGTTGAAAACCCGTTAAGACTATAAGGAGACGAACATAATGTGAATCATGTAATTATTATACCTCAAAAAAATGTATTCATACAACGGGACTCTTATCCTGTTCTGTGTCTTCAATACTTGTACTGTCCAACTTGCGCAATCGTTCTGTATCTTCAGCAAGGGTTCATTGCATGTCTGTTAGTCTGCTCTCGTTGTGAGTGCTAGTGGTCAACATGGGGAGCAAGAAAAGAGAACTTTCCTTAAAGCAACGTGATGGGGTTGTTTCTCCTTATAAAGAAGGTAGGAGTTATCGTGAAATGGCAAAGACTCTCTCAATTAGTTTTGGTATTGTTAGTTTCATCATAAATAAGTATAAAGAAACTTGAAAAACAGAAAATAGATGAAGATCAGAACACCCAAATGTGCGTACACGCCGCAACCAACGGGAAGTAGTCAGTTTAGCAAACACACATCAAAAGTGTTGTGTCTTTGGCTGAAGAAATCGTGTCAACATCTACTTACAGTGTGACTCGTCAAACTATACGAAATGTGCTACATAGTGCCGATTTTCATGCTAGGACAACCAGGAAAAAACATAAATTCCAGAAGTAAACCGAAAAAAGCGCCTAAAATTTGCCAACGAATACCATACTAAACCTAACGAATTTTGGGATACTGTTGTATTTTCCGATGAATCCAAGTGTAATATAATCGAATCAGATAACTAAAGATGAGAATGGCGAAAGCCAAACAATGAATTGGATTCCAGTGTATTATCCGTACAGTATTGAAGCCAGTGTATTATCCGTACAGTAAAACAGGGAGGAGGAAGTGTGATAGTTTGAGGATGTATGACGTCTTCTGGAGTGGGAAACTTAGTCTTTATTGAAGAGGTCATGGATGTTAATAAGTATATTAGTGTGTTGCGCCTAACTTATCAAGTATTGTGCAGAAGTTGGGTCTTGATAGGGTCTTTGTTTTCCTACATGACAATGACCTTAAGCACACCGCTTTGAAAACTAGGGAATGGTTACTGTATAACGCTCCACGACGGCTTCTGACTCCTCCACAAACCCAGATGTCAATCCTATCGAGTAGTTGTGGGATTATCTGGGAAAAAGTACAAAACGCCATCCTTCGAGCAAGGAAGTACTACAAAATGTACTTTTGGACGAGTGGTCTAAGATTTCCCCACAAATGACCAAAACGCTCGTTCGGATCATGCCAAGGCATCTTGAGGTAATAATGTGTGTTAAAGGTATGCACACAAAGTATTAAGATCGTGATTTCTAACACAGATTGTTAGAACTCGTTCAGATTTGTAGTTCGTGTTGCTGTATGAATACTTTTTTGAGTTGAGAATGAAGATTTATTTACATTTCTCATCTAAAGATTTCTTGTTTTGATAGTTTCTTTACGAACAAACGTAGTAAATTATGTACATTTTCATTTGATTCTAACATTGTTTTTATTTAACCTTCACATATAATCTTAGATCAAAAACTTTGGGTCTATGAATACTTTTTTGATTCACTGTATGTTGATCCCATACGTACACAAAAGATAAAAGATAGTTACAAAATTGGTTCTGTTTTCGTCTGCAGCAAAGAAAAATGCCCAAGAGATATAAGATGTAAATCGTGCACTAAAACAGCAGGAAAACGCAGCACTGAAGGATGTAATAATCTAATCAGTTCGCTCTCGAACAATATTTTCCTAAACCCCCTATACTTTTGACAACAGTTTAACCCCCATAACTTTGGATTCCTTCATTCACTCAATTTGAAATTCAGTGTGTAGAGAACCAAGAAGTGTAGAATCGAATAACATCAATTGTGAAGTCAAAATATCAAACACCCTACCTCCCTCTATTTTTCTGGCAAAGTTTGACCCCCATAACCTTGGATCCCTTCATTTCCGCAAGTTGAAATTTATTATGTAGACTAAGTATAAAACGTGTAGAATCCAACAACAATTTTGAAGTCAAAATATCAAAAGTCCTTTAATCCGTCTCCGACCCATCTCAGGCTTAGCGAGTTTATGAAAGAAAATATTGCGTGTGTAGGTTTTCTCGCAGTTCTCTTGCTTCTTATCCATCCTCATTGCAGCATTTATCTCTCATTATCATTCTCACACTCTAAAACGGTCATTTGCTAATGAGTGCTTTGTGACGAAGCAGATTGCTACTTTCTTATCCACGGGTCAAAATGAAAGTGTGAGAGGTCTTTTTCCATCGAAAGTGTGCATGAGAGGCACAGAGGCTCAGTGGTAGAGCGCTCACATTTTATATTAGGGATCGATTCACAGGATTCATTTCGTTGGTAGAAGTAATATGTTCGATACTATTAGGGATACGTATTTTACTGACAACGTGCGTTACTAATAGGAGTGTGTGCGTCACTGTTAGGAACTTTTAGTTATGATAGAAGAAATGTCAATGTTATGAATATACATGTCACTGTTATCAATACTGATAGGGCTATGTCTGTCACTGTTAGATTTTTTTGTAATCAAATGAGATATCCACTAAACAATCAACAAAATTCAAATGTTCAAAATATTTATTTCTTCAAAAACTCACTGAATGGTAATGTAATCGTCATTATGGCATTAATTTATTCTGCCATATTGGATATCAAAGTGGAAAGCTATTCGCTGTCGTCCACCGGTGTTAATTTAGCCTAGAATTATCTCAGAAACAAGATCTGAATGCTATTTGAAGATATCGCCAATTGGAAAGTAAACACAGTCTCTGCCAATCACAAACGCCCACTTGACTGGAAGGTGGGAAAAGAGAATATAGGATGCATGTTAATTTAGGCCAGAATTGTCTCACAAACAAGAATCTGAATTCATTTTGTGTCTGTCGTCATTCGGAAAGTACAAACAGTGCACTATCAAAGCTCATTTAGCGACGTACTGAGAAAAGAGGTTGTAAGTGTCACATTAATTTAGTTTTAAACTGTCTCATAGACAAGATTTTCAACTCATTTTGGACTATCGTCATTCACAAAGTAGTAAACCATGTCTGTTTGCTAGAAAGCTCAATTGACTGGGAGCTAGAAAAAAGGATTACGTGAGTCATATTAATTTAGGTTAGAATTGACTTATAAACGAGAATATGTCTGATACTTAGTTTCTGGCTATAGAGATGACCCTTTATAGTACTCATTTTCAACTAAGTATGCTGTGGCGTCACAGTTTGCTGCTACCTTTGTCTGTAAATCACACGGAAAGAGAGAAAATAACAAAACAGGAAACCTGAAAGTCTCTTTTTGTAATGGTCTCAATACTTGGAGATTGTTGTCTATATTCTTGAAATGCTTTTCTCGATATGAAATAACTTTCTCTCAAGAGCAGATTATCCTTATCAATGCTTAAGTATTATAAACCGCCTTTATTTGAATGTAAAGTAATTTTATGATATATTAATAAGATTTCTTACCTAAGAAATGACTTTATGTTATTTCTTTTCTTCTTTTTTTCTTTTTCTTTTTTGCTTAAAATACAAACACAAGGTGTATTTCAGAGACTCCTTTCTTATTTGATGTATTTCATAAGGTTTTAGTATCATTTACATATTACATCAGGTATTATTATTGCCGTTTTGTAGGAATTACAAACAAAATGCGCGTATTTCTTATCTCATTCTTTGACAGATTTTCTTTTTTATTACTTCTATTATTATTGAAAAAGAAGAAATAAAATTGATTAAGAGAAGATGTGAAGCACCCAGAATTTAATACAATAAAATGATATGTTTTTTTTTCAGTTTAATGTTCCTCAATTATTCTCTTTAGGCTAAAGGAGATGGATGCTAAATGAGAGTGAATGATAGTTAAATTAAAAAAAAATGCTCTCTCACCATGGAGCGAACCCATAACTATGTGAATCAAAATCACACACCCTTGCCAATAGATGAGCCTGGAGCAGGACTAATAGAAGAGATTAAAAAGTTTCTATAAAAAGAAGAACGTAATAAATGCATAGAACAATTACTGAATGATATAAATATTCACATTTAATCAAAAGAGAATTATTTTTCAATTAAAGAAGCTAAAGAAGAACTGGTAGAAGATGATGAAAAAGATAATAACAAAAAAGAAGAAGGATTGGTAGAAAATTACAATCATAAACATGTAGCAAAAGAGGAACAAGTATAAGATGGTAATGATGATAATAACTTGAATCTCCATACACAGTAGCAAATGAAATTAGTGATATAATAACATAACGATTTTACTTTTTCTAACTCAAAATACAGAGGAATTAATAAATAAAATAAACGTAGAAATAAACGTTACAGTTTCGGGAAATTAACTTTGCCTGTATATAAGCTATAATCTTAGAAATTGAATTTCAAATGTGTCTGATGGAGGCAAAGTTAATTTGCTGAAACTGTGACGCTGTTATTTATTAGTTAATATATCCTTTGGTCAGAATTTGTCTTTTATTGCATACAAGAAGTTCCAACGCTGAAACGAGTGGTATTCTGATAGCACTTATTGGAAAACACATTTCAAATAATAGAGATTAATCTTAAAGAGGAGAAATTGATTCGATCTTCAATTGTAAGGCAGAAATCCGGTTTCCGTGTTCCAAAGGCTTACCAACTGCTTAAAATTAAGTGTAAATTTAGTTTACATCTACCCGTGTGTTTATGATACCAGCAAAGTACTTGACCCGACCTCTTGGAATTTTGACACTTTTGATATTGACTGATTTCTGCCTTAACCCGGGAACGCCCGGTGTCCCCTATAGGGGACAGCAGTTCAAATGTCTACTATTTTTCACCTGAAGGAAGTATTTCGGTTATGTTTGGAGTTGCGGAAAGTATCTAGCCTGAAGATCACCTGGCACTACTGTGCGATTTCAGATCCACCTAGCGGCGGAGATATGAAGTAAAGAATTATGCATTCTGCGGCCTGAGTGGCTGTTTGCACACTTCACTGCATTATATTTTTTGAACTCTTGATTTATTATCTTGAAACATTCATGTTCACATATAAAATGTATGGTTTGGCCACAAATGAATAGAAGTACTTATAATTTTGGAAAAAGAAGAAGGTGTCCCCTATAGGGGACACTGGGCACTGTAAGTACATAATCTCTTTCTTTGTATAATTTCCGATTTTGAGAACATAGTTTGAATGTATTATGTCGTAGATTTCTGACACTGTATACAAAATAGATACATGATAATTTGCTTATTGTATACTAGGTTTGATTTACGTCCAGTTTTCCTCAAAGGCGGAAAAGGCCTTCGAGAACGGTTCTTGTCTACAGAAAGGTTTTCAGGTGGAATATATCTAACTACTACATAACAATGATAATGATTGCTGTAAGTAAAGTAAAAAACAACAACTATAAAAATTGCATTGTATTGTTGACGTTTACATAACCAAACCAAACCTAATCAAATTTCTCTAGCCTAATCTGATTACGTTTTCTATTTGTAAGTAGGTTGTGCTTTGTGTGATAATTTACATGAAGTTAATTTTCTTTTTAGCTTCAAGCTCCATTAAATTGTATAAATTCACTAAGACTTGATTATAAACTGTAGTTGCTGCCACCCAAACAGGTTATTTGATTGCTTTTGAACCCTATCAGGGAACTCAGTATAGTAAGCTACCGTATCAAGAAATCTTGGTCTAGGTGCAAGTGTTGTTTTGGATATGGAGTCTAGGTTACTGCAAGGCCTTGGAGCTTACAATTTTTATTTTGATAAAGTTTTCACAACATTGCCACTTATTGAAAATTTGTCAGCGCACGGAAATGGAGGCACTGGTACAGTATGAGAGAACCGTATCCAAAAATAACTGTTGCAAGAGAAAGAGGCACTGAAGAAGGAGGCTAGTTCTCTTTCGCAGCAAAAAGTGATATGGTTTTACTGAAATGAAATGATAATAGTTTTGTAAGTGTAGTGTTTAACTGTCATAGTGTACTGCCAATTCAGAAAGTAGATAGGATTGTGTTGTTGCCGGAAGGAGAACAAAAATTTCTGTGGACAGCCCATCTCTTATTCAAAAATACAATAAATATATAGGGGAGTCGACAGATTCGATGAAAATGTACACTCAATGCGAATTGCTTTCCAAGGGAAAAAATGGTAGTTCGCGTTTGGTGTGGATGCCATTGTAATAATGCATGGCTAATGCAAAAATAATGCGGCCAAGGTTAAAAACTCACTTATTGTCAATTTCGTAGAATGATTGTTCAAATTTACTGCGGTATTTATGGGAAACCACCTGTGAAGAGTGTCGTTTGTAGTGCACCATTAGATCAATGAGTTCCGAATGCCGTTCGCCTCAACTCTGACCCTAAGGACCAAATATAACAGAAGTGCGCACAAAAGAGGTGTGGTTTGTGCCACAAACACACAAGAATCATGTGCGAAAACTGAGATTGGGTTACATGTTCGTTGTTGGTATGACTTTCACAGCCAAAAGTAAACATTGAAGGTCCCTATTGTAATTCGCGTTCTGTAATGCTATTGATTTACCTTGCTTTTAGGCAGCATATTGAAATGTTATAACCAGAATATCCGTATTTAATATTTTGCATTTTGTATAGTTATCCTATATATAAGTGATATTTGTGTTCATTTATATTTTATTTACAATAAAACCTGTATCTCTCAAATCAATAGTCGTTTGAATATATGCCAATTGTATTTCTAATGCCCAGTGTCCCCTAGAGGGGACACCCATATTCCTCCGCATTGGGTAAATGTATCGAATTATTTTCCTGATAATCTCGAATTAGGGTCTATAAATGACGCAAAAAACGAGAAAATTATGCAATACTCACTTTGTAGTAAGTATGGGCTTTCCCTGGTCAAGTACGTGCCTTCTTGATTTGTATCTTTCTGATTTGAGTATTCCTGGTAGAAGCATTTTTCACATTTTCCAATCCTTACTTGTTCTCGGAATTTACCTTAACGTGTTTTTGTATGGAAAGAGCTGTTTCACACCATCATATACCGGTACCCCGTTGACCTTACAGACCCTACAAGCAGGCTATATGCCATGACGTTCCGAGCCGACCTGACAATGCTGTTAGACTTACACTCGCTAAGTGAATTTCCTCCAACAATAGGCATAATTTTAATGCTCACGTCCACTACGTTAATGCTCATATCTTTCTACCAATCTTCGGAAGGGTTAATAACGAATTGGAATAGAGTACGAAGTACTTGCTGTGCAAGTTACACCTAAGAGCGAAGTTAAAATGCTAGCCTGTAAAGTAGGGTTCATCCACTAATGGTAAATATGAGATACACGCCGTCCTCTTTTGAACCCTTTCACTAATTTTATGCCTTGTGACCAGGGGTAAAAGTGGGGGAAAACGCGAGAGGACGTTGTCTCCTCACTTCCAGAAAATATCTTGTCATTCCACCATTTTCTAAAGATATTAGTATGGGCAGAGATAGGCATGGGTGACGGTGTGACGACACGCGTCCCCCTATCTTTTAAGATCCATTTTTATCCCTGCTTGTGACCGAGAAGCTAATTACCACAGATGCGAACCAAAATAATGATTCAGATCTCATTTTAAAAGTAGGTCCGACGTAATTAACCCCGATGATGAGTACGGGTGCTAAACGCAAGTCAATCATGCCAAATCCAATAATCTGAAACTTCCCTTTGCGTTCATCTCTTCTCCCCCCTTTTTTTTAGTACAGCTTTATTGGCATCATTCTTAACGTTATTCATTTGAAGTAAAAAAGTCAGCCTCCATTGGTTACAAATCCTGTAGTCACTCTGTACATTATACATTAGTTACCTTTCAGTATTTCTGAAAGAGAATTACTTTCTTGTCGAAACACTGACATTTGAAATTAATTCGGGTCAAAATAATTTATTAAATATTCAACAGTGCATCTGCAATATTACGAATTGGTTACCAAGGAGAAACTTGGTAATAAAGCAGAAGAAAAGGTCTTAAAACTTCTATACATATGTGCCTTTCAACAACATTTCATAGTCTGCTGCTTTTCATTTCTGCATGTACTAATTAGATCCTTCTTTATAGCAGAACATATTCCCGTAATTGCATTATTTTCTCTCTTGCCAAATGTGTTTAAAAAAAAAGTCAATATGAGTTACACATATGCCCTTGTTACCGTTTTGAAACTGACATTTCCACAAACAGTCAGCCAGTGATAGTACCGAATGTGTTGTTCAAAGCTGTCTTATAATGTACACCATTTACGGTGTTATTTCTCTTCCTTTTGCATATGGTGTTGATTCACATTTTACGACTACCATTATTTTGCTTTCTTTGTGTACTGGCTACAAGGGGCAATTTGTACAGCTGTAACTAAATATGCATTTTTGTACTCGGTTTCATGATCATTTTTTCCATTTCAAATGTTAAATATCGGTCTGAGAAAGACAACATGTTTCGCTCAGATTTTTTTTTAAAATTCGATTTTTTCTCTTTTCGCTTTTGAAAAACGAAAAAAAAAAACATAAAAATAGCATTATGAAAGAAGTACTTACCAGAAAAATACGGTGTATATAGTATTTGTGTGAAGTCTGTACATTAAGTGCATCTCGTGTTAAATGTTATTAGACAAGTTTCATTCATAACACATAGCACAATATCTTACTGCTGTCATAATTTAAACATACCGGTACACCTTTTATACTAAGTATTCAACTGTATCAGTTTAATTGTTAACGTTCTTCAATAAACTAGAAGTTACGTATATCTATCTGGTTTACTTCTTTACGTAAAACACTTAATTAAACAAATTAATTCGAAGCCTTACGAAATATTTCAGTACATATATTCTAATAAGTATATTTGTCATTATAGTTTACTCCTTTTAGCTATTTTTACAAAGGCAGTAATTAACTATGTAAAAGATACAAGAAAGAATTTTTTTCAAACTCTTCATTTGAAAGTGTAGCAAACCATTTTCTTGTAAAACTGAAGAGAATCTGCAGAAACTTCTCAGTATAACTATCCATGGAATTCAAACTCAACTCGCAAGAACTGATTGAGAACATAACACTAAGTATTTAAGTATGTCCACTTAGTTGTCTAATTTATCTATTATATAAAAGAGAACGCACAAATCCTTTGTTAGCTCATCACGCTAATACGGCTGAACCAATTTCTTTCATTTTTGGGGGGTTATTAAGATTTGGACCCTAGATGGTTTTTATCATATCACTTTAATTTTCAATTACCAGTGTCTTGAGATAATTGACCATTCAAGTGTCCATAACGTAGAAATCCTTTGTTAGCTCATCATAGCTAAATCTAACCGTATTTATATGCAACCCACATGACCGTGTCACTCGGCGGGTTAACATAAATGACAGGCGATATAATGTTAACATTTACTGCAATCTTCTATGGTTTTTATCATATCACTTGAAAGCGAAAAAGTAAAAATTATCTAAGTAACAAAGTTTATTGCGTTCCGGGGTGACCCCAGCGAAGCGGGGTGAACGCTGCTAGTAATAAATAAATAAATAAATAAATAAATAAATAAATAATAATAATAATAATAATAATAATAATAATAATAATAATATAGCAGCACAGACCTATAAGGACTTTGCGGGAGTGAATGCTTTATGACAAATAAGATAAAGCTAATGTTCTGAATACAAATTGTGTTGATCTATCATGTACTTAGGTATTATTTTCTAAATGTGTGCAAAAGATGAAATCTTCCAGTTTTACGTCCCACGCATATGCCGTGTAGACTAAAGGAGCCGGTGATGATCAGAATGAATGAAATAGAATGGAATGAAGAAAGTGGGAGGAAAGAGGAGAAACCAGAGAAAACACTCACATGGTGTTTGTTCACTACAAATACCAGTTGGCGTGGGCTGGATTCGCACTAGTGACCTTACGAGTCAGAGGTAAACGCTCTACCACTTCGAATTTGTATTTAATGCAAAATTAGTATAAGACAAGAAAAATTAACTGAAAGGCACCGTACAGTCAAATTCAAAGAATAGTCGAAACGGAAACTGACAATACCAGAGCACAGAATAATATAGGAGATACTACGTTACGGAACAATTTAAATAATCTAGGCTCTGTCCACAAGAGCTGTAGAAAGGTCGGGAATGACAGCAGATCTCTTCAAAACCTGTTAGAGGGTGATCAATTAATGAAAGAATCGAAGGTAACACTTCCGCAACCTGGGCTTTCATTGTGAAATTCAATATTCAAAATGGCGCCGCTGCGCAAGTACCAAATTATATTTGAACTGAAATACCTTCTCACAGAAACAAGTTAAAAACTTTGCTTTTGTACCAAATTAAAAAAAAATATATATATAATAGAAGTAAGAAAACGGGATATATTGTTTACATGTTTTCGCCATATTTAAAAATAACGGTTATTTGGGCCAAAAATTAGCTTCTCTTCAGAATTTATTTTTATGACAGTGACAGTCTATATACATCAGAGTTTGAAACACACAAAAACTATGAAATTAAAATAAACGTAGTTTTATCTTGATTTCTACTTTTTCTTCACATTTGTATTTTAGAGTGATAAAATCATAAGAGCCAAGCTTTTCTACACATTTCAACTGTACAAAAGTAAAACTTTTTCGTTTTTAAGGATTTACTCCTTCCGTAATTAGCCTTACAGTATGTCAAAATGCTTCTCTTAATTTTTTGGTGTCCGTTTGTGACATTTGTAGCCAGAAAATGACCTGTTAACATCAATAGATGTTCCTGGACAATATTTATAGACCGGAACAAGTATAGTATCTATATTTTCCTATAGGTTGAAATTTGAATCTTGAAAGTATTTTCCCACGGCTTCAATTGTTTTGTAGTCAGGGTTTCTGGCAATAACATCCGTCAATTACTTTTCATTAGAGAGACCGGATTTACCAGAAACTGACTGGGACTTGTGCTCAACTTCATCTACTAGAACTAAGCGTTGAGCAGCATTTCTCGCCTCTCTTGTTTCTGAATTGATTCGCCACAATATTACAATGTCTTTACCGTTAACAGATTTCTCTTTAAGTCTTTGCTCCGCTGATCGGTTGCTAACATTATTGGTTCTCTTAAACTATGCATTCTTCCATCCTCTCATGCAAAACGCCTTTCTGTTGCATAGACATGCATTGAAAATACAAACTAAAACTGGCTTTATTCTATGCTATAAGCATACATCTGAAATAGAAACTTCCCCTGAATATGCTCTTAAGCACTAATGTTTGCTCTAATCTTTGAAATGTGCGTTTATATGCATTATAAAACGTCAAATTCGAGGTTTATTAAAGTTGTTAGAAACCACTATCAAGTTTAACAGAGATACATAGCAAACAAAATATGAATTTGCATAAAAATCCGATGTCTAGGTATAACAGTAAGTCTAAACTAAGAGTAAACGAATAAATATAAAGTTGCATAGTCCTAACGAATTTTTCTATTTAGATTTATTACAGAAGAAATACACTGTAGTACAGCACAAAAAGATGGAGTAAAATGTCAAGCTTCCGAAGTTCGAAATGAAAATTGTGATCAAGTGTATCATGTTCTTTCTCGAGAAAAAACGTAAGAGCATCTGCTTAAATTTGTTGAGGAAGCGAAGGATAAAACGAATATTACGTGCTAGATGAATCTCCCTCTGATAAGAACTGACATAACGAATTAAAGGAAGCTTATGTCAGTGAGCTAAAAGAAAACTGGGATATTGAACTGTTGTATCCGCTTTTGCTATTTTAGGTACGAAATTCACAATAGCATAGATATGAAAACTCTTCTTACCCCAGGAAGACATCAAAACAGAGCTGCATGGGTGGGCACAAATATTGCCAATAATGGTTGTAAAATTATACTGAAGACCATCAAAGGCGAAAGAACCGGATTATTTGACTGTAGAAAGACATTATAAATTTCAGCAGTGGTGATAAGACAAGTATGTGAACAGGCATCCCTAGAAGTTAACAAATGCAGGAGGTCAGTCAAATTGGAAGAAGAAAGGTGAGGTCTAGAGGCTGGAATTGCGTAAGTTATGTATAATGCTGTTGAAAAGCCTGCAAAATATGTGTCATAGTATTAAACAGTGTACCACCATCGATACGGCAGATATAGATGAAATGGTGTTGGCGTTATCTCTTAATATGCGTGTCAAATAATGATCTGATGTTGTTTTGGATGGAAAGCGATGGTGCAAATCATCATCGATATAAGAGTTCATAATGTGAAGGTGTTGAAGACGCCTTTTAATAGCCTAAATCTGGGCCTGATTAAAGGTAGAAGGATGAGCTTGACAAAATCAACCAATGCATCATACAAGAACTAATACAATGTGAATATGTCCTGCCAGGCTAACCGAGCTTGCCAACTAGAAAATCTTATAGCCTAAGCTTAATACAATTAAGCCACCATTGTGTAATTTGGGGAGAATGTTGTTACATACGGGACCAGTGCAACCATTGATAGAGAAAAGATTATTTTTAGTAAGAAAGGAACTTAATGAGACATCGAATTTCCAGTATGATCTGACATGCGTACACTGATACAGAGACGAAAAACTGCTGCAAATCCTACATGATTTATGAAAAAGATTTCACACATCTCACAACAAGTAGGTAGGACGAGAAGCTAGACGAAGACATAACTGAACAATTTGGTCACTATAGCCATAATCCTACTAATTACGCACGGCGATCCCCATAAGCATTTTTTCTACATTAAGTACTCTTTCAATCAGAATCAGAATCTGTGGTATTTTACCTACTTAAACACTTCAAAATGCGTTTTTCCTGTAATGTATTATACGTTACTTCCTTGTCGACTAGAATCAGATAAGGGTTTCCTACCTCTCAACCATTCATATCGAAGGCTTGGTGGGTCGCGGTGGCTCAGTGGTAGAGCGTTCAGCTCTGGTGCATGGGGTCTCTGGTTCGATCCCAGATCGCATCAAGTGAACTTTGTAGTGGACAAACACTGTATGGATGGGTTTTCTCTGGGTTCTCCCGTTTCCACCCACTTTTTTATTCCACTATTTCATTCGTTACTCATCATCAACATCTTGTTTAGCCTACACAGGCATAATCGTGGGACGTAAAACAAAGATATTTCGAAGGCTTGAAAACATTTGCGTCATTTCCTTCGTACCGTGTAAAAGATAATAGATGGTGCATGCCTTCTTGTGTGTACATTCAGCTATTGTGATTTCAAGAATAACATGACATAATTGAGTAATATCTGAATATGTTTTCATTCCTGATTGACTGGCACTAGATATGTTCTGTTACCTCAGTTACATATTAGGTTTGGAATAATGAAGTAGGGTCGACGATGGCTTATGGGCGGAGTCCTAACTTCTGACGCGTTAGGTCTCTACCTCGATCCCAGCTTCCCAATGGTGAACAAATGCCGTTGCGTGTATTTCTTGGAGTTTTCCTGTTTCTTCACACTATCCTCATTCTATTATTTCTTTCATTATCATCATTTTCTTTAGAATCGGTACATAATCACAGGACTCTAAATTAAAAAGTGAGTCAATTCGTGTAATAATTAGTAAAAATGGTCCTTTTCCTCCTATACCTGTTTCAACACTTATCTTTTTTAATCCAAAAATTAAGAATGACATTTTGATGACCAGAGTCTCACAGGCTCATGAAATATTCTACCTTCAAATATAGAATGAACAGTGTGGAGCTTAAGGCATGAAACTCATTTATCGATGTTGTCAGCAATTTTTTGATTATGTCAAACATGACCGATACGAACACATTTCGAAAACAAGGCTGAGAAGGAAGAATGCACTGAAATATCACATGAGTTTGAAGCTACAATTTCTCATTTCTTACCTTGACTACGTTCCATGAAATTTAAATGAGCTAGAGAAAAACAGAGGAAAATTCTACATCAAGCCATTAAAGAGGTGTAGATGTCAATGAGTTGAGTCAATCTTGGCAGAGTACTGTTGGTGCGAGGAATAACCACCTGATTTTATTAATGTGAAAGTGAAACACCCATCGTGAATCCACACAAACTTGGTGCGCTAGTGCACATAATACATCATATAAAATAAGAGTAATGTATGCATATAGTCTTATTAACTACAATAAATAAACTATAGTAATATAGTATTTAATATATCATAGAAGTATATTAAATAATATACTCCGAACGAGATACTCCTTTCTTTGATCTTCTGTTCTTGTACGCAATATTCTATCGATTGAAAACATTAAAGGAGGAGGTACTTGTTGTAATTCTCCTCTGCAGTAAATATAATCGCTGAGTTGATTATTTAAATCCTCTAGTTGATAACTTGAAATTCTCAGATATGTTTTGTTCTACTAATATTCATAGTATCATCAAGAGATAAACCCTTGATGCCTTGAACGTTGAAGCCTTTTGTGGGATTAGTTGTGCGGGACCATTCTAATACTGGATTGTTGACTTTAATTGCCGGCTTTCACAATTAATGGCAATATTTTGATGAAGTTGTACGTTTGATATTCGGTAAAATATTTCCCCATGCGATGCGATGGATGTCTGATTAATTCTTTCTGCGATACTGGCTTTAAGACGTGTATCCTTTGTTGCGATATGTTGTACGTGATTTTTCTTCATAAACATTTGTACTGTCTTGTTCGTAAGTTCATCTCTTTTTCACTGCGTAGAGCAAAATAGGAATACAAAGTAGAAACTGGATCCAGTTGGCTAAGGATAGTAGTCGATGGAGAGCTTTGATGAACGCAGCATTGAACTTTCGGGTTCCATAGAGCATAGAATTATTTAGTTATTTTAATTTTTTTTCTGTCCCAGAAAATCATTTCGAACGCATTCACTACATTATCGGATTTTTTCTTTTAGTCTTACAGTTCAACCGTACCAACTAAATACATCAATCAGTGAGGTATACAGGGCCCGTTGTCAATATATTTTTAAGTGGTAGTTAATCATTTAAATCACATTCCATGTGATCATGAATATTGTTGAGAAAATAAAAAAATATACGAAACCTATGACACATCGGATAATGTAAAGTATATTTAGATTCTTTGTTTAACCCGAGTGTTATTTTTGCTAAAGATACAGATCTTCCAGTATCTTGCTATAATTACCATGTTGTAGAAAATGATGTACGATATGCTGGATTCTGAAAAGTGGATGTTAACTTTATGCTCCTGGTTTGTACACTCCGCATCAAAAAAATTGCGACAGTTAGGCCGCCGTCCAGGTAGCCCACCCAATATACACCTTCTTATCCCACAATCGTGTCAGCTAAAGGAACCCTCCCTCTCTCTCTCTTACTTTCATCTCATCCAAACTAAAATTAGCTAACATGAGTGCAATTCTAATTTCAAACTACACATGTATAGTTCGATAAAATAAAATAACAAAAAAAGAGACAAAACAAGATTCATAAGTTGATGTAGGGAGAAACTGAAACACACACAATGAAAAATTGAAAACAAAGGATAGATGTATCTTACACAGAGATTCAGACATGAAGCAGAGAGAGAGAGAAAGAGAGAGAAAGAGAAGAGAGAATAAGAAAAAGAAAAGGGAGAACAGATAAAAACGTGGAATTCAAACATAATAAGAAAAGAACCTAACATTATAAAGTTCCGTTTCCAGAAATCCAACAGTAATATAGAAATAATATTGGTTTTTACATATTTTTTAGAATTATTCGAATATATAAAGGATGCTTTAAACATTCATTATGTCACTTTCATAATGGATATCATACTCAATTTCCAGTAGAACTGTAGATCTTCGAGACACATCCAGGATAATGTAAAAAGCTTAAAACAGCTGCTTTGTTTCCACGTGGTTCGATTTCAAATTCGGTACTGTTCATTGACCGTACTGATCCAAAATACATCCTTCCTTGGCGCGGGAGACCCGGGTTCGATTTCCGGCGGTAGCTCATGTCGTTCGAATTCCACGTTAATCAGTAGCTTCACGTCTCACATATCCTCGCTGCTGAAAGGGACGCTAAACTGAAATTTAACTCAACCCAAAATACATCCTAATGAACCCAGTAGACAGCGTTGGTCATATCCTCCATTTCAGACTACTAATGCAAACTAAACAAAAAACAGAAAAAAACACCAAAACGAAAAGAAAAAGAAAGAAAGAAAGGGGAAATTGAGTGAGTTCTATTTTACTGCTAAATTTCTATCAGAAATACCATATATTAAAAGTTCAAACTGTATCGTAATGAAAAGTTACAAATGATCGAAATGAAAAGTTTATGCTCTTCATAGATGTAGCATATTTCAAATTTCAACGGGGATAGCACATTGAATTATAGGATGGAAACAAATTTTGTGTCAAACTAGTATAAATAAAATTTTGTTTTCAAATAGCCGAAGAGGTTATCATTTTCTAGTGTTTTCCGAAGATTTATCTGTTCCGAACACCCAGCATTGCTTTCAACTCTTTCGGATATAACGTATTTGGCATAGATAGAATGAATACGCTAGAGCTCAAGCGGATCATCGTGTCAGTCGGATGATGTTTGTTAGGTTATAGACCAGCACTGGATCGAGGATTCAAATCCGTAGTGACCCGGTAATTCGACTGAAACTCGGTATCCCAGAGGAAAGAAAAGAGATTTTACTTATTCGCTTGCGTTTAACCAGTATTTCTATAAGAAATGACCAGGACTGGAGATGTTATCCCCAGAGAACGAAAAACACTACGGCGAACTTCCCAGTTAATTAGATTCTCTAGACCAAGTATATCGGGCTCTTGCTCCATTCTAGCTTTGGAACATGAGGTGTGTATGTGTATGAGAGGTAGGGGGAACTGAAAGATGCAAAGACAGGATACGGAAACGTCAACAAAGAGAGAGAGTGGGACATGCACACTCTGTTTATTCGAATTAATGCCACTGATGCCTTGTAAGTTCTCCATCAGAACATGAATCTCCGTTTGTAGCCATTATTTTATGCGAAAAATCATACTGCCTGATGGGGAATCGTACCAAGATTTTCCATATGAAAGTCTAGGCGTTACCACAATACCACCGATTGCTTTAGCCAAACTTTGTGTAACATATGGTGTAGTGTTTCTGAGAACGACAACACGAAAAGTGTATAATGGAGATCAATGATGTCTTTATAATGTCCTGGTAATTCCTTGCCCTTTTCTAACCAACATTCGTAAATCGTCTCTATGATGCAGTTGTTTGCTTCCGCATTCTTACATACTGCTTGACCAGTATGGTAACTCGATTCTTCACAATTACTTTGTAAAATAACTAACTTTGTCGTGAATGGGATTTGAACCTATATTAGATAGCTGTATTATTCATAACGTCATTATGTTACCCTTACGCTATCATGCCGCTTTAAACTACAAGCCAAATATTACTTAGTTTATCCCTGATCTTTGGAACGAACTGGCTTCTTCCTGTAACGTTATTTGCACCAAAGTGCACAACAAAATTCATTTATTCGACGGTCTAGACAGAAATTAGTGCCCACTTGTAAAGGAAAAACATACAACACAGTAAAAATTACAGAAATAAACATATTTACAGTAATTTCTCTGTATAAGTTCAAAGGTACGCCAATAATAATAATAATAATAATAATAATAATAATAATAACCATTCTTTTAAAATTGAAAGTAACTGTTTGTTGCTTCCTAATCTCTTGAACCACCCGACCGATCTCGATCGAATTTTCATCATTGATAAGGTTCAGCCCTGAAAGCTATTTTATCATTTCATTTTAATGTTAGAATTTAGGGGGAGGAGGCGGGGAGGAGGGTTGGTATATAAAAATGAATAAAACGTAATAATTCTGGAACCACCAGACAGATCTCTATCAAACTTTCAATATAGATAATGCTCGTATCTGGGACGACCTTTATCATTTGAGTTTGGCGGTGCAACGAAGGGGAAAGAGAGAGGGAGAAAAAATGAAAATGAAAGTGACTGACTTTGTGACTTCATCACTCTTGAACCACCCGACAGATCTCAAGTAACTTTTGAACATAAATGATGTTCGGGCCTAAGATGGTATTTATCTGTTTACTTTGACGATATATCTTAGAGTTGAGAGGAAGGAGAAGTTAAAAAGAATACATAAAACTTGATAAATCCTGAACCAAACGATCAATCTCGATAAAATTTTTAACATAGATGAGGTTCGGGACACAGATGCTTTCTATCATTTCACTTTCACGGGAGAACTTGGGGGGAATGGGGGAGGGAGAAATAGAAAAATAAATAAAACCTAATGACTCTTAAACCACCAAACCAATCTCGATCAAATTTTCAACCTAGATGAAGTTCGAACTTGTCATGAAGTTCGATGGTTTCTGTCATATCACTTTGACGGTGTAACTTAAGGGTAGGGGAATGGGAGCGACATTGAAAAGAGAGCGAAAAATAACCGGTATTAATGGCGAATCTAAAACTTTTAAAGTGGCTGAGATGAACAGTGATACATCTGATGCTGTTTAAATAAAATACAGCTCCGCAACTTGGAAGAGAAGGAAACATTTAAAAATCATCGAAATAACCAATATCAGTGTCAAATTCATAGTTTTCCGGCTCGCTGAGATAAACAATGACACGACAGATGCCGTGCCCCACAACATAGAGTGGGGAGGGCATATATAAAGCTCATTGACAATGACCGATATCTAAGAGAGCTTTAGTAATACTAAAAAGTTACTGAGTAAATCAATATATTACTGTTGTTCTCAATTTAACCCAACGAAGCTGGTAATTGATGCTAATAATAATAATAATAGACAACTATACTGCGAATGTGGACATTTATTATTATTATTATTATTATTATTATTATTATTATTATTATTATTATTCACGTACGTTTTAACTTGCATGGCGAAATTACTGCAAAATATGATTCATTTCTATAATTTCTCCTGGATTGTATGCTTTTTCCTTTATTAGTGGGCACTAATTTCTCTCTAGGCTGTAGAACAAATAAATTTAGTTGTGCACTTTGGTTCGTTCCAACGATCAGGGATAAAGTAAGTAATATTTGGCTTGAAGTTTCAGGTGGCATGATAGTGTACGGATAACGTAATGGCCTTATGAATAATACAGGTTTCTGACATAGGTTCAAATCCTGTTCACACCGAAGTTAACTTTTTTTTACAAAGTAATTGAGAAAAATCGACTAATACTGGACAAGCAATACGTAAGAACGTGCAAGCAAACACCTGTACCATGATAGAGGTGATTTACGAAAGTTAGTTAGGAAAGGGCAAAGGAATTACCAGGACATTACAAAGATATCATTTATCTGCAGTATACACTTTTCGTGGTATCGTTCTCAGAAAGAAACACTACTTCATTTGTTAAACAAAGTTTGGCTAAAGCAATCGGTGGTGGACTACGAATCTCCCACCAGATACTATGATTTTTTCGCATAAAATAATGGCTGCAAACAGAGATTCATCTTCTGATGGAAAACATACAAACTATCATTGGCGATAATTCTAGTAAACAGTGTGTGCGTCCTACATCATACACTGGAATGATAAGTATGTTTCATATTTATATTCGTCCCCCTCTCTCTTTCTTGACGTTTCTCTATCCTCTCTTTGCATCTTTCAGTTCTTCCTCTCTTTCTCTCTCTCTCTCTCTCTCCCTCTCTCACGTACACACGCACTTCATGTTCCAAAGCTAAAATGGAGCAAAAGCCCGATATACCTGGTCTAGAGAATCTAATTAACTGGGAACTTTGGCGTCGTGATTTTTTGTTCTCTGGGGATAACATCTTCAGTCCTTGTCATGTCTTATAGAAATACTAGTTAAACGCTAGTGAATAAGTAATTTTTTTCTTTATTCTCTGGGATACCGAGTTTCAGTCGAATTACCGGGTCACTACGGATTTGAATCCTCGGCCCAGTGCTGGTCTATAACCTAACAAACATCATCCGACTGACACAATGATCCGCTTGAGCTCTAGCGTATTCATTCTATCTATGCCAAATACGTTATATCCGAAAGAGTTGAAAGCAATGCTGGGTGTTCGGAACAGATAAATCTTCGGAAAACACTAGAAAATGATAACTTCTTCGACAATTTGAAAACAAAATTTTATTTATACTAGTTTGACACAAAATTTGTTTCCATCCTATAATTCAATGTGTTTTATTCCCGTTGAAATTTGAAATATGCTACATCTATGAAGAACATAAACTTTTCATTTCGATCATTTGTAACTTTTCATTACGATACAGTTTGGACTTTTAATATATGGTATTTCTGATAGAAATTTAGCAGTAAAATAGAACTCATTCAATTTCCCCTTTCTTTCTTTTTTTTCTTTTCGTTTTGGTGTTTTTTTCTGTGTTTTGTTTAGTTTGCATTAGTAGTCTGAAATGGAGGATATGACCAACGCTATCTACTGGGCTCATTAGGATGTATTTTGGATCAGTACGGTCAATGAACACTCCGAATTTGCAATCGAACCACTTGGAAACAACGCAGGTGTGTTACGCTTTTTACATTATCCTAGATGTGTCTCGAAGATCTACAGTTCTGCTGGAAATTGGGTATGCTATCCATTATGAAAGTGACATAAGGATGTTTAAATCATCCTCTATATTCGAATTATTCTGAAAAAGAAAATATAAAACCAAATATTATTTCTATATTACTGTTGGATTTCTGGAAACGTAACTTTGTAATGTTAGGTTCTTTTTTTGTAAGTATGTTTGAATTCCCAATTTTGTCTGCTCTCCCTTCTCTTTTTCTTATTGTCTCCTCTTGTTTTTCTCTCTCTCTCTTTCTCTCTCTCTGCCTCATATGTATATTTCTGTGTATAATTGGTTTAGAGTATAATTGGTTTCAATTTGTCATTGCGTGTGTTTCAGATTCTCCCTACATTAATTTATGAATCTTATTTCGCCTCTCCGTTATTTCATGTTATCGAAACTAAAACATGTGTAATTTGAAATTAGATTTGCGCTCATGTTTTTAGCTAATTTTCGTATGGAAGAGAAGAAAGGAGGAGAGAGAGGGGGTCGCTTTACCTGATATGATTATGGTATAAGAAGATGTATATTTGGTAGCATAACTGCACTGCTTAGCTGTCGCAATTTTTTTTGATGCGGAGTGTACAGTGATCATTCAACAACGGCATGTTTTCCTTTCGGGCGCACTTTTGAAATAACATCATCATCATCATCTTTCTCCAGAAGTTGATATTTCAGAACTTGTTGCACTACATGAATTTAAATATAATTCAGTTTTCATGGGTTACTAACCTATTTTTTTGAGGCGTGTTTGATGATGAAAGATAGTTGCAAAGTTATTTTCAGTCTTGAGAATTCGTATGTTTCTTCCATTGAGTCACAAAACAAATTAAATCTGTAATATTGGATCCATGTATTTATTACCATTTATGTGTACTCTTCCTCTATGATCACGCTTGATTACGTCATTCGTTTCTCAACATGTTTGTTTGAATTTATGAACCTTGTAGTACGATATTCAAAATTCCCGCCGCATACAGAAGACATTGCTAATATGAAATTTACAGAAATGTGTATTTCGATCGTCAAACTATTTAAAGAATTTTGTCTTTTTAATACTTCCCAAATTTAAATGGTTATCTTATATTCTCCTCCAAAAGATTTAAGAGAAGTGTATCAACGAACCTTTGTCTTATAAAAGGGAATTGACTCTTGTACTTAATTATATAACCATATAATGTGATAAAACACATCAGAGGGGATAAATTAGGTTATTGTCCTACCACCAGGTACAACGTATAGCTTACGTACATATAATTCTTTTTACACATGACAGGGGATAAGCAGAATTAATCAAATTTAAAGAAATATATATCTGTTCCCTAGAAAACATTTACCAAATTTTGTTTCTTGACAGTTCCCAAATTTAAGGGGAGGACCAACACATTTCTTCCTAATTGTGGAAAGAGAGCATCAACATACTATGTCTCATGAAAAATATTAGACTCCTGTACCCAACCATCTAACCACGTAACGTTTTAAAGGCTCATTAAGGGAGATAAATTTGGTCAGTAACCGAACACATGGTGAACACGTAGCAATACTAATATTTGGGAATTTTCATACCCTTAGAAGTGAATAAGTAGAACATTAGGATCTAATGGTCTATTTGCCACACTGCACATGCTGGTAGTCGTGCTGCGACCGTTCGGCCTATTTGATGGACCGGTTCTGCCTAAACTGCACAGTTTTCCATCTTCGGACGGTTTGTCCTGATGCACGAAGTGCACCATCAAAATGTCTCCCTGAGTCTTAATTCGCAAAATGCAATGTAATCCTTATTCCCTAAGGGAGTGGTATATGCCCACTTTACGAGTAATCTATGGAATCCAGATCGCTAAGTGTAACATGTGTTATGTTGGAAAAACAGGAGAGAAATTATAGCATCGAATTAAGCAGCATGAAGACGGCTTAAAATTAAAAAGGTATTGAAATACAGTCTGTCGTCATTTAAGGGACACGAGATATAAGGTTAATTGGAATGAGGTGATCGTGCTAGTCCAAGGAGACGATCAGGAAATGGAAAAATGCAAGATCTGTTGAAAGGGGAGGTGATAATGATATGAATATGAACTTAAGAATTATAGTCGATGTAAAACGGAATAACGTGTTGGGAAGGATTGAGAGATTAATTTGTGTTATTTTGTTATTGTGCTTTTCCTTAAATTTGTTATAACAATAATTATTATTATTTATAAATTCCATGTATTGAGTAGCCCTACTTCGTTATTAAATGAAAAGAAACGAAGTATTTAATAAATAATATCGTTACAGTTTCAGCAAAGTATCTTTGAATTCATCAAACACATTATGAAAAAAACATTATGATGAAGGCGAAGATAGTTTGCCGAAACTGTAATAATATTTTTTAAGTAGTATATGCTTTGGTCAGAATTCGTTTTCTACTTTATATAAGAAGTTTCAAAGCTAGAACGTGTGGTATTCGTTATTAAGTAAATGTGTATTCATTCTCAACAGAGGGAAAACTTTTTAGCAGGTTTTGTATTTGTTTTGGAATTTTATATTTCTTTTGGATCCTCAAGATAATTCACTGTTAGCTACCAATCGAGTTACAGGAAGATTTTAGCTACTCTTAGTATTTAATATTCTGTTAATGTGCATGTAAGCCACAGTGTTTGATGAAGTCAAGTGGTTAGTAGGCAAAATTTTCACAATATATTAGTTTTATAATAATAAACTGGTTTGCTTTAATATCAGCGATTAATTCACTTTTCATTATAGTATATAATAGGCAAATATGGTATAATGGAGGATATTACAATAGTACTATGCTTCTGGATTCATACGTAGATTAGAAGAAACTTTACAAAAGTAATTTTTTCATTGTATTGCATCAGTTCTTATGAACATGAAAAACTTACAGTATCCTGCTATTTAAAATGAAATAGAATTAAATAAACAAAAGAAGAAAAGGGAATGACATTGAATCCTGGTCATTATGCTTTACAAGTTTGTAGTCCTTTACTCTACTCACTCACCCAACAGATCTTTATTGAAGGAGCTTAATTAATTCTTTTTATCATACATTGAGCGTTTCCTGTCGTAGCGCGTCGTTTCGAGCATTAAAAGAAGAGCTTTCTGTTTGTTTCTATATTTGTATACGAAATCTTAATTACAGAGGCTAATATACTGTATGTTTGGCAGACATTCTAGACACTAAGTTGAAATCAATAAATAAAACATTGTGCTCTCTTCTCTCTAGTGGTGCTATTCAGCCGGACAGCAGTATATTGTACAAATATACGGATTCACCTTGCATACCACACAAAACAGTATTAAGCATACGTTATCCATATGCTACATACGCATTGCCCTTAGATGTTACATCATGCGTTGCAGGATGTCTGACATCTAACAGTCTTTTGTAAATCACATGCATATACGTTTGTTACATTCCTTAGCTATATGTTATATACGTCCATTTGTATGTGAGATCCTGACTACCTATATTGTTTCATACGGAATGTACGTATAGATGGAAGTGTTATAAAACATTCGTTTTCAGTTATACGTCTGCTGTGTATATATACCTGGCATATAAAGCCGGTTGCTAAAAATTAGAATAATACCACTGCGTCTCTCCCTTCCTTTCGTTCCTTTACTTTAATGGAAATTTCGAAATTCCCTTCACCAGTACAAAAATCCTTCAAAAGCAAGAATGCCAGAATTCGTAAGAAATCTAGCTTAATTTTATTTTCTGCTTATAATTTTATTATTTTCAGGTAGTTTTAGGAACATTTTCATACAAAGAATGCTTTGTAGTGTATTATCTCCATTTACTAACGATTCAATTTTATCCGAAAGCAGAAGTGAAATATTAATAAATGCATAGTTCATATACTACAATATTCGTGAAAGATTAATGAATATAAGTACACATTTATAATTTGTACTTTTATCTTTCCAAATTTTTATATCCTTCTTGCAATATTTTGTACTTTTTAAACCAAACTTTTCATCATACATACAAACAAATTTTGTATATAAAAAAGCCTCAAAATATCAATTTATGTGTCTTTTTATCCAAAAATTATAAGGAAGCATAAACTAATGATAAAATTTCCACCCGTCTCCATCATCACATATTCTGGGTGACATTGCTAACACTCGTGAATAAAATATTTGTCTTCTATGTAGCATAAATTCCAAGTTCAAATTCCGTGCAGTTCTTCATATGAAGCCTTCCGCAACTTTTGGGTGTGCCATATTTAAGTTCTCTGAGCTACTATGAGTTCTGTTTGTAATTGTTGAAAGATAACTGGTTGATTTCTATAGTATGTGTATCAAAGAGATCCCATGCACAAAGTTTCGTACCTTCAACTCGAAGTAAAAAGAAAAAAAAAACATATGAAACAGGGTAATAGTAAAATTTGCTTTTCCTTCACTCATTCGAAGTTGAATTTCAACAATTCTACAAGTGGTTTAGATGTTTGTGTTTCGCGCAACAAAAAATTCTTACATAATCAGTTTTCACCTAATGCATGCGTTAGTTGAAACAAGTTTGCTTCCTTAATCATATATTTGCCATATTTAATTCGATCCTCTCTTCATTTTATTTAGGTATATGTTATTATTACCCAGCAAGAATTTTATATGATCCATTTTTTTACTGTACCCAGCAATTCAAAAACATCTTTTCTCCCATTGAGTTCACCATTTCGAAGTCATTCTCTCCCTATCATTCGGGATGAAACTTTCTAAACTGTGCAAGTAGGTGAGATGCTTCAATACGATGCATCAACGATTTTCTGATTTCTACTGTTTCTTTTTGTCCCTGTACAAATATTAGCTTTAAATACATAAACTTCCTCTATCATATGCACGTGAATCATATATTTGTATTTTGTGTAAGAAAAATTTCCAATATGCCATAATATCATTACTATATATTCAACAGCTGAAAAGAGGCATATAACACTAGTAGTAATTTCCATACAATAATTAGCTTCTTCAAACACATTGAATGCTACTGATAATTCTTTGGATTCAAAGGCTAATAACAGGTTGTCAATCACCCACTTTTGATGGTGAAAGAATTAGTTCTCTTTAAAATTAGCTGCAATATACAAATTTTTCTTCACACTAAAATTGTAACGTATATGGTCAGGGAGACCCGAGTTCGATTCCCAACGGAATTGAGGTTCGGACCCCACGCTAGGCTGTAGATATACATCTCATATAGCCTTGATGCTGAAAGGCGCGCTAAACTGAAGTACCATCTAGTTCAATGTGCTAGATAATAATATTATTAGAAAGTATTCTCTTTTTTCCGTTCATACCAATTTATACAAAATATTGTTGGCATATTTGAACCAGCGTGTATAATTAAATGAAGTTGTTCATTTTAATAAACAGCCTCAAAATTAGCTCTTCATATGCTTTTGCCGAATTCTTGGTCACTGAAGAATTTTTATGTTCATAAATACAAACCGAAACTACGAAACTACGAACTATACAGATATGCCAAATATAAAATTTGTGGTTCATATCATCCTATTTCAACAATAATTTGTTCAGTTCGTAACGTCGAATAAAGGAAAATCACCATCGTTCTTTCCCGTATAGCTCTTAATCAATTATATCACTATACTGCGATCCATTTTCAAAGAGTACCCTCAATATACAAGATAATGATTTTCTTTATTGTTGAAGTGTAAAAGAAAGCTCACTTTGACTTTCATCTCTAGCTACAATCTTACGTCTGAAGCTGAAATCCCATAGTCCTGCTCCGGAATTCTAATCATGAATCCGAAATGTTTGTTTTCTCCTTCTACCCACACTCACATCTGCAAAAGTTCATCAAAGGTCAATTGTTAAAAAGTCGAGCTCTGGTTTCATTTTCTGCAGCGTTCCTTCCTTTTTTTACTATGTTTGGAGCTTCTATAGAGAACTTACAGAAGAAACTTTGTTCTGAGTTTCTCTTTCAAAGTCTTCGAAAAGGCAGTGGCAGCATCCATGGCAAACAGTGTCCGATTGATCAAATATTGACCAATAACGTTTTGCCTCGCTGGTCTCAACAGCAAGAGGAGAGTACAAGTGACGAAAGATTGGGGAAACGTTGTAGACTAGGATAAAAAAAAGATATCTTTAACCTTTTTTGGTGATGATTTCTCACCAGAATTTTAAGCAGCACTGGGGTGAACAAAATGAAATATTGATTTTTCCTTCTACTGTGTGTCAAATATTACATCAATTTTAATCACGTCATGTTGCATTTCTTGTTCACATATTCTCTTTATTGATAGATTTTTCATCTGCCTCTTGACTGACTTCAAAAAAGAAAACTTTAAAAGGTCTGTTTCCTTCTTGCCTGCGGTCATAATATCCCTTTTCAGTTGTAGACGTTTTCCCTCTTTCGAAAAGGTTAGCAAGGCTCCTATAGATGCGTGTAGTTCTTGGTTTGATTTCCAAAAGTATCCAGTATGAATTGTCCTACAATTGCAATTGTCCCTGCCTGAGTTTGACATTTGTATACATTTTATTCCACAAGATAATAATATACCAATGAAAAACCTGAAAATGTACTGATATCTAAGTTTCCGTTCCCCCAAAACAAAATCTGAAATGATGCTACTACAAACCAGAGTTTCCTGTTTGTGTCTTTACCGGAAATCGAATCTTGTACCACACACATAGAAAGCACGCTCATTGGTCACTCGGAAAGATGGTTATGGCAGTGTAAATGTAGTTAATGTGATGAAAATAGCTAGGGACTGAAACAAAGAAAATATTTTTATAATTTTGAAAGAATTTTATTATATAATTTTAATTATTTCGAATCTTGATTTGAAGCTACGATACAGTTATTTGCAGAATGATTTAACATACAAGATAGTTATATACATATTAATAACATATTATAGTTTATTTGAAAAGTTAGCCTCCATATCACAAAATTCAAATCTTATTAAGGTAATGTCTCCTTTTCATCTAATTATCATATATATATATATATATATATATATATATATATATATATATATATATATATATATATCCAGAGGTGTATCCACGGGAGGTTCATCGGGGCCAGGCCCCCCGAAATGATTTCCTGGTCCTCCCAGATGACCAGCTTTTGAAACAACATCGTAAAATTACCTCGCTTCAGTCATTTAAAAATAACAAAGTTTACATCTGTATAATTAATAATTCATGGTAAATTATTTACCGATCCTTACCGATTGAAAAATAGCATGGTATTTCTTCCGTGTAAGGAATAACCAAATTGCACAGCTTGCTACCACATCTGCTACAATTGATAAGATTTACGAGATAATGGAACTTTATTATTCCACACCATTTGTAACTTTTTTGTGTGTAATTCTTCATTAGATTTGTGTCAACATGAACTGCATAATAAACAAATGAATTTCGAGAAATACTTTTCTTCTTGACACCAGATTTCACAATTTACTGTGATTTATATTTGGCAGTTTGAAGACAAACGTTTTAACAAGGTACTATAAACTGTCATAAAGCATTATTTTTTATATGCTGTTAACTAGTATCTTAAAAAAAAACATTTAGACCCCCCTATGAGACGGAAAATTTGGTGAAAAACAACGTTTTTATTGTTTTCCGGTTTGGATTTCATTCGCTTTTCTGCTACTTGATGTAAAACAGGAAGTAAGATATAGCTGTTAGTAAAATAATCTTTAAAAAAAATATGTGAAATTTCAAAGAAAATCAGTCTTATGTAGGTAAGATGTGTACAAAGCCTTAAATGAAATAGTTATTCAGAAAGGCATGGACTAAGGTTTGGTCCGGGGCAGTAGTAATGAAATGAAATGAAATGAAATGAAATCTTTAATTTTGCGTCCCACGTTTATGCCGGTTAGGCTAAAGGAGACGGTGATGATGAGAGATGGGTGAAATGGTGGAATGAAGAAAGTGGGAGGAAACGGGAGAACCCCGAGAAAACCCACAAGCACGGTGTTTGTCCACCACAAAGTCCACACGGCCCGAGCTGGGATCGAACCAAGGATCCCAAGCACCGGAGGTGAACGTTCTACCATTGAGCAACCACGCCCCCAGTAGTAATTGATTATACATAATAAAATCTGCCTGGTACATAATATTTATGGAGACAAAGAAAAAATATATTTTTAGTTTTCCGGACGGAAACCAAATTTTCTGCTTTTTTTTTCAGGCATCAAAATCACTAGCTGTAATACAAATTTTTGGCTTTATACATTGTCTCTGCGCCCCCTCCCTAAGAACGAAAAGCACCTCCAAGATAAATCTGCTGAGGCACAATATGGCAGAAGGAAAGTGGGAAGAAAGTAGGGACCCTACATGAAAGAAGGAAGGTAGTCCAAGGGAAGTCGGTTTTACGGTTTCAGCTAGTAAATTGCAGTATTCTAACAAACTCTTTTTCGGTTTAAGTCTATGAAAGAATAATAAAGAAGATGTAATTTATTCATACATACAATTTGTTAATTGCTACAATTGTGTATTTGATATCGAATGACACAATTGTAAACACAGATAAGTACTACATAATTTCATTCTATTCTGTATTCCTAAAATTATAACATAAACCATATACCTTAAAATATTTTACAATTTCACTGTGTTATGACAGAATTTGTAATTGACATGGAGTGAGAATATGTGTTTTGGGTGATCACAAGAAAAGAAAAACAAAAGAAACTGTTAATAACTTTCTTCTCTTTCCTGTGACAAGAGCACATAATTTAGAAAATTGCATCTGCATCAAAAAGAGAGAGAGGGAGAGGGGAAAAAAGGAACATTATAAAGTCATTCTTTCAGGAAAGAAATAGTTAACACTAGAAATTACCTTGATATGCTGTAACTGTATTTGGTACCAAATTGAATGACCTGCAACCACGTTTACACTTTCAGTAAGGAGATATAGCGCCGAATTGGACCTTACAAGTGAGATAACTCTGGAACAGGATGTGGTGGGTTTGTTTGGGAGAGATGATTAATTGCCGCTGATATTACACTTTCGGACTTTTTTCGTGAGGTTGTGTGAAGGATATAGTTTACAGAATGCTAATTTATTTATTTATTTATCAACAAAACCGGAAGATGCCAAACTACAGTGTTCAAATAGTACGATACACTCTTAAAATAGTTTATTTAGTGTCTTACAGGACATTGTACATATATCAATTTTATCATTTTTCCATATAATTTGCTACAGGCAGTACATGTTCTTCAGAATGACAATTTTAGCATTATGTTGGTCCTAGCTGTTTTGCAATGGAAGATACGTATCTGTACTATTAGTTCTAGTTCTAACGGAAAGAACATTGGATTTTCTTAAAAGTCATAATTATTAAAAATCCATTTTTACAACATAAATAAAAGCTGATTATTTTGTGATGTAAAGTATATTTATCGTAATTGCATTAAAGTTATTGAAAACATCTAACCGTTCTGTCGCAATAGAGATGAAAATCCTTAAATTTATTAAGGAGCTATCTGTAACGTTCATAGTAAGGTCTAGGGTTTGTACTGGGCTTTACAGAATTAATGTTAATATTTCAACAGCCAAATAATTTACCTTTAATTACTTTTAGCTTTCCATTTAATTCCATTATAATTATTTCTTGTAAAGTAATGAACACATAATATTTATTTGCTTTTCTTTCACAACAAAACTTTAAATACAAAACGCTTCTTCTTCAGGGAATAAAATTAAAATTGTTCTATTTTTGATTCAGAGTGTTTTTCTTCTTCTCGAAGCGGGAACGGGTAGGTTGATACAATGTTAATTCAACTAAGAACATTTTTGTGCAATTGGACGATACGAAATACAACTTTAGAAGTATATCATTATTATTGTTAATTTATACAGAATGTAGAAGTTACGATTTAGATATAAACATAATTTCACTCACAAAAGTCACCTTGTTACGTCGCATTATCGTATTGCCGTAACTTTAATAGATAAAATAACAACAATTTCTCTTTTCACTCGTAGTACTCAAATATAAGAGACACAGAATGTTCATATTTGGAACTCTTTTATACATTGGCGGTAAATGAATAGTCTTCTGGAACAAGAACATATTTTACAAAGCTTATATTAAATTCAAAACAGAGTTGACACTGTTGAACTCGTACTGAGTCTTTATGTACATAATAATATTAATACATTATAGTCAAAGTTTAAATTTGAAATACTTTTTCCTAAACTGTTAATCCAGTACGCCTTCAAATGAGAATAAGGTTTCTTTGTATTAATGCATTTACATTGTTTTCTTGTCAGTAGCATCATTTTTAGACTTCCAAACTATGCTATGCATAAGTATCGGAAATCTTACAGAACTTCTGTGTCTATCTGTCTCCCTGTCTGTGTGTCAACAAGTATCAGATCAAAATTGAAAAGGGACAGATGGAAGAGTTTTTGGCAATGGACTCAGAGTCCCAAAAATAGGTTCCATCTCCTCCGTTAATCTATTACTCAAATCGAAATTGGTTTCAGTTTTCTTTGGTTTCTACTATATAACAGGGTACGGGAATAAAAGCCGACAAACGGTTATTTGTAATCTATTCGGCGCCTAAGGGGTATCAACATTATCCATAATATTCGACCAAAATGGGAGCTGGTCCCGCTTTCAATAGCGATTTCCATATCAAAGGCTGTTTATTCGTACCGAAAGTGGTAAATAAAAATCAACTATTTCCAGTTTCTACGTTTATCGCCATTGAAGTAAAATAATAATAGATAGCAACAAACAGTTTTTTTGCAATCAGTATCAAGAAAACACACCATCATCACTTACAACACTTTACCGAGATCGGAAGTAATTAAAATTTACTATTATTTCCGGTACTGACTTCCCAGGATTGGAAACGACAAATGATTTCCAGAAGGGTCTTTTCGCATTCGATTCAGCGTTCCAAAAATCTTTTCCACCTCAGCCATTAACTCTTTGTTTAAACCGATAGTTGTAGAAATCAACCATTTACGGCTTCAGAGTTCATCGCTATAGAACAGAAGCACTAATAAATGGCAATAAGAGTTTTCTTTTCCTTTTTTCTTTTTTTGCAATCGGTTGAGAGTCTAAAGAGCTCGCAGCTCTCTACAGAAACCAGAAGTGATTAAATTTTACTAACACTTCTGGTGTCAATATTGACTTTCGTGTAGCAAAAATGGTAATATATATTGATAACCAGTTTCTTGCAATAAATTCAGGGTGGCAAAAATAGCTCTCATCTCCTCCATTAACCATCTCTTCAAAACTGAAGTGTTAGAAACCAGTCGTTTCCGGTTTTAATCTTCGTCACCATAGAATAAAAATGGTACCAATTAAGAGACAAGTGGTTTTTAGCAATGGGTTCAGTGTCTCAACAAAAAATGTCATCACCAGCTACAACGCCCTATTGAAGCCGTAAGTTCGTAGTTTTTAATAATACTTACGGTTTCAATACCAATTTTCATGGAACAAATCATTAAGGAATATCGAGAAACGGATTTTGACAAATTCAGCGTCCTAAGAATGATTTTTGTTTCACATTTACACAACTGTTGAAACAGCGAGTAGCGAAAATCTACAATTTTTTTAAAGTTACAACACTAGTTGTATAACGAATAAAACAGAAATAGTTAGCGACAAGCAAGTTTTTATGTGAATTCAGTACCAGAAAGATATTAAAATTAAACTTTTTGTTTATTACAAAATAAATACAAATATTGGTTAAAAAGTAGTTAACAAGGAGCTAAGATAATATGATACGTCATGGATTACTGTTGAGTTAACTTTTCTAGTCGCTGCCTTAATATAACCTAGATTTCTGGGTAATTCATATTCTCGCCACACTGTAATTATGGATGTCAACACTGAAATTTTTTCCCATTCATATTTTCGGATCTTGAATAACAGTTCATTTCATTATCTATTTTCACTTACGAAAAACGAACAAAAGAAAAATACTTATCTTTTGTATCATTTTCAGTAGTCTGTTCCCTTAAATACTAAAAACAACGCCATGGCCCTCTCTATAAGAAATCCATTTATATGTTTTTAATGTTAAAATCACCTCTATAAAAAGAATTGAGCTGACATCTGAACTCTTAACAGGAATGTTAAAGAAGAGAATTGCAGCAATTCCAGTGTCATGATCCATACGATGATAGAATTCCAGAGACGTTTTTGCTGTGTGATTGGATGTTTTGTCTTGTTTCAGTTCAACCTGGTCCATATACCCGTAAAACACTGGGGTTTCATACTGGTACACTTCAATCAGGAAGTGAGTATGGTAGTAAGCGGCATTAATTTTGACGATTTACTCTACTTTTTGGAGATGCAGTTGGCCACTGTAAGAAAAATTGACCACAATAATGAATCCTTCTAAGGAACATTTCTAGATGCCCTCGTCGGTTTGGTGGTCCTAGGACTCTATGTCGCATGTTTCCGTATAATACGATTCACACTGCACGACCTAGACGAAAACAACACACTTGACATTTCTACCGTGTGCGACACTGTGAACTTAGAATCGCAATGGGTCACAATGAAACCTTCCAGGAATCTTTCCAGTTTCGGCTGTGTCAGACTATGCTTGATTGCTCTACTACATGACTAACGACATACTATTGCTTACCTCGTAGCCAACTCACATCAATGTGTTGCGTATAAACATTGACTTTGAAACTGAATCAACCTTTATATTTTCTATAATTTGATTAATTGATTCATTATGGTTTAATGTGGATGTCAGGAGAGAGACTATTTGTCACCGTTACGATAACTTCAACGGCCGACATATGCTGCTCACTATAAATTCAAAATAAATCCTCTAAAAGAGTAGCACAAACATAAGTTCTACAAAATAAAAAAAAATAAAACAAGTAACGCATCAGGAATCCGATGCAATTTCCGCTTCCATTCTCTCTCACAAAACTGAGTAATGCACTACGTGCAAAATGATGTAATATTACACTTGCTAACATTCGCAATTTCTGTGTCTCCATTCCGCGTCACATCAAGGCTGTTCTGAGGTTGAAAGATAATCAAATACCATATTAAACTTGTAGGTTGCATTTTTCAGTTGTTTTCATTAGATTGAAAAGTGTCAGTGTATATTTCCTCATTAGAGAAGCTACACTCTTGAGGTCTACAGTATAAAGTAAAATCTGAACCACTGAAGTGCGTTCGATACTCTTCCACGGGAATCGAAACTGGGACCTCATAAAAAGTGGAACGCGTGCAGCTACTATTCCAAAGAGTAAACAAAAGTGATACTTTTTTCCATAGTTCAATAAGCACTTTCAGTCAGCTGCTCGGCAGTTAGTGAAGATAAATTCTTCAGAATTTCAAAACTTCACTTGAAATAGCACTCAGACCAAATTCCAATGTCTTTATGTTTACCTGCGACAAACACGAAAGCAATAAGTGACTCTTCCTTCTTTATTTTGATACAAGTTTTCTCGACTTCCTTAGACAACGTCTTACTTATATGCTTTTCTGCTCATTGACTTCTTGTTGATCAGTGGAATGCTTTATGAGAGTGGTTATTTGTGGAATACTGTGGTTGAAAGAAATGGGGAAAAGGTTTTAAAACCTCACTATTTCGAAAGTAGTATAAGAAGACTTTGAGAAAAGGAAATAACTATTTCATTTAAAGCCTGCAATGGTTATGTTTTTCAACATTTGATGATGGATTCCTATGTATCTTGGTGCGCTTAATCCAAAAAGGACCTTAGCTTATTTCCATCACGTCAGACTTGTTTGCAAATGCCAGTGTACCAAATCTGGTATATGTCGAAAAATATCACAAATATGCGACTTAATGGAGTAGTTGTATAATCGATATTACCTTAAAAACTCCACACATGATCCATTAATGATCGTTATACTTCATTTTCTGGAGAACAAATGGTAAATTTTCGTAACGTTCTTGTAAGTGTACAGAAGTCCCATGGATATTAACGCATACCTGTTTTCTTTGCCAAGCAGGCAAACTGTTAGGTTTCGTTTCTACGAATAAATGAATAGTCTCCAATCAGTGCTTTCGTACGGAATGTTAAATGTCTGAAACAGTTCACACACATCATTGCAGAATGCTAAGTCTGATCCTTTCGACAAATCTGGAAGAAATTGTTGTTCTCTGTGCCTGAACCAGGACAAAAAAGTGCCAGTTGCTAGCAAATTCTTTTCTTTTGGCCTGGAACGAAATAGTTCTGTCCCCTGTTTGGTGAGATGTAAGTCGCGAATTACATCGTTCAGTTCCGATTATGTCAATGGTTATGGTTCAGACGTGCCAGATTCGAAAGAGTCGTTGTTCTCGTCGGTAATTTCATTTTCGGAACCATCTACATCAGACAAACGTTCTGGTTGCACTAGCACGGACACGTCTGGAATATGAGGGACAGGACATGACGCCGATGGCACTTTGGAGAGACAATGTTTCTTTTAGTCTTGATATTGAAACCGTAAACATTGGTTGAACAAACGTAACAATCAGCACTGTGATTTTGTGTCTCGCGCCACACCATCGGAACGCGAAATCTGAAAGTATGTTGTTCTCCCGTTAACCACCGTCTTAGTTGTTCAACACATGTATAGCAAACATAGTGGGGTGCCCAAGTTTTGTTTCGGTGTTCTACTTGTACACCGAAATAGGCGAGATACACGGTTGCACCAGCACTAACAGTTGTAATGTGCACCACGTTTAATGATATAAGTGCTGCATCTGCCGGTTTACGTTGCAAACGATTCGTTGTTATCATAAACAAACAGATGGCAACACTTCCTATGTCCTGATATCTGTCCTACGTTTCATAGTTGTGATGCTTTTAGACATGTAACACATTGTGACACTTACGATTTGCAAACAATTCTGACGTGATGGACAAAATTTAAGATCATTTTTGGATTAAGCTCACCAAGATACATAGGAATCTATCGTCCAATGTTGAAAAACAAGACCTAACCGAAATAATGCAGGTCTGTGTAATTAGTAGTAATCATGTAGCATACGAAATGTAATTAAACAAAATAAGATTTAGAATTTGTGTGAGCCACCTAAGGCTGATGTGATTGTCTATCGAGGGTATAGAGTTAGTAGTTTGACAATCGTTTGACAATTGAGTATAGCTTTGTGTGCGAACCCATTGTGAGTGGATCACAGTTCTTGTCTGCAGTGCCAAATCCGCGCCTACTGTGAGATTACGTGATCTCAAGTTTTACTATAAAGTATGCATATAAGAAGCCTAGTTATTGTTCTGCTAAAGAGAAGTTTGCGTGAGCCGTGATGTGTAAGTGGTCCGTCGTTGGTGTATATGATAGAAGGAAGCCGGTTTCCAAGGAAGATGAGTATTCTAGATTCACCATGATCCATTGGATAAAAATGGGTAGATAACACTAAGGAATCACAGAGATCGTGAATGATGGCGAGTCGAATATTACACTGTTCGTCGGGTAGATATCGTTCAATTCAGTGAGACAAGATGAAAGCGGTAGTCTGTGTCGGACTCGAAACTCAAAAACGGACCACAAATGTTCAATGGTGTTCAGCTTTGGTTATTGGGAGGGCCAAAGGAGGTGCTCAAGTTCATCCCAACATTCCTCAAACCACACTCCAATAACTGTAGCAGAGTCGTGATGGCTCAGTTGTGGAGCATTCCTCTCTGGTGCATGGGATTCTTGGTTCGATCCCAGCTCGCGCCAAGTGAATTTATGATGGATAAACAACGGGTTTTCTTAGGGTTCTCCCTTTTCCTTCCACTTCCTTCATTCGACTATTTCATTCATTTCTCATCTTTACCGTCTCCTTCAGCCGTGACTTTAAGATTTTGTTTTTCATGTTAATAACTCTAGCTGTGTGAATGGGCATATCCTTGGGTATGTGGTCATTTCCCGTAAACAACATAAGGACTACGGGATGCTGATGATTCCCTAAATTGATGATATAGTCATGACCAGAGACACAAACGGTAAGCGCCAGCATAGAACCCACAGGATATGGCATTGTATTGAGGAATAAAGCATCACAGAAGGACTGTAATGTTTTACGGATGGGCGGAGAGCTGCAGACCATATAGAAAGTGTCCGCGTCTTCCTGTGGTCTGAAATAAGGTGAACGATGACATCCTATCTCGTCACAAGTTTCCAGTCATCAGTGATCCATGTTGCATGCTCGTAACACCGTTGGCGTCGTGCTAAAATATTAGGGTTCTTTATAACCCGTTTCGTCCGTGCATCTCTATTCCATACATCCATGTCAAGTACCTAGCGACGACTGTGATCGTCGCCATTGGCTATGGAAGATGCTCCATGCGTTCCTCCACCATTTGCACCGCAGTCATACGTCGGTTCTGAGTCACAAACTGTTTTAAAACAAGGAGGACCTATAACTGAGGCTTTCCTTCCAATCACAGATTCTTTTTGCCATCGTAGTTTGCCGTGAGTTCATTCGCTGTCAGCATAGTGCCACATTCAACACACTTACCACTTTCGTCACGCTCGCGCCATATAACCAGGGTCCAGCAATTTGCACTCATTGGAAATCAGAAAAGTTACCCGTTTTACACTATTGCCGTCTGCTGAGGTCACATTATACTTCCATTATATTGTTCCTTACGTAGTTTCTAGTTTCACCTAACATATTATCAATAAGAGCTCAGCGTTGCTGTTGCTGCCTGACAGTTGCAAAACCCAGAAATCTGACGTGCTTCCAACTCCTTGTAGATTCGTTAAATTGATAAATATCTGTAAATATAAATCAATCACTCGATCAATGTTTCCTTTTCATGTGTTGTCCTTTAAAGAATTACCATCTTTGGGAAGCGTTTCTATGTAGTAGGTCATAAGCAAATGGCATATATACGTACATCAGCTTGCTATGGCAGAAGAAATAAAAAGGGAGCGCGGTGGCTCAGTGGTAAAGCGTTCACCTCCGGTGCTTGGGGTCCCTGGTTCGATCCCAGCTCGCGCCGTGTGGACTTTGTGGTGGACAAACACCGTGCTCGTGGGTTTTCTCGGGGTTCTCCCGTTTCCTTCCACTTTCTTCATTCCACCATTTCACTCATCTCTCATTATCACCGTCTCCTTTAGCCTAACCGGCATAACCGTGGGACGTTAAACTTAAAGATTTCATTTCATTTTCATTTCATTTCAAAAGAAATAAAATAAACAATTACTGCAATCTAGTGTTTTGTGAAGATTGATGTTGAGTTGCAGTGTATATGGTAAAGAAAAACAAATGTAATAATAGTGGCATATGCTGTTTTGATATTCAAGTGTATTTTAATACTATGTATTCTTTGTGAAATATACGAGGTGTGTTGAAAAAAGTATCGAAGTTTTGGTTGCCCAAAATACATTTATTAATTTGGAAATCCGAAATACTAATTCCCTTGAAAGTGGTCTCGTTGGTAATGCTCACACTTCATCCAGCGCTCCCGCCATTGTGGAAAACACTTCTGGTACGCAGTTTTAGCAACCGTGCCATCGCATTCCGCATGATGTTTCGTCTTGATTCAAATCGGGTCTCTTTTAATGGCGAGCCTGAAGACACACAGGAATATTGTATTGGGCGACGAAACCCTGAACCAAAATTTCGCACACACTCTCCTCGTGCCCAAATTCTCGTTCAAAATTGAATGTACCGATTCGATTGAATGGTTTCCGCTTGGGTATTACCCAGCTTAATGCAATATTTCTGCTCAAGTTTATCTGTTATTTCAAAATATTATTATTATTATTATTATTATTATTATTATTATTATTATTATTATTATTATTATTAATAATAATAATAATAATAATAATAATAATAATAATAATAATAATAATAATAAATCTGACGACCGCCCAATACATGTCTTCACACGCTGACCGACTGCCAGTGACTGACGCTTTCTGCGGACGGGAAAGAAATTCACGACTACGCATGAGTGTCCCCACTACATGTACACTGAAGAAAGTCTTCCGCACTTCATTGCATTATGTGGAAAAATATGGTTCGATACATTTTGAATACATCTTGTATAATTATTCAATAAGATTAATCTGAACACATTATCAGATAATATTAATATTTTCTAACAAAATACAAATATAATGTCTCATATCATGTAAGTTATCCACCAGCCTAACAATGAGTTATCCTGTTTCATTGGAAACATTGGTGATCATCATAGCCTGGTGTCACTGTATCATGCCTTATATTGCTATGAAGGTTATTTGATTATATAAAAAAGGTGACTTGAGTGATACCAGTTACTATGTTTTAAAGATGTCACTTTAATATGGATGATAATATATTTGGGAAGAAGACAAGCTAACAACGTAATTAAAATATAAATGTAGGAATTTTATCACAAATTGTACTGCATCATAAAAAGCATAACAAGTGCATAAGACGGAGTTTCGAAAGTATAGAAATTTTAGTTCATCACAGTTAAATGGTGATAATTTACGAAATGAAATTTTTATCTGAAAGAAAACTTAGAAATTTAGTGTGCTGAAATACTAATTATATTATATTGTTATCATTTTTATAATTATAATAATAATATTTTGGTTTGAGTTTAACGTCTTTTTTTCTAGCAGGAATGCTATACGAGAAGCAAACCACCACTTAACGTGGAATCCGAACCACATGAGCTTCTGCCGGGAATTGAACCTGGGTATCTCGCACCAAATGTATATCTTATCCACATAAGCACAAAAGCTCAAGAGAACTCCGTTATTTCTATTATTACTTTTATTATTATTATTATAATTATTTAAAATAATAATAATAACTCTTAACGGACAGCTAACCATCTTCAGAAATTCCTTTTTCAAAATATGTATATGTATATCATTTATGAAATCAGCTGATTAAGACAAGTCGGAAGTTCTTGCATTAATAATACTTCGCTCCACTTAAGCTTTATTATTGTTTCAAATAAGAGGAGAGTTTAATTTGCCAGAGAGCATCTGTAGTTGGCAGAATTACATGGAGTTACAAACGTTGAACATAGAGGAGACTGCACTGCGTCTTTTCGTTTATGAATTGCTTCTCAGATCGGAGGTCAGCCATCTCATCGAAACAAATAGAAATGCATAAGAAAGCCAGCTACATGGCAAAGGTCTTAGAACGCTCAATAAATTTCGCTAATCTCTGGACCAAACATTCTCCAAGAATATAGCCGTTAATTTCCATAAAACAACTGAATATAAATCAGAACAGAGGGATATCCGTGCGTTTTCTTCTTCTCTCAATGTATTGTAGTTTTCTGTTACTGTATATGTAATTGTATCTCCGAATCGTCTATGTTTGAAGCATTTTTAAGAGGTTGGGTTGCTGCAGTGACTTTAGACTGCAGTTTAATAGTAATGTACTAAACTATTTGCTTTTGTTAGTTATTATTTAAATTTCTCATACCTCAATTGTTTACCATTTTACCGTTAGAAATAATAATAATAATAATAATAATAATAATAATAATAATAATAATAATAATAATAATAATAATAATGTTATATTAGTACTAATGATAGCCAGAAACATACTATATTATCCATTACAGGTTATCCATATATTAACTATATTATCGTTGTGAATAAAGATGAAGGTATAAAAAGTAATTGTCATGAAAATTAATACGTGCTACTTGAATAACATCTACAATAGTCTTAAGATACACAGTTCCATATACAGGGTGCTTCAAAACAACATAGACAACATTAGAGATGTGATTCCTGACCCAAGATAAGGCAAAAAGTATAGACCAACCTGGGTGCACAAATGCTTCCTTTCGGAGTTATATATAGGTTGCGAAAACATGAAAAATGAACTTTAAAGGTCCATAGCTCCGAAACTATGGGACCTACCGCAGTGGGGTCAAGACTTCATTTAGAAAATAGCATCTGCCCTATCCAAATATCTGAATTTCAGAATCCTGTGGTACTTCCGCAACAATTTTTGTACACCTAGTTGTTGAGTACTTCAAATGATATGCCCCTAGCTAAACTCATTCTATAAAAATTGTTGCGGAAATACCACAGCATTCTGAAACTTGAATATTTGGATAGGGCAGATAATAATTCCTAAGTGAAGTCTAGACCCGACTACGATAGATCCCATAGCTGTGTAACTATGGACCTTTAAAATTTATTATTTTATGTTTTTGGCATCCTATAACGCCGAAAGGAAGCATTTGTGCTCCCAAGTTGGAATATACTTTTTATCTTATCTTTGTGTCAGATATCACCTCCCAAACATTGTCGGTGTTGTTTTGAAACACCCTGTATAGAGTAGTCCCAACTTGATAATATTAAGAATACTAATACTCACTTTTGGCTGTCACCACTTACAGCGACGAAAATATGTGCAACAAATTGCTATTATTATTATTATTATTATTATTATTATTATTATTATTATTATTATTATTATTATTATTATTATTATTATGTACACTGAGCAGACGTTGTAAGAAAAATGTTGAAAAAGAAATAATTTCAATAAATTGCTTGATTAAATTTGAATTGCCTGATTAAATAATATACTGAAATAGTACTAGACCCGACTACGATAGATCCCATAGCTGTGTAACTATGGACCTTTAAAATTTATTATTTTATGTTTTTGGCATCCTATAACGCCGAAAGGATGCATTTGTGCTCCCAAGTTGGCCTATACTTTTTATCTTATCTTTGTGTCAGATATCACCTCCCAAACATCGTCGGTGTTGTTTTGAAACACCCTGTATAGAGTAGTCCCAACTTGATAATATTAAGAATACTAATACTCACTTTTGGCTGTCACCACTTACAGCGACGAAAATATGTGCAACAAATTGCTATTATTATTATTATTATTATTATGTACACTGAGCAGACGTTGTAAGAAAAATGTTGAAAAAGAAATAATTTCAATAAATTGCTTGATTAAATTTGAATTGCCTGATTAAACAATATACTGAAATAGTACTGAATTTTATAAATAGTAAGAAAATATTACTGAATTTTTATTGAACTATTTATATTCTGTTCCATTCTGGTAATATTAGACGAAAAAAAAAACTGTTGCAATAAATCAGTCGATATTTTTTTCTTGATACACTAGCAGGGGCTGATTAAAGGGGGGCGATCCTCCCCCTTCCAAGAGCACTCCAAAATATTAAAAATTACACACACTGTTGCTTGTAGCTTACCGCCACACGAACGAAAGTTTGGGATCGTTCTTGCGTTATTTCAAAAGAGGGCTAATTCTTTAAATTCTATTTTAAAATAGTCTCCGTCCAGCATGCCTCATTTACGCTAACAATAACTTGAGTCATAATACCAGATAAATTTCAGAAAGAAGGACGATGTTACTTGAGGCCAGAACATCCGGAAAAATATCCATGGCTGGTTCTTTCCAACAAGGAGAGGGGTCTTTTTATGTAAACATTGCTCACTTTTTGCAACGGGTTTAGTTGCGGGCTATCGAAGAAACATGCCTCTCCAAACTCTTGTGACTAAACCTTTGAAGAAATTCGCCACTTTCTACGATATTTTAGAAACCCACAGCAAGGCACAAATATCACATTAACGCTGTTGAGGTCGGAAAAGCGTTTCTGAAAAACTACTTGGCAACCAGTGAAATCAGTCGAGCATCAAATCAACTCGTCTAGAAGACAAGTCATCGAAAATCGCGATAAACTGAAATTAATGTTTTAGAATGTGATATTCCTTGGAAGGCGAGGCATTGCTTTTCAAGGCCATAGGGACGATGCTTGTGCGGATAATTGGACCTCAGATGGTGACGGTGCAGAAACTAAGTTCAACGAGGGCAATTTCGAGAATTGTTCAAATTTAGAATAGCTTGTGGTGCACTCTTAAAATTTTCCTTGTTCAGAAATGAGAAAAATGCATGTTCAAAACAAAATAAGTCATGTTTACTCATATTTGAGGAAAAATGTCTCATTATTTCCAAATGTGTTTTCATTTGTGAGCTCAAGGCAAATTTTCAGGTTCCCGTTTATGAGATTTTCTCACTTCTTAAAAATGAGAATGGAATAGTGCTTGATTTTCAATATCATAGATGATTAAAAAGCAACAGTAACAATCTTACCGAAATACTATTAGTATGTTTTACTAGGGAGTAATATTGCTAGGCATTAATTATTATTCAGGAAACGAGATAAAGGATTTCAGTTGTAGCAGAGTACGAATGGATACGAGTACGCAGTAAGTGATGCGGCTGAAGTGGCGTATAGATACATGTCATGTGACAGCGGCAAGGAGCAGTATACATATCAACTTTCGAACGTAAGTTTGGGTGGATTGTAAACATACTACCATGATCTAAAAGTTACTGTAGTACATTCGTTAGGGTGTAGAACGCTGACCCCCTTCAACAGGTTGCATAGGTTACAGCAGTCAGGTTGGCCCCTTTATGTATCAAAGCTCAGTACTCAATTCACATAATAACGAGTGCAGCAATAACAAGTGAAGGCGAGTTAGAACCCCGTAGGGCACGTTGTTTTCTATATTACAATAGCACGGGAAGGCATATCTATGTTTTACACCCTTCGCCATTCGTTATAATGTGCAAAATCACTTATGTACGAAAACAAAGAATGCATAAATCATCTGTGTAGTTAGAAACAGCGTTACAAAAGTCTGATTTATTATTATGGAATTGTAATACAAAGGTACTTTGTACTGATCACGTAGCATAGATTTGCGCCTCGTTTTTTCGTCACCAGTAATCGTTTTAATGACACACGTTTGCAGGTTTTTTGTGGCATAACACTGTATGCATTTGTTCTTAATTTAACGTAGAGGCTGCAGTAGCTTAGTGGTAGAGCGTTCACCTCTGGTGCGTGAGGACCTTGCTTTGATCCCAGTACGCGGCAAGCGGGCTTTCTGGTGGATAAAACATAGTGTGCATGGGTTTTCTCGGGGTTCTCCCAATTCTTCTCACTTTCTTCATTCCACTATTTTTTTCGTTCTCATCATCATTTTCTCCTTTAGCCTACCCAACACAACTGTGGGAAGTAAAACTCAAAGATTTATTTTTTTTTAATTCGACGTCCCACGATTGTGCTCCAAGGCTAAGAGAGACAGTGATAGAGATTGATAATAATGGTGTATTGAAAATGTGGACTTACGTTTCTGGGCAGTTTTTGCATGGTTTTGTGTCCTTGTTTCCAATGTGAATTCTATCCTTAGCAGTGGAATTTAAGCACATTTATGAGAGGCAGAAACTGTCGCATGTCCTGCCGTAATGAAGAAGGTGGAAGGAGGGGGTGAGTTTTGGGACTCCGGACCTTCCCCGAAATCGCTACTTTTATGTACATTTTATCTAATTTTAGGGGCAATTTTACATATTTTAATACAATTTGTCCTTGTATTAAACTTGAACCCTCTTCGAAATAAATTCCTGCGTACGTTTCTTGTAGGAGGAAACTGGAGAATTCTGGAAAAGCCCACGAACACGGTGTTTTCTCATGTAGACAACTTTTTTATGGTAGAGGAGTAGGCATATTTGACTGCGATGACTCGGTGGTAGAACTCGCCTCCGATGCATGGGGTCCCTAGTTTGATTCCACCTTCCTCAAGTGGACAGTGTGAGTAAACACCGCATGTGTGTAATTTCGAGATTCTCTCACTTTTTTTATTACAGCATTTTCATTCATTCTCATCATAACGTCTCCCTGAGCTTCGTAGCGTAAGCATGGGACGTTACACTCCAGCAGAAATTGTTGCCGTTATTCTGAAGTATACGGATAATTCTTCAATCTGGTATCAAGAAGTTAGTATAATGTTGGAGGAGAATGGAAAATCTTGAGTAAACCACGTCGATGAAAAAGAAAAAGTCTTGAGAAAGTGGACAGTGATAAAAAGGAAAATGTTCAACTGTGTGGTGCAATAAGAATAAGTAACGCACCTAAAATGCAAGTTATCGTAGCATTCGTGGAATTTTCTTGAGTTGAAGTGAAGATTTAAATGTGTTATATTTTAAACAATATAACTGTAGGTGTTTATAGAATATATATTCTGGGTGTACTAATAGTTTGATTTTTTTCCATGTTTATATTTTGTTTACATCCTTTTCCGTCTTCTTATATTTGAGAACCCCGTTTCTGTGCTCCGTTTCTCGATTTTATGGAAGATATTTCTCAAATCTTTTTGAGAATGTGTTTCTCAAAATTGGGGTTATACGTCTCATTTCCTCAAATGTTATTTACTCAATTTTAAGAAAAAAAAATACATTTTTCTCAGATTTGAGAAAGCATTTACACCCTCAAAAATGAGATATAATTCCTCGCATTTAAGTCATTATCTCTCAAAATGATTTGGGAAAATCGAAGTCTCACTTTTAAGAATGTATTACTCGGTGTACAGGTAAGAAACAGATGTTCTCAAATACGAGGAATTTTTTCTCGAATTTAAGAAAACATTTTTAACAATGTGACGACGTCTTAAAGAATCACTAGAAGAAAGCATCGAAAAGGACCATTTTTGCAAATAAAACCACATTAAATGCCCTCATTGAGAGTGTGGATGATAAATCACGTCTGTAATATTGTCAGTCGAGTGCGGGAGAGTTAGTTTTATTCTATTATGTTTGATGAGACTACGGACGTTTCGCACGCATCTCAGCTGTGATTTGGCGAACAGATGGGTGAAACAAGAAAAGACTGCTTCGGTTTCATTGATCCTCGATCAGTAGAGTTGAAACGTGAGGACATTGGTTCGACTCGGAATTCGAAGACGCAGAACCGTCCGAACTATCACTGACTGGAAGGAAAATTGGAGAAATTGTTCTATCTTTGCTACGAGACTTTTCACTCGACCCGAAAAACTGCGTTGGTATGTAAAGATGGTTGCGCCGCCATGACCTCTCAAAGTCGCGGGGCAGTGCAGGAGATCCAGAAGGAGACTTCAAATGCATTGCACTGTCCGTATTGCAGTCACAGCTTCATTTGTCCATCTTCAGGTTGTCGTCAGTACAGCGCATGAGGAAGTGCCTGGGAAAAATGAAAGAGATCATTGCGTTTTTCATCGCATCGTCAAAACGTAATACTGTCCTTAAGCTTAAGGTTGGTGGCCAGTTGGAGACATTGTGTGAAACGAGATGGGTTGAAGGGCACGACGCGGTGTTATAATTTCACGTGAAATTTCAAGAAATTAGTGAGGCTCTTCAGTGTTTTTCCAAGTGGTCCGAGTTAGATACAACAGCCGAAACACGGGCACTTTTTTCTGCCATGCACGACAGCGAGTTTATCGTAACTAGTACGTGTCTTCAGGATGTTCTCACGATAATCTTCCCTTCAACCGACTTTTGCAGAAGACATGTTTAAACATGAACGCAGCGTCGGATGCCAGTCATGTCACTATCGCAGCATTAAACAAGAAGCCTTCAAACAGCAAAGAAGAATTCAAGCCATTTTCGAAGCAATATCCAGAATCGCTGCCAATGTCGACGTGCAGATTCAAACTTCTCATCTTACCAAAAGACAAACACATCATACGATCTTCCCGGCAGATGACACGACATCTTACTACTGAAGAACTGTCTGCATTCCGTTGATAGAGTCGGTTGTAGAAGACCTCTAAACGCGTCTTACGCCGGAAGCTTTAAAAGTATACGGACTCAACATTCTATTACCAACACGCGCAACTGACAAAACTCTGAGTAACACCTCCGCGTTCTAGCAGAAAGATTTTACGAAACTATCGGAACCGAAACTGAAGCAAAAATGCTGTTTTCCCTCCTTAGTTCTAAATTTGCAATCTGCACTTCTAAATTTAAGAGAATCAAAGAAAAATGGAACTGCGTTGAAGGCCTTGGCCACCAGCGACGAAGATCTTCACATGCCTATTCGAAAACTGCTGCAAATAGTTGTAACCTTGCATTCGAGCGTGGCCAGTACAGAACGATTTTAATCCTCATTGCGCCGTCTGAAAATGTGGTTGTGATCTCGTTCTGGCAAAAAGCGGCGGAATGGACTGGCACTTTTGAATCATATAGGGACATTGTCGTAGTTCGCGACAATATTATATCGACAGATACGCCTTGGGTGGTATTCGTCGAAAAGCGCGTTTCGCGTTGTAACTTGTCGTAAGTTCTCTTGTCCTTATGTTTAATTCATTTTACTAAAAAACAGAAACATTATCAACGTTCTAAGAAATGTTTAACATGATATTTTTGTCTAGCAAAATATTTAGTAAAGAATATCCACGACCAGGCATGTAGACAGAATATTTTTTCGGGGGAAGGGAGCATTGTGGTGAAAATTCCGTATCAATTATATCTTTTACCCTCTTTTCCTGAATTCGTTTTACCTTTTTGTGGGGGGTAATTTCGGGGAACACATTCCACTCCACAACAAAGAGCTCCCCCCCAAGACGTTTGGTTTAATCCGCCAATGTACACTAGATACCAAGTTACACACTAGATTGTATTTATATTTCGACTTCCAGTAATTTACAAAGAATATATTCTATCGCGAACATAACTACGAACAACTGAAACATTAGTGTTACAAATATAATGGACGGATTACAAGACACTTTCGTAATGCCGATAGTTTAGTTCAATTATTCACTACTACTTGCAGCTGCAACTGGTTATAATATCAGAAGCTAAAAATGTTGGTTAAACGCTCTACTCTTGCATTTCGACTTTATACACGGAAAATATCGGATCACATAGTATATTCTACCTTCAAGAACTTTTCATCTATGAACGTATTGGTAAGACATGCAAGATTTATATTTAAAAATGAAACAGTGAAATTCAATATGCATAAAGAACACTTACATTAAATACTGGCTCATACACACCACGCAATTCCGACCTAATATTAACGTATAAATTTATTCAATACACATCGTACTAATTCTACACAATTGATCTAAAATATAATAGCAATTTGTTTCATAAGCACAATTATTTAATACATTGCAAATCTACGAGCTACATCACATACAAGAGTATTCTATCGGTTTAAATTAGAGTAAGGAAAGTGAAGATGTATATTGATTTAAGCCAAAAATAAATTAAACAGAAATCTACAAGAAGATAATTAAAATTACTAAACATCCTTCCAATAAACCATAACTAAGTTATTCCATGTAGAATGATTCGTAATAGCTAATATCCGTAATAATATAGATAGTGTTCATGGTAACATGGAAGCAATAATACTTTAAAGGGTAAGTCATAAGTGTTGCAATATTATGGTACACAACATATCTGTATTTATTACAATGGAATGAAAGCAGGTTAAAATTCAAAGTGTAACCATTCCTGCTGGGTTGTCTGCGGCCATCTTATGGCCAGTTCATCGATTCCACCTTCGGTACTATATTTCGTCCTTAGAAGTAAAGAAGTCAGTCACTGTTATTTTCACGTTCTTCTGGATGATGAAGTATCGTTATTTCAGGAAGTACATCATGGACCAAAACAAGTAGTAATTCGAAGGGGCTAGGTCAGGAATAAATGCTGGGTGTGGCATCAGTTCGATGTCATCAAGTTCCTGCTTTTTTTGTTGTGGTTTTCGAGCCAAGTGAGGATTTGCGTTATCCTTTTGCAGGCGCAATTTAAGTTCACCAATGTAGAATAAAGAGAAGCATAAATCCGCTGCAACCGTTCGGAATAATGGTCGGCATTTAGGATACGACCGTTAGGAACAAACTCAAAGTGAATTTCCTCTTCTTACTTCCATCAGATACAGAGCATGGCTTTATGCATGGCACGACACAGTTTGATGACAGGTTCTGGAAGTTGGCACTTGCTCAATCAGTGTTTTTGCATATTCACATTTAAAAAAAACGACTCCTTTTTTGTGGCATGTAACAATTATTTCAGGAAACGGACATCACGCAGATTTTGTAGCAGTTTTCGACCATATCTCTTTACCTAAGCTAGGGTAAATCATTTGACACAATCCGGCTACTCCTGATAATTTTCCCAAGTTCGTGAAGGTGATGCACTACAGTGGACTGGGACATCCCGAGTTGGTTTCAAAATCTTCATGTGCTGGTGGATGGGTTTCCCTCAATGACATGTCGAATGAAATCAAAACTTGTTACCCTGGGGTGACTGGGCTTCACTGATTTTCGACATTTTTTTCAACTTGAACGAAAGTTCTAGTATCAAAGATTTACTGTGCTGTGGTTCACTGCACCACTACCTTTTGCATGAAAACTATTCCGGATTGATGCAGCAACGTTATGACCGACTTCGAACTCATACAGTCACAATTCCCTCATCAGACGTTCTTAAACACTCATCATTACTGCCACTGAAGACTGACTAAAAGTATTGAGGGAGTGGCGGCTTTCCTGTTAAATAGTCCGCTTGCCACGCTACCTCTTGGGACAGTTTAACCTTGTACTTGCGGCGTATACAGGCACCTGCTCTTTACGTCGTGGAAATATTGCAAAACTTATGATTTTTCTTGTAGGACAAAACCCAAATCACATGAAACCGAAATGGAAACAATTTATAATGTAGAAAGAACGTTTTGTAAATTGATAAAGATATTGAAAAAACCGAGTATGTGTGCAGCCAAGGAGAGGCATTCTATCTCTTTGGGACAAAGAACTAAGGAATTCAATAATGCATCTTATTTTTTATTTAGCAACCCAGACCGTGGGTAGCAACCCAGAAAAATATCGAACCTCACTGAATAAAAGAAAATTCGAAACTTCCTGCATTTTATTTTAATTTTAACATTCTACTGAACACAAGGTGGCCAACCAAAGTTCTGTTTACATCACATTCGAAAGTTCCTCTCCAAGCCATAAGCCAAGCCTTACCTACTATGTATCACGTAAATTATTTGTTATACCCAAACATTTCAATAACCTCATATCTTCATATGGCGTCTTCATGTTAATCGAATAATATTTCTGTGAAATATTGGAGTTTTCGAGGATTCAGATGAAAGATTTATAGCCTTTCGTCGTCAATCGACATATTTGGAACAAGTGAGTACCGTTTCTTAATGTGAAACTATAGTATACTTCCAAATTATGCGAATAGTTTCTGAGCTCAATAGAGGGATAACAGCGAGAGATGGAATCTGTTTAACGGGCACTTAATCGTTATCAAAAGTAGTTTTTTTTTTTTTTTGCTGTCTCTTATAATTATTGGTATGATACAGTGCACACCCAGAAATGTTTATTGGGAGGGTTTCAATACTATAAGACACTACGTTTAAGTAGTATTGAACTGTGTTATTCTATACCCAAAAAAGCAGTAGGTAACAGTTAAGTACTGCCACCTATATTCTCAGAAAAGAATATAGAACCAGGTTGTCCCCTATAAGAAAAAAGTATTGATAAGCTGTAAGATCGAATCTTTGTGCTAGATCAAGCATATTCAACTAAACAAATACTGTATAATTTTATTAAGAAAGTGTGTAAATGAATATCAAGATATGAAGTTTCGGAGGGGGTCCAGAACCAGTGGATTCCCTGTGTGAGTGCAGCCCTAGTAAGATATATATAAGAATCAATATTGAAACCAGAAGTTGTACAAGTTAATTGTACTTCCGGTTTCAGTAAAACAATAAAGGATGAAATGAAATTATTCTTTGGAATCGGAATCCACACGAAAAAGTCGTTTGTAGGCTCCAGTTACCGTTTTCACTGTATAGTAATCAGTATTTGAACCGGAAGTAGTAGATTATTTTCATCACTTTTGATTGCAAAATAGGAACAAAGTCGGAAATGAATTCTATTCTTACAGCATTGAATTATGTTTTTTTTTTAAACCTTCCCTTTATTAACATTTTCACTATGGTTATCAGCCTTGAAATTGGAAAGCATAGTATCGCATGACTTCCGGTTTGGATAAGAGAAGTGTCGAAATGAAATTTGCTCTTCCAATGCTCAATTCATATCAGAAAACCATATCTCACAATCTCTTACAGTTTTTCCTCTACGAAATTCAAAATTGAGTCCAGAAATAGTCGTCTTTTTTTTTCAGAGGATAGAGGGATACAGATGGAGGTGGTACTTTTTTTGATATGTGGAATTTATTCCGAGAAAAGAGAAGAAATAAAAAGAAAAGAAAAGACATTTGTTTAACAGATTTTAATTCTATGGCAATCAATACTGAAATAGGAATTGATTGTTTTCTACCAGTTCCAATTGAAATAGTGGGTTACCAGAGGCTCGTGTAAGGTTGAATCTATTTCAAAAGACCATTTCTTCCTTCTTATCTCCCGAACGATTAACGTTGAAACCGGAAATAATTAGTGGTTTTCAATTTCTGGTTTGAATAGTAAATAGATAAGTTAGAACATACTCTTTGGGACGATGAATCATAGGAACCCCTTCACCTTATTTCTTACCATTTTTGCTCTATGAAGATCAATATTGAACCCGGAAGTAATATTAAATTTTCACCATTTCCGGTTTTAGTAGAAATATATGGTTGAAGATGGTGTAATTTCTTGAGACGCTGAATCGATTACAATAAATATTTGTCGCTCTTAGTTACCATTTTTGCTTTATGATGATCAATGTTGAAATCAGAGATGTTTAATTGCTTTACTTTCGGACTGAATACAGGGTTAGTGGATGAAATGAAATATATTTTTAGGAATCTGAATCGATTGTATAAAACTGCTTCCTAATATATCTTAACATTTTCCATATTATATCTGCCGACAGATGAATGAAAGAACAGACAGAAAGACGGACATTGACGTTCTATAAAACTTTCGATACTTATATATAATACAGTTTGAAAGTCTAAAAATAAGTAGTACACTATCAATGTTTAAAATTCTCAAATTTAGCTTCAAATAGTAATTTTCGTATTCAGAAAAATTACATATGCTGTGCTTCCTCACCAAACTACGATATTTTCAATCTTGTTATCAGAATTGTTTGATTGAACGAAAGTAATTCAATAGCTAATTACTAGTAGCAAAAGGGTTTACTTAAACATTATCATGGCAACATAAAAAATATCTGTTTATTTCCACGGAGATATACATTAGATTATGAAAATATTCAAAAGTAATTAACGATTATATAGTAAATTATAAGAACATTTTTTGAAAATGCTTCTACTAAGTCCTTGAAATACGCATTTGGAAATAAAATTTAACAAAGTAAATTCGAATTATCCAAATAAAAAAAATGATCCAACTGAATGTACATAATCAAGAATTAATACAGAGTTTTATACATTCAATGCACCCACAAAGGACTGCTTTCTGTAAAACAATACAAACATGAAATCAATGGTGTTATTCAACCGCTTTGCGGAGGTGGTTGTTATGATGTACCAAATTCCCGATGCTTGTTGTTAAAATTGTCTCTTCACCTCGCTATCTAATACAATTACTTCGAAAGGCAACTAATTCTCTAGTATTGTAGTATTTTTAAAAATAAATATTAAAAATTTTAAGATAACTTGTATTAAAATTATTAATATAAAGATATTAATCCTAGTTACCACTACTAATATCATTTCGCAAATAATATAATTATGTAACAGGGATGCAAATAATCACTCGCCGGGCGAGTCACTATTATTTATTTTAAACTGTAAAGACTGGGATGTGGGCTAGTAGCTATTTTCTTGAGCGAGTAAAATTTTGTTGCTTATTTGAATCCATGTTATACAGAATGATATCAATACTAAGCCAGCTTATTATGTTGATCATAGAACCGATTGTTAAATAATTTCAATGAAACTTCTGCAGGAAATTGTATTATACACAGTATGTTGGAAAATAACGGAATTTTTTAAATTAAACCAAACGAATTAAGTATTTTTCCAACTGTAGTTGTATTTGTTCAAAATACATCCCTTCCGCATCAATACTTCGCTAATCACGTTGAACTAATGCTAGTATATTCTTCTTAATGCATTTTTTTTAAATCTCTACAATGACCCTCGTCACCGTACATTGGACGTGTGTAACATTGTCATAACATTTTCCTTTCATGACCAACTTTAATTTTGGAAATACATCAGGTGATACATCAAAAGAATACGAAGGAGGTGGGAACACACAGATTTGTTTTTCAGTCAAAAAGTCACTAATTGAGGCGTTGTGTGACATGGTGCATTGTCGTGCAATAAAGACCAACTGTCTGGCGCTCGATACTTACGCGAACGATTCATTTCCACAAACGCTCCAAAATACCCAGATATTAATAATACTCACCATTAACAGTTTGACCCTGTGGAATGAAGTCCCGAAGTATAATACCTTTAGGATCGCAAAATCAAATCGACATTATCTTACGTGACTATTGAAAATGCATTTTTTTTTCGCTTTCGGACAAATTGAGGACTTTCACGTAGAAGTTTGGCGTTTTGTTTGCGGGTCGTACTTGAAGCGTCAAATCTCGCCACAAGTACGATCGATTCAGGAATGTTCTGTTTAGTCTGGCTGTTTTAATCAGGTCTTTGCAATGTTCAACGTGAGCAAGTTTTTGGTCGTCAGTTAAGGCATGCGGAACGAATCGAGCACAGACTTTCCGTATCTATAAATCCCTTGCCAAAATTTCGTGAATCATGTCTTTCGTCGTGTTTAATTCCTCCCCCATCCATCTGACAGTAGAATTCGCATCGTGGACGATGATTTCACTTGTTTCAGCAATTCATCGCGATTTTTTGTTTTTCGGTTTGCCTGGCTTTGAGTCATCTTCCAAGACTCACGACCGGTCCGGAATCGCGAATATCACTTGAGTACACATGTATGAGATAAGCACTCATACGTAGCTCGAAACAAAATTTAATATTGGCTCCTTGCTCCATGTTGTTTTGTGACGAGGTGACACCAGATACACTCGCTTTTCTTGCTATAACTTGACACTTCGTTAATCGGTTTTCATGATTGTGGTCTCATTTTGTTGACCAGATATCCAGTTTCCGATGATATGTTGCTTCGACAAATGGAGGTAGTGGTAAAATGTAAAGAAAAAAGGTCCGTTACTTTTCCGACATACTATCTATACTGGAGTACTGTAAAAATAGAAAAACAAACAATAGAATACATTGACAAATTATTGTAGGGAAAACTTAGACACTACACATTAATAGTATCTATAGTTAAGATATGCAAATAATATATAATGAGATACGTTATGAGACATTTTCCGTTACCATTTACAATTTAGAAAGAGTATAGTATAGTTTCATTTCCTAAAATGTTCCATCTACAGTTTAGACTGAATTTTGTAGTATTATCTTGTGTAAGTACTTACGGACTGAATGTTTATTTGTCTTTATATATACATCTGTAACAGGCATCTGAACTGGAATTCGGAATATTATTTTGCAAAAATAAGCTGACTGGTTGTTTTGTTTCCTCACTGTTCAACAACGAAAATGTAAATTGTACAAAATCAGCTAATTCTTATTGATTTTGTGGTGCTGATCACAAATTTGAAAGTTATTTTCGAATATTAGCTCTACTTTTCGTTTTACAGGCATGTCTAATAATAACGGTTTAAAAATAAATATATTCGCTTTGTTTGGGGTAAAATGTTACACTGATCTGGCAACACTGGAGAAACTATATGAACGCTTGGTTTCATTGTGTTCCTTATTTCAGTAGTGTTCTACTATTGTTAAAAAAGACAGGTTTAGTGCAGTTATCAGCGTTTTGGGTGTGACGTTTGTGTACTGCAGGACATAAAAATAAACTACAAGTGCGCAAAAATACTGGTATTTCGAATGTATATTTTTAAATAGTTGTCGGAACTATTTCAAGTGACATTTTGAGGATTTCAATAAACAAAAATGCCGCGAAATTGTGTAAACAGTGCGGATAGCTTCTGCTACGTGTGTAGGGAAGTGACATTTTCCTCACAAAAGCAGACTATGCACCACTAATAAGAAAAGCCTATCAATATTACTTTGGTTGTAAAATTGGAGACCAAGATAAATCTTGGGCACCCCACATTGTGTGTAACACTTGTGCCAGCAATCTAAGAAATTGGATTAATGGGAAGGGGCGCTCAATGCTTTTTGCAGTGCCCATGATTTGGAGGGAGCCAAACGACCACATCAGAGACTGTTATTTTTGTATGGTTCTTTCCGTCAAGAAGGGAATTTCCACGCAATGCGCGCTGTTCCACATGGAGGAGGACTACCTGTTCCTGACCCACCAAATAATACGATCTTTTTTCTGATGATGATCAAGAAGTTGAAGCTCCTGAATCAAGTACTTCGAAGGACCCTACGTTTGTTGTAGAAGAACCTCCATGTGAACCAAATAGACTTACTCAAGAGGAACTAAGTAATCTAATCAGAGACTTGGACCTCTCGAAAAGCAAAGCCGAAATTTTAGCGTCACGCTTAAAGCAATGGAATTTATTGCAGAAAAAAGTAAATATTTCAGTGTATCGGAATAGGGAGATGTTCACTTCATTTTTTACTATGGAAGACACACTTGTGGCATGTACAGATGTAAATGGTCTCATGAGGGCACTTAAAATTAATTACGAACCTACGGAGTGGAGGCTCTTTATAGATTCGTCCAAGTTGAGTTTTACATATTGGAAATGAACTTCCTTCAGTTCCTGTAGGTTACGCAGTTCATATGAAGGAATCTTATGAAAACTTGAAACGTTTACTTCAAGCCATTAAATATTACGATTTTCAATGGCTCATTTGTGGTGACCTTAAAGTAATAGCATGTTGCTAGGTATGCAGTTAGGGTACACAAAGTATTGTTGCTTTATATGTGAATGGGACAGTAGAGATCGTGGATCTCATTACCGCAAAAGTGATTGGAGTACCAGAGAAACTCTTCAACCGGGAGTGAAATATGTGCAGCATGAACCACTGGTAGATCGTAACCGAATTTTGCTTCCCCCTCTACATATTAAATTAGGTCTTATGAAAAGTTTTGTTAAGAGCATGAACCAAGAGGATGAGGCCTATAAGTACCTAATAGGACAATTCCCTCGATTAAGTGATGCCAAAGTTAAAGAGGGTGTTTTCATAGGGCCACAGATTAGGCAACTATTCAAAGATCACAAGTTCGACGAAATTCTCCAAGGTGAGGAGAAAGCTGCGTGGGAAAGCTTGAAGAGTGTTTGTTCACAGTTCTTGGGAAGACACCGAGCAACAAATTACAAACAACTGGTAGCAAAATTGTTATTGTGCTACGAAAATCTTGGTTGCAATATGTCCCTGAAACTCCACTTTCTTCATTCACATCTAGACTTCTTTCCCGAAGATTGTGAAGCAGTAAGTGACGAACATGGTGAGCGTTTCCATCAAGATATTGCAGCCATGGAGAAGAGATATGAGGGAAAGTGGAGTTCTAACATATTAGCCGACTACTGTTGGACTATTGCAAGGGATGCTCCAGATGTAACCTACAAAAGGCAAGCCAAGCGAAGACGCTCAAAATAAAATAAACATAATCCTGTACCACTTTTGTCTGCATTGCAGTGTAGTTCTTGCACAGAAAGGTATTTGTACATATTTTTCATGTTTTGATGTTAATACTGATTTCTATTACGGAATTGTTAATGTTTAACTTGACCACGGTTACTTTATTTTCTGTATCGCTGTGAAACTGGTATTTGCGCAATTTTGAAAAAGGAAGTACAAGGGTATAGTTAGTTATAGGTTAGGGTACTTCTTAACTCCCCAGCTTATCACATCACAGTGAAATAGATAAAAAAAGTGAAATGTAGGTTTTTACAAGGATTTTGCTTAAATGTTCTATAAATATTAATACGTTTGTATATATATAGCTACTGTTGTACAAGGGCGTTTTTTTTCACAATCTGAGCTAAGAAAATTCTTCTATTATCATTTCCTTTCATATTATGCTTAAATGAATGTAAAAATCGCAATTTCAAAGAATTTACATACTTTCGATCAAAATTTGTTGAACAGTTTAATTCGCCAATGAGCATTGTGTTGTTAGATTCTCTTATTGTCGCAAGAGATTGTAGTTCAAGTTAACGTAGTTTGAGGTGGAGCAATAGCCAGTAAACATTTTCTATATTATTTTAAATTTCTTTGTTTTCAGTGTGTTAAAGCATACTACGGAACCATAACTGATATTTCATAATTACATTTCTAAGAATATATTTTCAGGGAATTCTAATAACTCTGCACTTTGTTTTTATGCAAAACATGTTTCTCTTTGGATGCTCGGTAGCTCAGTGGTAGAGCGTTCACCTCCGGTGCTTGGGGTTCCTGGTTCGATCCCAGCTCGTGCAGTGTGCGCTTTGTGGTGGACAAACACCGTGCTAGTGGGTTTTCTCGGTATTCTCCCGTTTGCTCCCACTTTCTTCATTCCACCATTTCACTCATCTCTCATCATCACCGTCTCCTTTAGCCTAACCGGCATAAACGTGGGACGTAAAACTTAAAGATTTTATTTTCATTTTCTTTGGATGCTTTAAACTGTAGATACAAAATGAAGATTTAAGATTTACGACGTTACAAACGTACGACACATAAGTCATTCTCGCCTGAAAGAAGATCTGGAAGTAGGGAAGAGTAGTTTACTACTCCCTATTCCAGAACACTAGTGGTGAGCCTGTGTGACAGGTGGAAATGCAACTGGATTTTCAAGATCACTTATACAGTCTTGTTCAAAACATCTTGGCCATTCACCTTATTTTAAAAGAAACGACACTCATTGAAAAATACCATCGCCCTTCACTCTTCTCCCATTAAAGTCTCTCGTTATATCACTGAAAACGTTGTCGACAATGATTTAGCGTCGGGCTCGATCGTACGACATTAAGGCGAGAACGTTGATCTGTCTGTAATGATCTATAAATCAGTGGCCATATAGGCTTTGATTATACTGGTAGTCGCTGTCCTGCAAGTTGGGGTGACCTGGATGTTTTTTTTCTCGGGCATTATTTCTGAAGTGAGGAGATGTTTTTCAAAAAAGTTGTATGTCCACTTAACACAGTTTTTGGCATTATAGAGAAAACCTTCTACAGTCATGATAGGATTGCGCGCAAACTATAATTTTTCAAGATATAAAATATAGAGACATATACTTTTCTGATCGTAGTAGTGTGTTTTACTTTTTGGGAATATTCTCCTCATTGTGACTCACAGTCGTGTGATCAGGACGGATATCATTTTCTACGGATAGTCTTCCAATATTGAAACGTGCAAATCGCTGGAAGCTCGCGGGATGTGACTTATTGATGCATTACCAAATGCTATTTATAAAATTTTGTATTTCTCTCTAGCAAATCTCTCAAATTTGAAACAAAATTTAACACAGATTTCGCTGTTCCTTTCTATCACTTATTTCAAAGTTGGACAGAAATCACACAGCACACTGCATGCAATCACCGCTACCGCAAAACTGCCTGGACTCATATGGGCAATGGTGCGTTTATATCATAAGATGTTATCACAGGTATTTGAGATGAAGATTCCGATCTACCATTAAGTACTTCTTGAGAAAGAAGAAAAACAATCATTGAATTAATATATAGTCCTTGTATTTAAAAGAAGAAGTTATTGATGTAAATTTATGTGTATTATAGTTTTTTTATTCTTTTTACTCATTGACTGTTCAACTTAGGAAAATTATAATCTGAAATTACTACTATATAGCTTCTGCGTAAGACAGCGGTGGTTTTCTCCACGCCTCACATAAACATCCTGTTCTCTGATCTGACATATTTTATGTTGTGTAAACGCTTACAAGTTATAAAAATGTTCCGAAACTGACTTATACTCTTGAGAGGGGAGAAATAGAAAACAAACAAATGTAGTTTTGGACTTCGATCCTATGTACGGATGACAAAAAGAGACAAATTTCTGAGAATCTCATAGCCAGTAAAGATCAAGGGAAATGAATTTACGACATGGCCTAGTTAAGATTTGTCTAATTATCAATGGCCACTTTTAAATCTAAATTGTAGCTATTTAATTGCTACATGTACTTATGTTCGACGTAGTTTATTGAAATGAGCTCAGCACCAGCAATACAGGGAAAGCATATCAGTAAAATCTGTTATCAAAACTCTCTTATAAAGTTGGAATATAAGCACCACATGTGAAAAAGAATTTTAATACTAGTATTTATAACCGTAACTATGTACAAATGTACTCTGTTTTGGTTATCTAACTCTACGTCAATACTGAACTTTAAGTGAAGTTAGGACGGGAAGTTGTGGCATACAATAGTGTTGAATTTTTATAAAAATACATTTTCAAAGTAAAGTGTAGAATAAATCAATGCTTCGTGGGATAAAAAGAAAAGCAGGTAGAGAAGTTTTATAAAAGCAAAATTAAGACTTCTAGAAGTCAACTTATAAGAAATCTCTTTACACAAGGAAAGGAGTCAGTCGATCAAATAGCTAGAAAAGTCCCAGGAAGAAGGTAATTAGCATTCTCACAATAGCCTCCGACTTGCAGAGGTTATTTCCAACTTTGTAACATCGCTCAGGAGCACTGAAGGGTGGAACGATAGGGATTGTTCTCATTGTATGGAAATCTCTTTCCAACTTTAGTGACACGAGGAAAGATTATTATTGGCTCCTGACGTCGTTGACGTAGAAAGCTTTGCTGCTTTAAAAGTCTTAAAGGAACATCACCAGCAGAAAGCTTACCTGAAAGTTACGATCTCCCACAGATGAGAAAGCAAGAGTTATGTTTACTTTCTTTTTGCTTCTCTGCCGTTGTATAAACTCAAACGAAGCTGAAGTAATGATGAATTTCGTTTCTCTTCGTAGTAATCGTATATCTTAAAGATCACAACGCAATCGCAGCTTTGTGGAAAATAAATATCACTCAATCAGTACATTTATAAATCTTTATTTAAAGATTTATAAAAAGCCAGTTCTTGTTGAATTTAAAACAAAATTTGACAATTGAATGTAAGTATATAATTAATATTATTTCTTATTTACAAATTAAATTTAAACAAATAATAATAGTAAAATGTTCTGAGAATTACTAAATTTAGCTTAAAGAATACACTCTTAAGAGAAGGTGTATCTCCATACTTAGGGTTATCATATCTTTTCTTTTTCTGACTCTAAAAATGGTCTAGATGAGTTTGTAGGAAAATGAAACAATGGCCTATTTTCCAAGGGTACTGCTAGTTTATAATTTTATTATTAAAATACTAACATTTAAAATGAAAATTCATGAAATATTAGATTTGTAAATTGTACACTGTCTGCCAAAACATTATTAGCACCTGCTACTTGGAAATGAAGTGAAATGTTTCAGTTTATCGTTCCATGATTATGCCCTTCAGGTTATGGAAGAGGGATTATTAAGGCAACTGAATGATTATGAAAGAATTGATGGAATGAAAATGGAAGAGGGAACGGGGCTATCCCGAGAAAATCCCCCGACACGATATTGTCCACCACACACACTTTACTTTGAACAAAATCTTTGGACTGACATAAGAACTACGGGGCACAGAAGAACTGGCCGCCAAACGATGATAAAAAAAATCACTCTTATCATCAGTGTGGTACTTGTAAGTACGCAGAATTTGAAGACGGCGATATATCAAAGTTTGATAGGGACTAGACGATCGTCTCGGAATAGTTGTAGAATAGGAAGACGATCATCTCGGAAACATTACTACTTGTTGGGTTTTAGCGGGTTTCCGTAGTACTGTCTTGCAAAGATAGTAAAAGGACTGTGAAATTAACACCAAACGAAAGGACATGGACAGCCACATATCAGTAAAGATGTTGCACGTCGTAGAGTGTCAAGGTAAGTAGAACAAGTTAGGGCGCAAATTGTGACACGATAAGCAGTAGACTGTAACAGTGGACAAAGTATAAGTGTGTTTCAGCACACAGTTTACAACACACTATTAGATATAGTCCTTTGGGAACCCATGGTACAATTTGTACCATACGGGTGTTTCATGGTACATTGCGTCATAACTCTCCTATTTGAGCTTTTTTGTCCGTTTTTTTTTTCAAGTCCAGAGGCATTGTAGAAGACCTTACGTATGGTTTCACACCTTCCTGCGTCCAGACATAGAAGGTGATGACGTCATAATTTTAAAATATATATTTTCTTTTATTAAGCCTATGGGTTCATTATTTTTGGCGGGCTTATTTTTGCACGTAGAAGATTGAAATTTTGCACAAACATTCAGCCCACAGAGTAGTATTTCTCAGAATTTTTTTCAGATTTCTGCGTTAAAATAGGGGGGATCCAGAGGGGCAAAAAGTTGAAAAAGGAATATTTTTACCAAAAGCATCCTTCTTCGGGATTTTCCCGCCTGAAATACGGGATGGAGACATGTGAATGGTACCGCCTAAAAGGCAATTATATTCTGAAGAGAATGATGTGCGAAACATGACCCTAGGGTAATTAGGGATCTCTCAGAGAATTTTTTTCAAAATATACTTCTGTATAGGGGAATATTGGACTTTTTCGGTATTTCTTTTTTGCGGGCTTATTTTTGCACCTAGAAGATTGAAATTGTGCACAAACATTCAGTCCATCGAGTAGTATTTAACAGATTTTTTTTAGATTTCTGCGTTAAAACAGGGGGGATCCAGAGGGGCAAAAGTTTTAAAAAAGGGATATTATAACAACAAAAATCCCTTTTTTCGGAATTTTCCCGCCTTAGATACATGATGGAGACATGTGAATGGTACCGCCTGAAAGGCAGTTCTATTCTGAAGAGAAGGATTGGCGGATTATAGTCCTAGGATAAGTAGAGATGTCCCAGGAGATTTTTTACCTGAGATCATGGTCTTTTGCGGTAATTTGGGGCATTGTGGGGATTCTTGATAAAATTTCTTCCCTCCTTAGTATTCAAGATAGAAACTTGAAATTTGGCTCACACATTCAGTCTACCAAGTACTATTTATCATATTTTTTTGAGATCTCTACGTTCGCCCAGGGCCGTTCCAGAGGGGCCCAAATTGTGAAAAATCCCCCCCCGAAATTTTCCCTTTGACATCACTTTCTCTCTCCTGGTATATGGTATGGGCATGCAGGTGGTACCATTTGAAAGCCAGGTCGATTCTGAAGAGAATGAGGTATGAACCTGATCCTAGGATAAATAGTGACGATGCAGTAGCTGCTTGACTGAAAGTCTAAAAAATACCCCAAAAACCCAGATACCCGAAAGGCATAGGCCTTTGCAATTGGAGTCCTATACGTGTGAGAATTTTAACCGCACGGCATCGACGATTGCGACTAGAATGGGTACATGCAACTTGTTATTGAACCGCCGAGCAATGGCACAATGTTCCATGTTCCAATGAACGAGAATACTGGCTTCATCACATCGACTACTATGTCAAAAGCCAACTTTCAGGGGAACAGTTGCTCGAGACATGTACATTGGAACGGAGAGAAGTTGGTAGTGGCTCTATTATGATTTGCGAAACTAACACATAGTCATACAGTAGTGCATGTGGAAGGCACCACAATCACTTCTAGTTATCAGCAGGTCGTTGCTATTCACATATACCTATTCATATCGGTTATGTTTGCACCTGGCCATCTCATCTTTCAGCCAGACAAAGCTGCTTGTCACAAGGCTAATATTGTGCTATAGTGTTTCGAAGGGCACTGTGGCTAATTTCAATTGTTCCAATGCCCACTTCACTCACCTAATCTTATTTATTTATTTATTGTATATTCAATACAACAGTATATACCCATTGACAGTGTTCATCAGTATCAGTATATTATACGTATGTATAATATATCTAATGTAGGGCATAGTACGCTAGAATATACATTAATACAGCTATATCCATATATATATATATCACTATATATATATAATGGACCTTCAGCATTGCCCTGAAAATTCCGAATCTAGCTGACAACCTCGTTCTTGCATAAACTACAGTTTAAATGTAATCCGAATTGTCATTTAGCAGCTTAGAGACCAAGAAAACTATGGATTTGACATTAAAATGTCTCTGAGTCGCTTGAAAGATTTTATTTTTCACCCATTCTCCTTTTCTGGTGGAAGGTTACTTCAACTTTAACGCTATCAGGAATGTGACGTTCATCTCAACGAAACCGAAAACTATGGATTTACACTAATATCGGATGTTTTCGATTATTTTTACATATCACTATTTTTCCCCAAAGGTTCCTTAGAGAGGCTAAATTTGAAGATAAACAGCATCGAGAGTTTATCTCAGTGACTCCACTAACTATGGATTCAACTCTAATATCGATTGTTTGGATCATTTTTGTTTCTCCGCCTCTCACTCTTAGTTGTTCTAGTGATACTGTACATAGAGTGGGGAATGAATTTGGGCTTAAAGAGTATCAGAACTGTCGCAAAAAACTTTGGTACCCCGAAAATTATGGATTTGACACAAATACCAATCGTTTTGGGTTATTTTTATATGCCACCATTACTCCCTCAAGGGTGCTAATGGTGATTGAACTTGGACTTAAATGGTATTGGGACGGTTGCTGTTCATCTCAGGTATCATGGATTTGAAATTATTTTTTCGATCAGTTTTGTGCCAACCATCCCACTCCCCATAGGTGCATTAGGGGTCTTAGCCCTACTGGGGCTTGACGTTGAACATAAAGAGTATCGGAACTGTTACTTAACAACTTAGGGATCACGAAAACTATGTTCGATTTCGAATACTTTTATATGTGGACCCTTTTCAACTCCCTGTAGGTATGTCAGGTGTGTGTTATCCACATACCAGTCTTTGAGCAAAATATGTGTTTAATTTAGTTAAAATTGCTCCAAGCATTCCAGAGTTATCCTAGAGCATACATACAAGCACTTTTATCTTTATATAATACAATGTATATATGCTGGCGAATGCATAGAAATAGCAGACATTTCACATATATTTTGGAAGGAACTAGGAGAGGTTAAACTAATCCAAAGGTTTCTATGAACATATGGCCCATTTCCAGTGGCTTCTGAGATAGGGCAGGGCACATTTTCAGTCCATGAAATCTGCTGAATTTTAGTTAATTGTGTGTAGTACACCCTGTATTTGGTCTAAAAACAAGAATTATTTCCTATTCGAAAGATAATGAATTAAGCTTTCGATGGTGTACACTCCGCATCAAAAAATTGCGACAGCTAACGCCGCACAATTAGGCCACCCAATATACACTTCCATATCACATAATCGTGTTAGGTAAAGAGACCCCCTCTCTCTCCTCCTTTCTTCTCTCCCATACTAAAATTAACTAACAACATGAGCGCAATTCTAATTTTAAACTACACATGTATTAGTTTCGATAAAATGAAATAACAAAACCGAGACGAAACAAGATTCATAAGCTGATGTAGGGAGAAACTGAAACACACACAATGAAAAATTGAAACCAATAGATGTATATTACACAGAGATTCAGAAATGAGGCAGAGAGAGAGAGAGAAGGAAGAGGAGACAAGAAGGAAACGAAAAGGGAGAACAGATAAAAATGTGGAATTCAAACATAGTAAGAAAAGAACCTAATATTACGTATAATATTCCATTTCCAGAAATCCAACAGTAATATAGAAATAACGTGTTTTTACATTCTTTTTCAGAAGTATTCGAATATATAGAGGATGCTCTAAACATTCATTAAGTCACTTTCATAAAGGATAACATACTCAATTTCCAGCAGAACTGTAGATCTCCGAGACACATCTGGATAATGTCAAAAGTTTAACACACAAGCTTTCTTTCCGCGCGGTTCGATTTCAAATTCGGTAGTGTTTATTGGACGTACTGATCCAATATACATTCTAATAAACCCAGTAGATGGCGTTAGTCATATCCTCCATTTCAGACTTCTAGTACAAACTCAACAACAAAAAAGAAAAAAAGAAAAGAAAAACGAAAAGAAAAGAAAAAGAAAGAAAGAGAAAATTGAATGAGTGCTATTGTGCTGCTAATTTTTTTTTATCAGAAATATCCTATATTAAAACTCCAAATTGTATAGTGATGAAAACTTACAAATATTGAAAAGGAAAATTGGATGTTCCTTATAGATGTAGCATGTTTCAAATTTGAACGTGAATAAATCAAATTGAATTATAGGATGAAAACAAAATTTGTGTCGAACTAGTATAAATAAAATTGTTTTCAAATAACCAAAGAGGTTACCATTTTCTAGACTTTTCCGAAGATTTTATCTGTTCCGAACATCCAGCATCGATTTAATCTCGTGCGGATACAACATAATTTGCACAGATAGAATGAACACGCTAGAGCTCAAATGGATCATAGTGTCAGTCGGATGGTGTTGGCTAGGTTGTAGACCACCACTGGGACGAGAATTCAAACCCGTAGTGACCCGGTAATTCGACTGAGACTGGGTAACCCAGAAGATAAATATATATATATATATTTCACTTATTCCCTTGCGTTTAACCCTTAAGTACCATGGACGAAAATAATCACATAACTACTATGGAGCGGTCTCTCAGACCGCATTGTTGTTTATCATTTTCTGAAAAGTAGTTTTATTATATAGTTTTAAAAATGCTATCCTACATATTTTAGTTGTTTATAGACAAATAAAACATAGTAATACCATTATGCACAAAAAGTTTTATATTTTTAAAACAATGAGAAAAAAACAGTCAAAAGTTGCTACAATGCTTTCACTGTTCTTCTATAATTTTAATTGTTGGAATATTCAATTTATTTCTCTGTTTCTTTATAGTCAAAGTAACACTAATCCGAAATATATTGTTCTTAAAGATGCATTGAGAATAGTGCTCTCAACGGGTCGGGTCGGGTTGAAGACCGACCCGACCCGACCCGTGACCCGAATTGACTGACCCGACCCGACTGACCCGAACCGTGATCCAATCTGATTGACCTGACCCGATAACCCGACCCGAGCTGGTCCGGTTGACCCGACCCGACAACCCGACCCGAATAACTCGACTCGAGCTGGCCCGATTGACCCGACCCGACAACCCGACCCGAATAACCCGAACCGAGCTGACCCGATTGACCCGACCCGAGCTGACCCGAGTGACCCGACCCGACAACCCGACCCGAACTGACCCGACTGACCCGACCCGACAACCCGACCCGAGTTGATCCGACCCGTAACCCGACCCGAACTGACCCGATCCGAGTCAGGTCGGGTCGGGTCACGGGTCGGGTCTGGTCAACCCGACCCATTTGAGAGCACTATGGTCACGACACTGGGTGAACGCCAAAATGCACTCACATTGGGAAACTAGTTTTAAAAGCAAAATTTTAGAAAATAAAGCATAAAGCATAATTTAAAATATATAGCACAATTCTTGGAAAATTCTCTTTAACTGAAAGTTTAACATACTGTGTTAATATTTTTTAAAGTCAATATTTACAATGCAAAATCATTGAGAACATAACAATGCAACAATGAAAAGCTTATTTTCATTTCTGTAAACTTTTCGGTGTAATCCTTTGATGTGGAGAAAAGAAAGTAAAAGAAGAAATTTTTCCGCCAACAATGAATAGTATGCAAGAACTCCATACTATATTGTTACAGTGACGACGCCAGCTTTAAGTTCTTAGGGGGGCAAAGGAGGGGCAGATACATTTTCGGGGGGCTGCTATTTGCCATACCAAAAATGACATATTTATTACGTTTGACTTATTTTACATTACTTATTTTACGTTTGACTTATTTATTAGATCTATATGATTATAAATTAAACTTATTTCAAACAAATAAGTAACATCTGCACATGAAATATTTTTCAATGAAACTTTTGAAGCCTAAACATAAATTGAATTACTTTCGCGTATGCTACAAGTAACACATTCGTCTATATGCTACGTATCTCTCGCTCTCTCCCTCTCTCTCTCTCTCTCTCTATATATATATATATATATATATATATATATATATATATATATATATATGTAGAGAGAGACAGAGAGAGAATTTACGAGGAGCTGCTGAAAATGTAGTAGTCCAATCCAGAAGGAGTGTAGGTACTAGGTAGAAAAATGAAACCGTAGTTTAGAAAAACATATCTCTGTATGTACAAATATAAATTTTCATATTAATAATGGAATTCTTATTGTTTCTCAGGCCTCTGAAGTGATTATGTGTGCCCAAACAGATAATTTCACGAACATCCAGATCCTTACTGTTATAACATTTTTGTTCCACCAAGGAAAGTCACCGAAGTAAATTAATTAGGAAATCAGTGAAACACCACGGGACTCTCCTCCGTTATATATAGTGGTGAAGAAGTAAGTGGCTTAGTATAAACGTAGCAATTTCTCAACAAATTATGCTTTACATCCAGGATGATTAAAAGCAATGACTCTTCCTGGAATCATGGATGCAATTTCTGACATTATTCTTGAAAATTGCAGCATTTCAGCCAGTGGTGGATGTAGCCCGGGGCCGGAGGGCCTAGGCCACCCCAGTTTTTGTGTGACAAAAATAATTTAAGCTATTTATATTTATTATAGCCTGAGGTCTGCACCCCGCTTTCTCAGTTTTTACCTTCTCAGCAAAACTTGTGTCAGGGATTCTGGGCATTTCTTTGGAACTCATCGGTAGCATAATTCAGAATGGCTTGGGTATGCGCAAGTTCTCGGCATAATGGGTTCCCAAAATATATGTCAGGAGAGTAAAAGGGTAACGGCATTAAGAGAAGTATTCTTCCAATTTGACCGTAATGCTGATCAATTTCGCTGACGAATAGTAACCATAGATGAAATATGGTTGTACCACTATGATCCTGAATCGGAACAACAGTCAATGGAGTAGTTGCACTCATTTCTCCATCGCCGCAAGAAGTTCAAGACAGAGAAGTAGGTTGAGAAACTGTTTGGAACATTCTTCTGGTATAAGTATGGAGTGGTAGACTACCTCCTCAATGGTCAGATATTTAATCCAGAATCTCTACATTACTTACAAAACTGAAAGAAAAATTCAAAGTTCAACGCTGCGGAAAATGAAAAGAAAGGAATTCTGTTCCTTCAGGAGAATACACCTGTCCATCAAGCCCCTGCGAACATAACTGACATTGCATAATCTAGGATTTCAATGTCTAGATCATCATTCTTATTCCGCAGATTTAGCTCCGTCTAACTATTACGTGTACTTATTTCCCAAACTTAAATAACACTTGAAAGACGCCATTTTAGATCTGATAGGGCTAGTGCTACGAACAGTGGTGCGAGGAAATCTAGATTTTTTAAACTTTTCTGCAAAAGCTGGAGCACTGTACAAGGTAGTATATTGACTCTCGGGGGAAGAGAAGAAGAAGTAAAACTTCACCAATCCACGTGCACTCCTTCTGGGTTGGGCTACGAATTTTTCAGCAGTTTGTAGTTAATATGGTAGACGTCACGTCAGTACTTTGAAACACAATAAGTAAAGGAGCACTAGTAAAAACCAATTACTAACTAAAGATCAGCACTCTGACAATACATTTTATTGGGAATCAATTTCATTCCATAATTTTATTATTATCATTTGCAGGAAGGGAAAACACAACTCTTTTTATCTCCTTCAAAAAATTAAGCCCTGGTAGTTGCAAACTAAGCTGTTATAAGCACATCTTCTGAATATTGGAAGCCGAGAATAATGTTTCAGAAAAAAGAAGTTTTAAATAAAATATGAAACTGAAAACTTCAAACCTGGACAAATACAAACAAGTTACGTAACTGGTTTTACCTTTATTTTGTTTCCAATCGAAGTTGATCCAATGAGATGAAAACAAGTCGACCAAATCTACTATTATTCGCTAGGCACAATTATTAAAAATCATAAGAAAGAAGTATAACTAAAATTTACCTCAAAAGGGGCTAAATTAGAAAACAGAAATATGCGTGCATACCCAGACGCTCAAAGAAGAAAGCTTGAGGATTAATCTGCCACATAGTAAATTCATGGAAAGTAGACTACAATTTGTCAATGAGATTGGTTATGATACTGATATATAATACTACATGAAGAATGTTTAAAGATTGTACGAGTCTGGGGGGGCAGTCTAGGTGGCAGTCAGGGGGGCAGAAGTAGCTACTAGGGGGGAGCTCGCCCCCCTTGCTCCCCTCTGGCGTCATCACTGTATTGTTATGTTTACTTTTTGAACTTAAGCACTTTCTGTACTTTTTGGTGGCATCTTTTACTTTCCCTTTCTGTATATATGTACCTGTAAGACGCACACAAATGATAGAAACAATTTATTCGAGCAAACCACATCTCTTTACAATGAATTAAGTAGAAAGTTCATTAAATATGAGAGAAACTAGTTGCAAAAAAATCAATAAATAGATCAAGATATTTAGAATATTTGATGTATAAAAAATATACATTATACACGATTAATGTAAAATAATTATTGAAATTAACAATAAAGCATAATTTAAAAAAAAGCATAATTAAACAAGAAATAAAGCATAATGTGGGTTGCTCTAATAATTAAGTTGTATGAAGACGAGAAGAAAACGAAAGCTGATTCCTTAACGAATTTCGTTGATCTTCTTTGTGTCTACAAAAATCATTCCTAGAAACCTACAAGCTAGGTATCATCTCTGTGATTATATCAGTTTCTAGTGCTATATGTGACAGGTCATTCTCTTCTTTGAAAAGATTAAAGACTTGTATACGCAAGTCAATGACTCATGATAGGTTGAAAAACTTACTGTTACTTTATATTGAGAAGAAAATTGCTAAGTCGTTAGATCTTTAACAAGTTGTGGATATGTTTGCTGTTGTCCACACGAATAGAAAGATCTTCTTCAAGTAGATGCATGAACCTATAAGTTATTTTCTTTACCTGTAAAAGTGTGTTTGCTTCCACTTAAGTCAACCAGCTACACATATTTTAAACGCCATGATTAAATAACTATTTACTTATATTAGAAATCAATTGCATTGCACACACACACACACACACACACACACACATATATATATATATATATATATATATATATATATTGGAGATGGTCCCCTCAAAATCCTCTTGGGCCCTTCATTGGCCCCCCCTGAAAAAAACTCTACCTACGCTACTGGACACCATGCACCAGAAATGAATTCTCTACCACTGAGCCACCGCGGCCCTGCTTGGGCTTCGTGTAGTTTTGTTTCTGAGAACGATAACACGTAAAGTATATACAGCAGATCAGTGATGTGTTTGGAATTCCTGGTAATTCTTTTGCCCTGTCCCAACCAACATTCATAAATCGTCTCTATTATGTTACATGTGTTTGCTTCCACATTCTTACGTATTGCTTGTCCAGTATGATAAATCGATTCTTCATAATCATTTTGTAAGAAAATCAACTTTGCGTGACACAGGATTTGAACCTATGTTAGAGAGATGTATTATACATTAGGCCATTACGTTACCCCTACACTATCATGTCACCTGAAATTACAAGAAATATATTACTTACTTTAGCTGTGATGTTTGGAATGAACCGGCTTCTTCCTGTAAGGTTATTTGCACTGAAGTGCAACACGAAATTAATTTATTTGATGGCCTAGAGAGAAATTAGTGCCCACTAATAAAGTAAAAACCTACAATCTAGGAAAATTACAGAAATAAAACATTTTGCAGTAATTTCGCCGAGCAAGTTCAAAAGTACGCAAATAATACCGACCTCCTAATATTTGAATGCACTATACTCATCGATTAATGTTATCGTGAAAGTGTATTCCTCCTTCACGTGCGTCTTATATAAGATACAATCCGCCCCGACTTCCTCTTTATGGATAATAATGCGCGATTCTACCGACCAGCGCAAATGATGTTCTTGGAACGAGAGAATATTCGACGAACAGACTAGCCTGCTTATTCCCCCGACTTGAATTCTATTGAGCACAATTGAAATACTATATGTTACGTCTTGCAGTGCGTCTAGATGTACTGAACGACCATGTAATAGCCTTCGACAGAGCTGGTTGAGGAATGAAACTCTATTCAATAACAACTCATTATCAACTTTGTGAGCAGTATAGTTGCATGCTGCAAAGCATGTATCGCTGTCTGTGGTGATCACTCATCCTTCTAAGGATCATTTTACTCCTGTCATTGTCTCCTGTCTTAAGGAGACAATCATAAGTCGTCTAATCACCTTCAGGGTAAGCTATTGTTTCTGAATAAGAGTGTCATGTTTCATACTTAAGTATCTCAATTATCATAATGATATTAATTAATCGGTAATGTGAAAGTTAAAAATTATAATTCAGATTGATAATGAAGAATAAAATAAGGTTGGAGTATTAAGTTCGTAACGTTTAGTGCTAATACTATGTATTATACAAGAATTTTTAGTACGAATTCGCTGAATTCGTAGTACCTAAGATAACAATCAATAATGATAGTGTTAAGCCTACTCTCCTTCAGAGACACTTCAAAACATTAGCACTTGTTTTAACAAAATAATATAAGAATTTACATAAGTTATTTTGACCATATAAGCTATATACATAATAATATTGTAAAACAGGCTACTATCACTTCGATATGATCAGTTAAGAGCGAATGAGTACGAAAAGAGCAAAAATACATCCTCTCCATACAATTGTCCCGGTAATTGGAAAATCAGAAGTTCTTGATTTCAATAGTGGAAGCTCCAACAGCGTGGTAAGTGGCAATGGAACAGATCCCATTGGGGGATGGTCATTGAGCGGGTGTGTTGAGTTGTTCCGGATTATCCTTTCGATGGCCAGCGGTGCAGAAGAATGGTTTGTGGTCCGTAGTCGATGTTTCAATGTGGCAACGCAAGCAGCGCCCGAAACAGGACACTTTGCGGTATCAGCACTTCCACAATGGAATTATTGCATGAAGCACACGTTCGACTGCTTTCGCCTATAACGAGACGTGAAGAGAGAAAGAGAGAAAGGGAGGGAGTAAAAGCTATTCTTTATGTATTGAAAAAGAGTAGGACATGGTCTATCAACGACGTCTTATCAATTTTTCCAACTATATATCTTTTATTTTATTTAATAAAAGAGCGTTTTTAAATGCTGAAGAAAGTATTAAAATACAAGAAGCCTTCAATTTAAAGTTTCAAACGCTTGAACAAACAATAACTTTCTTTTCTCATTTTTCTTTTAAAAAGTTAATTCGCATACAACGGACTATCTAAGTGTTCAGAAAATACGTGGGAGGGACAAGTTTTACAAAATGTGACTATATTCAGAAAAAGTCGATAAAGTATTTATTTGGTTACAAATCAACAAGTTAATCTATGAGTTTCTTGCGTTTGCCTGAATTCTAACCTACATTCTAGCCGATTTACCCCAACATGGTTTAGTGGAGATATATTATTGACTCAAATGTAAAGATAACATTTCTACAGTTTTCCGTGACTTCATAACCATATACGGTCTCAGTGGAAATCGAAACTCAGAGACTTTGAGATTCTTCTAAATGATTTATGTAAGCATTTAAATAAATACGAGAATAAGACTTAATTGGGAAACTGACTGCTTCTGTTAATTATCAATTGTCCTGAGAAGGTGAAATTGCTACACTTCTTGTTCATTTTGTTCCTTCTGCAAAATTTACTGAAGTTCGTTTCAGGTTTATGATAACGATCTGCACCCTTATACCTTACTGTTAGAAGTACTAGCGACTGTGCTTGATGTACAAGCTTTGTCTGTTAGCTATCATTCTGCATCACAGTTTCTGTTAAAGGAGAATATGTTGAAGTAAAATTTGAACAATTTCTTGCCATCCTTCTTCGCGCGGCTGTCAATGGCCCAGCGGTCATTTCAAAAACTGGAACCCATAAAAATCCGTGCGGAATGCTCCAGGAAATTTAACAGGAATTGCATGAATTCTCTTTCACGTTTCTTCCGCTTCATGTACGTACAATTCATAGTATGGTTGGGCACATTGCCTTAGTGAATAACAACGGTAGATGTGTTGCTGATTTGATTTGATTTTTGAGTTAAACGTCCTTTCAGCAGTGAGGCCATATGAGACGGGACCTGCTGATTAACGTGGAATCCGAACCACATGAGCTCCCGCCGTCATGTGAAGATGGAATATGATTGAGTTTAACCTTTTTGACCATTCTGTGTATTGGAAGTCTGTCATTCAAGCAGTAAGCACCAACAACCATAGATCACCGTAAGGAACTTTCTACACATCATGTACTCAATGAATGACGTCTTGAATCACTGGGATGATAGATAGCCGTCTTCATATAGCAATTCGACAGATACATCCATACCTCGCCCACAGCAACTACAAGTTTACACTTTTTTCCTACACAGTGAAGTTTTTATAGCTTTCGATTGTTTGTCTTCTCCATAACATGTGGGGGACGGGGCATATGAATTCGAGCTTTATAGTTATTTACTAGATACAAGCCTTGCCCAGTTATGCGATTTAAATTCGTGATGGAACATTGTATTGCTCATTCTATTATTTTTTGAGTCGCTGGACTTTCACATTCAACTAAGGAACGCACTTTTTCAATCACATTGGAAACTCGCCCTGGGACCTCTGACAATACCCAATATTGGAGAGTCCAACAGTAACATGGATCGCCATTTTGGTGTGATTCAACACAGCGTTGACATCTTTCTTTGATGCACTGAAACATTTTGTCATACATAGCTTATTTATTTGGCTATAACTGTAATCAATGTCAAAATGAGCACAAATGTAGACCGTAATTTTCTGAGACATATGACCAATCACACAATAGTCGTCCTCTTCCAAGTAAACACGTAGCACTTTCGAACTGTCAGCAATAATTTATCACGCGTGCTCACGAGTGCTGTTTCACAGCGATTGAATTCGATACCATTATTATTATTATTATTATTATTATTATTATTATTATTATTATTATTATTATTATTTTAATGTCTCAATTTTCCCCTTTTTAATATATAGCAGATGATTTTAATACGTTTCCGGCACGTCAGGCTATTTCTTATCATCCAATCTACATCCAGATTAGTCTCTCTGATGTCGCTAGTAGTCATCTTCTTTTATATCTTCGTTTTCTCTCTATTTTAATCATCACTAACTTACATTTTGACGAAATTCTTGTCTTTTCTCATAACACAGTCAATTGGATTCAGTTCTATCTCTTGTTCACTTTGGCCCTTAGGTGGCTCAGTCACTACCATTTCCTGTTTGTCTACCGGCTAGCGCGTGTGACTTCGGTGTATGTGGTCCGGGTTTTATTCCTTGTAGAAGATCCTTTGTAATTGTAACTGTCCTCGATCTTTCTATGTTTGCATCCCTTCGTATTCCGTTGTTCTGAACAAGTAAAATAACAATCTGAGAGATTCTAAAATGTGGTAGACCTTTAGTGTGTGGGCTTCCTGATTCGATCCTAGCTCCGGCCAAGTAGCTTTATGGTGAACAAACACTGTAGTTCGGGATTTTCGACTTTCTTCATTACACCATTTTATTCACTCTCATCAACACTGTCTTTCTTTGTCTACACGGTATTACCGTCAGATGCAAATCTGAAAGATTATTCTTGTTTATATTTTACGACACAGAAATCCCATCACTTGTTTCTAATTTTTCGTATTATCTTTATATGATTGCCAATCCTTAGTGTTATTTATATTTCTTTTTGTAAAAGGAATATTGTTTCTTCGGAGAGTTTTCACCTCGAAACTGACTCGGAATTGACTTAATGGTAATTACACTAAATATTGAACAAAGGCGAACCATGCATAAAATGTTATTTTTTCCCAAGCTGTTTCGAAATCACATCTATTGCATGCAGTTACTTAGCAAATTTAGAATCCATGTACCAAGAAATGAACGGCACCGGAAAGCCAATGATAAGTACACGTTTCTAACTTGCAATTGAACTGGAAAAGGAAGTGCAATGCAGTGACACATATTAAAAAAAAATCTTGTCGTATGCAGATACAATTCCGAACAATAACTACCTAGGTATTGTTCTGTCTTCGGTTCCCAGATCATTCCATCTAATAACCCAATTTCGCCAGAAGTAGCGCAACCATTCTTTTTCCTAGCTAAAAGTATCGTTTCATTTTCTTGTAAAGTACTCCTTATGAATGAAAAAAAAAAAAACAGTATGGAGCCTAAGTGCATCTTACAAGAGGTTAGTTAGTGAAAGCTAAGATTGAACTGAATGTCAAAGTTAGCATTCTAGGGAGGATCAGAGCTGATGTATATAATATTATAGAGAATCCTTTGTGTATGATAAACTACTAAGTACACGTTTCTAACTTGCAATTGAACTGAAGATGTTGCCGCTGTATGGTAACGAAAGCTCAGCACAGCAACACTCACTCTGGCAGCAATCCCGAGAACATTGGATTAATAGTAGACGCCAGCAAAGCTTCAAGATCATATTAAATACTGCTTAAATATTAACTATTGCGTATGTTTGGACACTGCAATTAGATTCTACAATCCGTTCTGTTTTGTAATAAATACATCGATATTTCGCATTACTCGAGTGCAGGGCAGGTTCTTTAGCACATAATATATAAAAAAAAAAACTATCGGTAAAGTCTTCTGTTTCCAATATACTTATGCATGAGGAGCGAAAGAGAGTGAGAGAGACAACAGTGTGACAATAGTTTATAGCACTAATAAAAGTGCACGTCAAGTTCCGCGAAAAAGTTGTTTTTATCGACAAGCATTACTTGAATCGCTACAATAATTAAATAAATAAATATGGATATGGAAACGTGTTTGCTGAATCTATGCTTCAGTAAGATAAACACTTCAAGAAAAGAGATTTGGAGCTCACTTAAAAGTGTCTCTTTGGCATACGTCTGACATATAAGAAGAGGACACCATGCCTGTTAACCATCGTTGGGTGCCTGCGGAAAAATTTGTGGTTCATATCGGTGACGTGTGTGAGTTTGTCAAACCACTTTCTCCGAATCGAAATTTTTCGCGCGAGGAATTAGTGATGGTCTCATTGAAATGTTAGGTCCGGAAATGTTATGTTAGGCCAACTTCAAACTGGCCCAATCACTTTCTCCAAATCGAAAAATCTCGTGCCACGAATTAATGGTAATTAGTGCTCGCGATGAGAAGATAGGGCCCAGCAAAAGTGGCAGGGTCAACTTTACACTGCTCTAACAATTTCCTCCGAATCAAAAAATTTTCGCGCCAGGAATTAGTGTTGAATAAGTGCAAATTAATGATTGATTCTCAGAATTGGTACTGTTATCTTAATGACCGGTTCGGGGCTAACAAAAGTGATTAGGTCAACTTCAGACTGGCTCCTACTTCCTCCGGATTGAAAAATGGCACAAGAAATTCCCAGAATTAGTGCTAATTAGTGTTAGATTCCCAGAATTAGTGCTAGATTCCCAAAATTATTGCTGGTGTCGTTGAGAACTTCATCTTAGCAAAATTGATTGGGCCAACTTCACACTGGTCTAAATTCTTTCTCCGAATCAAAATTTTTTATCGTCAGGAATTAGTGCTAATTAGTGCTTGATTCCCATAGTTAGTGTCTCGTTGAGAAGCTAGGGCCTAGTAAAAATGACTGGGCCAACTTTGCACTGGCACAACCACTTTCTTCAAATTGAAAAATTTTCCTTCCACGAAATTGTGGTAATTTGCACCTGATTCCCAGAATTAGTGCTGGTTTTGTTTTGAAATTAGAGCACAACAGAAGCGGCTGAATCAACTTCACACTGGTCCAACTTACCACTTTGTCAGAGTCCAAAAGCTTCCGCGCCAAACATTAGTACTAATTAGTGGCTAATTCCCAGAGTTAGTGCTGGTCTAGTGGCTTGAAAATTTTTAGATTGGGAGAAAGTGGTTGAACTAACTTCACGGACGTGGCGAATTTATGAGGCTGATATAGAATGAATACCCCTACTTCGATTTAAAAATAAGTTCCAATGACAAATCTTGTGAAAGAAATAATGGAATGTGGCGCATATTTTTTCGAGGCTTCAGAACTATCTCTACTACTTGGATTTAATATCAATCGACAACGCGAGCCTGAAGGCTTCACGCGTGTAAAAAGTATGTTTCGCTATTTCCTTTGCAATAGTAGATCCATTTTGTTCTAAGCCTAATTCCTAATATTTGGACTTGAAGTCAGTGGAAAGGAATTGTTAAAAATGATCAGATCTATTTAAAAATTATGAATAAGCGATGTTAACATTATGCTATATCAAGTTAATTATCGCCATTATTTTTCATACATTTCAATCTATTTCAATATATTATTCGTAATGTTCTAAAAGCAAACCTGAAAGTAGAAGATAAAATTTGTCATTCTTGTGTCGCGAGTTAATGTTCATGTAACGAATTAGCCACATCAAAGGGTAATCACATTTTGGCATATTAGATTATGGAAATCTACCGTAAACCTTATATCCGTTAGAATGCTGCCGTCAAAAACTACGTTTTGGTTCCTTTTACATTTTGAGGTTTTTATTCCTCATACTGCTTTGTATAATTTGGCGTTACTTATTTGTTATTGTCACTTAAAGTTATTTTCATTCTAGTTTGTTCATAAAAGAAGGAACTTTAAAATATTCTTTTCTTATTTTTTTTTTTAAAAAAAGCAGTATCATGTTTTTGTGGCTAGAACGGAAGAAAATTTTGGTTTACAAACAACATTAATAAGCTGATTAAGTTCGTAAGGCGTGGGTCTACTGATCTGCATAAAATAAAAGCTATCATTATCCTATCAATCTATAGACTAGTTGTCCCTAACCAGTACGTCGCACGTTCCCATAGAGTGTGTTGTGAAAGTTTAGAATTTATACATACGTATTTCTGGTCATTATTGACATCTATGGCCTTAAGCCCGCCACATATGAGGAATGACATCCATGGGCGATAACACTATCTGGGGAAGGTAGGAAGCAACCTGAATGTTAGGTACCATTCTCGCATTTGCCTGGTGAAAATGAAAGAAAATCAGGAGGAATCTCATTCAGGATAGCTGATCTTGAAACGTTGTTACACCTTTTGGACCGAGTGCCCAATCGGTTATCGAACTCTAGTTCCAATTTTCGAATTTAATGAATCAATTAGTTGGAATCAGTTTTGAGACAGACTGTATCAGTCAAAGCCTCCAACAGCAGAAGTAATGCCCAATACTTCATGGAGTAACTACTTTATAGAAGATTATAGTCTTACATTAATATCAGTGGTATATATCAAAGGGATCTCGGGGTTTTATTTGTTCTGATTAAACACTAACGCTTTAGTAGGTTGCCCAGAAAAAGTTTCTTGTGCACTCGTACCCTAGACTTGCGTTACCGTAGCATATCCTGATAACACTGTATCTATCGGGTTATCTAAGCAAGTATTGATCTTTCGGAGATCAAAATTGATGACAGTAGTAAGTACAATAACAATTTAGATACTAACATTGAGAAACCATGTATTCACTATTTTCTTAGATAACCGTCTGCCATTTCTCCGACAACACCCGTACTTTTATCACTATGAAACTTTTATGTCTTGTAGTAAAAAATGTAACATGTAGTTTTCATAAGCCTCTTTTAAAACTAACTTAACACTATTCATTGAGTGCTGTGGAACGGAAACAAGTTATAGTCTGATAATCCCCTATTTGAGCTGTATGGTCAAATCAATAAATGCTCCCAGCCAAGTTCTGTAAATTTCAGATGGGTCGTTAAAGGTGTGTGTGGTCAGCCGTTGTCAGAGTGGTATACAACATCCTTTCTGTTAACCAGCTACGGTTTTTTTTTTTATTATTATTTATTTCGTATGTGCACTCGGGCTACTGTCCGGTAACATTAGCTCGTAATGCACGATGCTCTTTTAATGTCGTCAAGCACACAACATAACATTCCTGGGCATCATTGTGCTTCGCCGAATAATGGAACTTCTCTTGGCTTTGATCACAACTTATTTCACAATTGTTGTTGTAGATTGTGCACTTTTTATCACTCGTGATCAACTACTTCAAAAATGGTTATAAAAGAGGCCTATGAAAACTATATGATACAATTTTTTTTTTTACTACAGGACACAAAAGTTTCATAGTGACAAAAGTACGGGTGTTGTCGGTGAAATGGCAGACGGTTATCTAAGAAAATATTGCATACATGGTTTCACAATGTTAGTATCAAAATTGTTATTGTAGATTCGCTATGTTTCTGTAGATATTCGCAGATGGAAGTTCGATCTAGTAAATATTTTTGAAACCGATCATGTGGCAACCAAACATCGAACTTTTTGTGAAAGAGCTTTCTTCAAATATTTTGACATTGTTTGGTGATGAATGTGTTGGTCATTGGTGATGTCGTGACTGCTTACATGTTGGTCGTATTGCTGTGGTTGGTTTCCCATTGCTAGGAGTACCTTGGACATTGAAATTACCGGAAAGATAGAGAGTGAACAACCTTTTGGCTGTTGTTTTGGTTACGTATCTTGCCAATAAATAGTATAAATTTCATCATAGATCTGCGCAGCACTTGCCTTTTACCGAAATGAAATTGTAAAATGCAGCACAGTTCTACGGAAAGATCATTCATGTTTGCTGAGCAATATCTCACACCTTATTTTAAGAATTCCAACAGCTTTTGCACATCCATTAACTTAAACTGTCAGATGTCAAAGGACGTTTGCTCTGACCTGCTACGACTTACATAATCTGATATTAGAGACACTGACTCCATCTCGTACACAAAAGGCTTAAAGCTTTGTACACTATGTGATGTTAATGGCTGTGTCTCCCTAGATCTGGCATTCCATTTTCTTCCCTGCTCCTTACTAACTGAGTATCCCAGTTATTGTTTGAAGATACACGAAGTTTGTGACATCATGCTTGCATCCTTGGTCAAACTATTGTCTGTGCTGAGTGTTGTAAAAATTCCGAAAATTTTGAACAGCCGATAAAAATTCTCTTTTCCTGTTTTTATTTTTTTAATAAAAATTGAATGAAAAAAATCAGCAAGAGAGGTGTTGATTCGACTTCCAGTTCTACGAGAATAAATTTACTGACACACTTACTGATTCACTCGCTACTAGTTCTCCAAAAATATTAAAAGTAGAACTTTGAAATTTTGCACAAATAATATACTTTTAGCCAGATTGTGAGATTCGACTAGTAAAGGGAAGAAAGGTTTTTAAAGTTTTTCTGGCGTTTTCCAGATACCCGACTCAATTTGGCGTAGAACTTTGAAGTTTCATATAAATGTTCCTCGTGTGACCTAAGTTGACGGTGAGATGCAGTTGTACGAAATGTGACCCGTAAACAGAAGACGGGATGAGTATGAACGTAGTTCCAGTGAAATAGTGCTTGTTTATCAACTTATTTTTAAATTAAAAAACCTTATATTCTACATGTCTTTCAAATACAATCCATTAACTGTGTGTGTGTGTGTGTGTGTGTTTGTGTCAAGAAGACATACTTATTTTGTAATTCGATCTAAATATGAAGATCATTATGGAATATGCATATTGTTTATCATAAATCAAAGTATTTCCACACTGGATATGTACAGAATTCATGCTTACAATGGATGAATCCACTAAATATTAATGGTTTCTAACCGGTATGTCGCGGAATATTGGACTATCGTGCAGTCTCATTGTGTCAGGAAATTATAGAATTTAAAAAATCATGAAGCGTTCAATAACTATTTAAAATCAATTTTGAGACTGACTAAACCAGTCAATTTTCCAGTGACAACAACAATGCCCCAGTAGGTCTACTACATAGAGTCCTATTTTATATAAAAAAAACTTTTAAGCCTATATTATTATTATTATTATTATTATTATTATTATTATTATTATTATTATTATTATTATTATTATTGATATTGTTATTGTTATTATTTAGAAAATGGGAACATAGTGACTCAGTGGTAGAGTGCTTATCTCTGGTGCGTGGATCCCTGGTTCTATCCCCTGTCAAATAAGTTTGTGGTGGTCAACATCATGACCATGGGTTTTCTCAGAGTACTCCAGTTTCCTCCCACTTTCTTATTCCACAAATTCTTTAATCATTTACTTACCTTCATCGTCGTCTCCGTAAGCGTAAATTGCATAACCGTAGGACGCTAAACTGAAATATTCCATTTAATTCTTTTTAATCAAACTAATGTGTTGTGATGTCGCTGGCTTTCAGTTAAGTGTGTCGTCAATCAAAAAAGGTTTGGAACCGCCATTGTAAAGTAGAGAATATTTGTCATATAGAAGTTTCTGATTTCGAATAGTAACCCAGTTATTTTTTTCTCACCTGATTGCCCTTTAAACAGTAAATCAACCTCAAGGTCAACATAGGTATATCGCATTTGGTCTAGAGAACATTTAATCTGGAACAATGTGGCATGAAGATAAACCTTGACGTAGTTAATAAGAACGCACGATACATTCCTGTCCAAATCTTTTCTTTCCGAGTGATTACCATCAAATTTGGGGTTTGCACTTAGTCAAAGGTTCGTATACGTTTCACTAATTGCTGTTTATAACAAGAATTAGCTGTAAATACATGGAAAAACTTGCTAAATGTTAAATAAAGTGCTCTATGTACTAAACAATGCACATTTGCAGAAAACAACGAACGGAGAAATCTTCCCACAATCAGGAAACATTATTATTATTATTATTATTATTATTATTATTATTATTATTACTAGGAATGCAATGGATATACCCGATTGCAATGAAATGAGCTGAGCGAGCTTAAACTACGTAATCAGGAAGCGTTTTTCGGTGATTATTCCTCGATGGTACATCGGATTTTTGATTTCGACCTATGTTGTCACTCAGCACGACATACTCTATCAGCGTGCTAAGTTTGGTTGAGATCGGCCAAACGGTCTAGGAGGAGTTCGCGGACAACCAAACGGCTAACCCGAGTATAAGAGCTTCGCTTCGCTCAGCTCAATTAAATTAACAATCGCAAATTGAAGGCTAAAATAAGCAATCTGTATAATGCAAAAAAGAAAAGAACTTTCTTTTAAGGCACTCATTTGTTGAAAGAAAAACAATATGGATTAAATTATGTCATACCCAGGAACTGTGTTGTCTCACCGAGTTGCGCCACTAGTATAAACAGAAATGTAAACCAAGCAACAGATAGCAGACATTTGACACTTTTTTCTTAATCTTTCAACACCACGTATTTTCTCTGTAGTGGGACGGGGTTGCCAGGACACAAGAAATATATAGAAATATATCGCATCTAGGCTACTAGTCTATATTAGACATAGATCCATGGCTTTCATTCAAACCATGGCAGTACCTATCACCGAAAAGCAAAGCCGGTCTACACAGGCAGCGAAGTTCTACCAGTTAGCCACTAGGAATCCCATCGCTGGCCTTGTCAACAACACATTTCTCTTCTTTACTTCTTTACTTAGTGGTTGAATAATAATAATAATAATAATAATAATAATAATAAACCTAGATTTGGAAATGCTTCATTTGATAAATGTGGGTGGCTGGAAATCGAAGACTACTGTATACAGTATGATTCATGCAAAGAACGAGACATACGGGACGACTAGTTAGCTCCCGTGGACACGTTTCACGGTTACAGAAAGATGAGGATTATAAAGGTAATTTGGAAGATGATAGTAATATAAAGAAGCAGGCAGTAGATGATATAGCATTTTAACACAAAATATAGAAATTATCTAAAGTTGTTTTAAGACAGTCGAATACTCCAGTATATTGTGTAAAATAAAATAAATTCTCAACGAGAAAGTAAGTTTATTTTATTTTTTTTAAACAAAAGATACATACACTGGCAACCTTGTGTAGTGGCAGCCACTGCAGTGTCACCGCGCGAACACTTTCATTTAAGACCCACTTCTTCACGAGTGGCGGATGCTGAAAGTTGCTAGAGACAGTTGCGGTAGAACAGACGGTGGCAGTAACTGTTTTAGTGGAAGCAACTGCAGTTGCTACGTATGAAAGCTTCAACTTAAAGCAATGCTTGCATGCAGTGGCGCAACTTTGTGGCTTCGTATGAAAGAAGGATTAGAGTTTAATACACAGGTCAATGTTTTCATCTGTGCCAGCCAGAAAATATTCAAACTTGAAACTTTATCAGGAAAGATCAGGAATTTATTTCCTATAGTTAAAATATGTTAAATACTGACTTCAACTCACTTCTTTTATGATAACGAAGGGCGTACCAAGTGGGAACAAAAGAGTCGGGAAGGGCATATCAAGTAAAAGAGGAGGATATTTTGTGAATCCCTATGTTTTTTTTGGATAAATGCAAAGAAACTCATTCACAAGTTTCTTCAAAGAAAATAAAACTGACACACATTTCTCATTAGACTGCTGTATTCTCAGAGACGGGTAAATAATTTTTACAGCATTTTTGTTTGAAATAAAAATAAAGGCAAAGACTTTTAAGAAAAGGCGGTGACTAGAATTTTATCACGAAACTGTACTTCTCAAGTTACGTATGTTGTTCACTGAACGAATATGGGCCTAGTATTTATGTTAGTGAAGTGCTACTATCTGATAATTTATAACTTTCGAGTGTCTGGATGGAATTGTATGATTTTCATGTGCACGCCTTCTGTTCAGCGACGTCGATTTCTCAGTAACTTTGTGTGTGTGTGTGGGGGGGGGGGGTTGAATATGTGTATATTGTTGTCAGGTATACAGATCCTTGGGAATCCCAAGCAAACTTTGAGAAGTTTGCATCCTTTGGTACTCCAGAATTGACACCCATACCTCAGTTAACAAATATATCTTTGCTACCAAGAACATTTTTTCTTTTCATTGAATAGATTTGCTTGTATGTATTTTCGAAAGAAGATGTAGACGGAGAGTAAATTCCGCTCTTGGCAGCAATAAGTGAAGATAACTGTATGCAACAGAGACAGAATATTGTATAAAATTTGCTATTCAAATTTAGTTTTGCAATGATCGTTAAACAAACTGAAAAAAAAAACAACTTGGAAACTAACATGTTTGTGTTTTTTACCTTGTTTTCGTTTTTTCCTGGTTTTAGAGAAAAACTGTCCTTTTTTTATTTCCGTTTTTGTCCCGACACTTTACAACACTAGTTGCATTACAAAGAGTGATTTTCCACCAAACGTAAAATTGAAAATTTCAATCACATCGAATAATTAAAAAAATACATTTCTACTAATTGGAATTCTTTCATTTTCATAAATCCCAGTGCTCACTATTTTCACTTTCTCTCTAAAGGAAACGTGCAATTTATCTTCACTTTTCTATGTCCATCTACAATTTGTTATAACTAACTAACTCTATGGCTTATGGAACCCGGAGGTTCAATGCCGCGTTCACAAAACCTCTCCGCTGACTTCTATCCTTAGCTAACTGCATCTAGTTTCTACTTTGTATTCCAATCTCTGCGAGATCCATCTTAATATTGTCCTCCTATCTGCGCATAGGTCTTCCTAATGGTCGTTTCCCGATTGGTCTTCCAGTCAAGACTTTTAAAGCGTTTCTACTTTCTTCCATTCTAGCTACATGACCCGCCCACCGAAGCCTCCTAGACTTGACGACCCTAACAATGTTGGGTAAACCATATAACTTTTGTAGTTCCTCGTTATGAAGTTTCCGCATTCCCCATTCCCGTTCCTCTTGTGTCCGATTATTCGTCTCAGGATCTTGTTCTCAAATACTTTCAGTCTTTCCTCAGAGTAAGTGACCATGTTTCGCAACCATACAGAACAACAGGCATGATTATCGTTTTGTATATTTTAAGCTCCAGATTCCTCGACAGAATTCGCGACGACAAGAGATTTTGAACCGAATAGTAACACGAATTCTCTGCTTTTAGTCGACATTTAATTTCTTCGTGAATATGATTTTCGTGTATTAATATTGATCCTAGATATTTGAAACTATCCAGTTTATCAAAAGTATTATTTAATATTTTAATGCATCCATAATTTGCTGTATTACGGTCCCGACGCACTTCCATGTATTTAGTTTTCTCTGCATTTACTTCTAAACCCATGTCCCTGCAAGAGTTTAATAAGATCTCTGCATTTCTTTCTATTGTTCTCCTATCATCCCGTATTAAATTTACATCACCAGCATATGCCATAACCTGGTGAATACCGTTCAACTCTAGGCCCTGGTTCCTATCTTTGATTTTCCTTATAGCGTATTCCCGAAGTTAAATAATAATGTCGACAACATCTCCTTGTTTCAGGCAATTTTCGACGTGAAAGCTCGTGGACAAAACCTTTCCTACCCGGACTTTACTTTGGGATTCACTTAAACATATCTTAATTGATCTAATTAGCTTTCTCGGCATTCCAAGTGCAGTAAGAACGTTGTATAATTTTTCTCTCCTAACCGAGTTGTACGCCTTTCTAAAATCAATAAATAGTTGATGTACCGGGGTATTGTATTCCCACTTTTTTTCGACTATTTGGCGAATGGTAAATATTTGGTCGATAGTTAATGATTTCGTCTAAATCCGAAATCTCCAATAATTTAATCTTCGTATGGGGTCAATAGAATATTTTAAAGTATTTTATTAGATGTTGACAGAAGAGAAATGCCTCGATAATAATTACAGTTAGTTTTGTCGTCTCTCTTGTGAATTGGAACAATGATTGATTCTTTCCACTCTTGTGGCAATTTATTATTATTATTCCAAAAGTTGATATCCTTCCAAAAATACATTATCAAGTTGGCCGATATACTTTCAAAATTCTGTAATCTGACTATACAAATCGTTCTTGCTACGTTCCTTCTCAAAACTGTACGAACTTGAATGTTACTAGTAAGGAAATATCGGCGTTATTAACGTTTGAAAAGTCCAGGCTAACTTTACGTCAAACTGGGCGGTAAACACTTCTAGAATTACAAAAGTTGATAATATGACAATGCAAATCGTCTCTATTAAATTTATGTTACAAAATAGGTCTAATTTCAACAATAATGCTACATAAATAACGCCATTATTAATATTTCTAATAGTCTGACTAGCTTTAAGTCAATTTGGTCAGGACATATTTCCAAAATTTCAAGATTCAATAATCTGAGATATAAATTCACACAAGACAAAATTTTATTATCTCACCATACTAATCATTTCTGATACATTCTTGCTGAAGACTACTCAAGTTTGGATGTTACTGTTAGATAAATGACTCTGTTACTCACTTTTATAAAGTCCCGTACTAACGTTAAGGTAGACAGAACAAAGAACAAAAATTTCAAAATTTGACAATCTAAGTTGGAGACTCGTTTTTGCTCTGTTTCTGCTATAAATTGGTTAAATTTTGTAAGTAATTACTACATAAATAATGCCGTTATCCACGTTTCAAATTTCTAGCGTCCACGCCAAGTTGTGTAGGATTACAAAATTTGGAGGTTTGACTCGTGAATCATTTTCTCATGTTTCTTCTGAACGATACTTGCAACGTTATTGCTAAGTAAACGTTTTATTCAGTATTGATATTATTATTATTATTATTATTATTATTATTATTATTATTATTATTATTATTATTATTATTATTATTAAGGTTTAGATGTCGAGGTCAGCTTGCTTGACATAGTAGCCAAATTTCAAAATTATATAATCTGACGATGTGAGTCTCCGCTGAAACGTTCCTGCCTGAAATGACTCGAGTTTACAGCTATGTAAATTGCACCGTTATTCATGTTCGTAATATCCAAGATTAACGTTAATTTACACGACAAAGACATCGGAATTTAAGAATGCAACTACACGAATCATTTTCCTATGTTTTCTTCCTCTGCACAAATTTGGACTAATTGCTGCATAAAAACTCCGTTATTTGCTCTTCAAACGTCTAGATCGCGGAAACGTGTGGGCAATTTACCATATTTCAAAATTGAACAATATAACTATGACAATGATTCTTGCTAAATTTCTGTTAGGGTTTTAACGTTACTGCGAGGTAAATAATCGTTATTAACGTTTAAAATTTCTTAAATTAAGGTTAATTGAGGCTGGACATACGACATAAATTACAAAATTTGGTAATATTATATTACAGTCATTTCTGTTCTGTTCGTACTGAAAAGTACTCTAATTTTAATGTTATTATTGTGTAAATAACACCGTTATTCATGTTTCCAATATTCCATATTAACGTTAAATTTGCTCAAACATAGAATCAAAATTTCAAAATTTGATTTTCTGACTATTCAAATCGATTCTGCTACTTTCCTGCTGAAAACTGTTCGAATCTGGGTATTTCTGCTGGGTGAATAATGTCCTTATTCACGTTTCTAGCATATGATAAGATCGTTAAACTAATCGAAACATAGTACTAATATTTTAAAATTTGACTATCTAGCTTCACGAATAGCTTCTTCTCTATTTCTGCTGAGAATCGCTACGATTTGGACATAGCTGCTATATAAATAACGCCGTTATTCATTTCAAATTGGCTGGAACGTACTTCTAAAATTTATATTTAATAATCTGGCTACATAAATCTTTTCTGCTGGAAATTGTTTAAAATTAAATGTTACTGTTTAAATCATACCCCAATCTATGCATAATTTAAAAAAGCAGAAAAAGTCATATTCATTTAAATAATGAATGACGTTGTTTTAACGAATACTGATTCATTTGAATTTTGAATAATTTATGTATTGTTGTGTAACTAACATGTGACACGCATTTGAATACGGTCACACTTGTCAAAATCATTTTGCAGTCTGCCTCACTCAGATTTGTGTGGGCTTAGACTCATGATACTCAATGCAGGTCGAGTTCACCAATCACAATATCATCAGTGAGGTTGATACTTGCTCAGACTTTCACTATTTCGAACTCAGCACACTATCCTTAATGATACACGCTGTAGGTCGATCATATTCTCATTAGCCTCACTGAGGTCTCAATCGCTAAGGACTATCACTAAGAACTATCTTTAATGAGGCTTACATTTATTTGATAGTGCTCCCTTTCACTAGTCTCCTTGGAACTTGCACTTACTTGAACTCAGGGTTTAGCTCACTATTCACTTATAGGGCTCTTGCTTACACGAGGTCGCGATCATTCCAAACATTTCTGGTCTATATTACTGTTGCAATTTTCACACAGAACAGTAAGTCCCAGAACAAAACATGAAGTAATTAATGATATAATAGAAACTGCAGGGACAGGATGAGCAGGACGTGTTCTCCTAGAAATTTTCCAGGAGGAGATTGTCCATCCCAAAAAAATTGTACCTAGGTATACTAGGTTTTTTTTTTATATTTCGGCAAAATTGATGAAATACTGGAATGGGAACGTCGATTGTCAATTAATGATTCCTAGAATGGAAAAAGAATTACAATTTCATTGAAGAAAATTCTGTAACAATTACCATGGTATATAAATAAATTTCAGAACGTAGCGAGACTGTATTAGCTATATAAAAAACTACCATAAAGCGTGTTCAACTGCAGCAAAAAGAAAGTTCTGAAATATACCTTTAAGAAAATTGTAGATTTTAATTGAAAGTACACCGTTCTTAGCGCGTCTTTTTATTTAGTAGAGCTACTGCTTTGTGAAAGACTTACAGCTTGCTTCCAAGACAAAAATATTTCTTATTCCATTTAGTACTGTACCCGTCAAAATGTTCATCCTCAGTTTCAAATATTTCTGTTTTGCGCTCGTATCGTTAATGTTTCAAGAAAGCTGCAGTTGCAAGAAATAAAATGTCGCTGTCTTAAAGGAATTCTAAAGAGATTCCTCTACAAAGAGAAAAGAAAATGCTGAATGAAACCTTTTATAATATACTGACTCTTGCTGTATCGGCCTCGTGTGAAAATAGAAACATAGTTGTGCCAACCTCGATAATCGATGGAAGACTTTCATTACAACACTGTGTTTAGCTTCGGAAATATAAATAAAACCTACCTAGGCATACTTTTCTCTGCATCTGCGAATGTGTAGGCTTCTTTGTGTGTTCTTTCTAACGTACTGTTCAACTTCGTCAACTTGACTGTGCGCACGTGCCCCACTAATTTCTAGAGGACGTGTTTTGCAGCATATTTTCTCCAGCAGTAACGTTGTTTAGACATCTGTGTCCATGTGTTGCATTTAGTGATGTTTAGTTGTTTGGAATGGATAAATTTGTCAGAAGAAAAACAAGAAGATAGAACGTGGGCCAAAGCTGTGACATTATTGAAGAAAGGAAGAGAAAAAATAATTCTAAAGATAGTTCAGCTGGCGTATTACAACTTGAAACTAGTAATGGAAATTCGAATCTCTGTACTAGGCCATCACTATCAGCGTTTATAGGAGAAACCCCTTAATTTCCATGCCTAGCAAGTAGTTCAGATTCTCTCCAACCTTTGAACGTTTCAAAGCCCAATCAGCCTTTTCCACAAGTTTCTGAAAGATCGAAAGTTGAAATGGGTGCAAATTGATTCCAGACAACTCCCTGGCTGCACGTCGATAAAAACAAAAGTAACAGCATATTCTGTTTTCACTGCATGAGCTTCTTGAAAAACAGTAAAGAAAAATCTCACTAGAAACATGGAAGACGCTTTCACTACTGTAGGATTTTGAAAGTGGAATAAGGCTAAATTGAAATTCTGTATTCACGAAATTTTAAAATACCATAACTGACTCTCCTGCGCTAGACACGGAGAAAAACTCCAATAGAAAACCAATTAAACAGATGATCATATGATCAACTGAAAGCCAAGAAGTGCCTTGAAGAAATGATTTGAAGTACACGCTATCTTGCGAAATAGGAACTCGCATAACTCCAGGTCCGGGAATTTCTTTCAGTTAATGAACCTTCGCTCTGAAGACTTTCCACAATTGAAGAGCTGGGTAGAGGGAAACATGAAAAGATATAATTTCATAGATGGCAAAATCCAGAACAAAATTCTGGAAATCATGAGACATGAAATTATTTTTCAATAATGCAGCAAAGTCAAATCTCAAAATCCTCCTCTGTTCTCTATCAAGTCTGATGGTTCCCGGGATGCTAGTGGTGAAGAACAATTAGTTGTTTGTGTCAGGTGGGTTGATGAAGATTTCTGTCCTCATGAAAATTCTCTTGGGCTCTATAGTATATAAAACCACTTGTGAGTTTATAGCTTCAGTTATTCTGGATGCGATGATGAGGCTCCAGCTTCCCATTGCTCAACTCGGAGGACAAGCTTATGATGGCGCTCCAAATATGAGTGGTGCGAACATTGGTGTTCATATGTAAACAGCGATCTCTTGCCTTGTAAACAAATTAGGGACCTCACTGTACTAATCTTGTGATTAAGGATACCTGTAGTGCGTCAGAAATAGTAAAAATCTCTACGCAATAGGTGAATGAACTAGGATTACTGTTTCCGCAGTCAGTTTCAGTGAGGTTAACATTTTCTGCTGTGATCGATGCTAATGCTGGTGGTTCTGCCTAAAACGTTCTAAACATTAAACTCTTTTGTCCCATTCGGTTAATTTGTAGACTCAGTCAAATAACGGGAGTTGGTGAACATTATAAAGAAATTCTCTCTACGTTGGAAGAGATGAAGACTGAAGGAAATGTCAACACATCTTCCGAATCAGCAGGTGCGCTTTTGCGGGTTTTGGTAGACGGATCTACGTCTCTTGGGCCCATAATGGCTAGAGATATTATCAGCAGATTCAACAGTGTCTTAACAGGCTACTTCATTACCACTTTCAGTGTCAAAATGGGAAACAATACAACCCATAAATGAGGACATGAATTTGAACAGTATGCTCAATCACTCACCTCAAACTCATTGTACTGTTATGAAACACAAGCCAATATCACCACTCTGGAAAACCCATTTATTTTAATAAATTATGTCAATAAATAGGATTTTTCGTGTCTCTGGAATAGAACCTGTTACAAAATTCCAGTTCAAGGTTTCAGCAGTTTGTAGAAATACGTCGTGATTAAATATATTAAAGTTGCTATAACGAATAATATCAAATGACTTTCTTGGCGGTTTTTTAATGTTTAGGATAGCATGTGTCACCCAGTGATCGGATGATCCAATGGGTGGACTAACGCCAGTTGATGCTATCATGTCAATTTTATCGGTAATAGTGAGATCGAGTAATGATTCACCGAAATATGTTATTCTGGTTTGTTCTTTAATGAGTTGGACAAGCCCAAACATATCCTGGATACGGTTCAAATATTTTGTTTTGGCTTTGTCAAGACAGAGCTGATCACAATTAAGGCCACCTAGTATATAAAGACAATCAACTTGTGGATATACAAGTGTAATCAGATCCTCAAGAATAGACAATTTGGTGTATGGGGTATTTAGTGGTCTGTACATTGATACGATACCTATGTGTAGCGAATTTATTTTCACCATTACCGTAAGGCATTCTACTTGATCTGACTTATGTATTTCAACCAGGTTTACATCCAAATTTTCAAGATAATACATTCAAATTCCTCCAGCATTATGTTCTCTGTCTTGCCGAAGAACGGAGTAGCCAGGTATATCAATGAGCCTTGTATCAGTTGAGTTGTCAAGCCACGTTTCACTAACTATAAAAATAGCACACTGTGATTCTAACATTTGAAACTGTATATAATCTATTTTCGGTAAAATGGAACGAACATTAGCATGCACAATTAAAAATTGAGACTGTTGTCCTGCCGTACACTCAAACCTTTCCTGAAAAGTTTTGTTGATACTAGTATCTAAATGTTCCCTTGTACCATGCCAGTGGTCATGAATGCTCCCTTGTACTATGTCTACGTTACTCATAACTATTGTTAAACAATTTTCTTACAATACAACTACAATATAGTGATAATGTATTAACTAGTAAACCCTTTAAAGCTAGAGTGGTACCCACCTTTGTCTCAGGCTTTGAAAAACAGTAATATAAATCTGATCCATCATCTCCACAGAGAATAAGTAACCTACTTTTTGCAAGAACAGAAATTTCACTACAAGTACACCCCTGAATATTGACATATACAAAAACACAATGGACACTAACAAAAATATCGTAAGACTGTATTGTACAAAGCATAATGAAGTAGTCACTAAGAGAAGTGTTCAGTAGACTAAGCAACATAACACAAATATTTAAAAAAAAATCTATCTACACTTTCATAACAGACGAAACTCAGCCCACATTTGCTGTTGACAGAGTACACTACACTGAGTTTAAATGGCTTTTGGCTCACTTACAGTGGTAATGAAGTGCTTTTGCTTCCCTTTCACAACAACTATTTTACCATCTTGAATAGAAACGTCCCTTGTACCAAACTTCTGTGTCGCGTTTTTGAGTAGTTGAAGCCAAGCCTTACAAAGATCTTCTCTTATTGCGATACCTGAATTCTTTAACTTCCTTTTGCTTCTAAATACCAATGACCTGATCCTATAATTTGTAAATTTCACTATGATAGGTCTGTTCTTACCGGAAACCACTGGGCCAATTCTGTGTGTTCGACACAGGCCAGAATTCTGAAGTTTGACTCCTAGACGATCTTCAAACAGAGACGAAGCAATTGCATCTGTATCCTCTCCTTCACGTTCCGGTAAACCGAAAATTCGAATGCTATTCCTCCGTTGGTACTGCTCTAGTTCTACAATTTTGTCACTTAGATCGGCAATTGTTTTGTCACGTTTTTTAAGTTCACTCTTCATGTTGTGCATATTTGTTTTCAAATCGCTAACATTATCACAGTTAAATTTTATAGTTTCCTCCAAACGTTCAATCACCACCTTTATTACAGTTTCAATAATAGAATCTACTATGACCTTCGTTACCTCTGGAGACTGAACGGCCGATTTCACTTCACTACAAATCTGTTTCACAAGATCATCTTTTACATTTTGGGGTGACCGTGCATTAGGAGTGCCGGTGTTCTCGCTTCGTGTATTCTTCGGCATATTTCACTATTAACACACAGGAAAACAATATATATTTTACTTTAAAAGCAAGCTTAGTGGTTTATGAACAACAAATACATACACTCAACACTATCTTTTTAAAAATCGCTTCATAAACAGCACAAAAGTGGGAGAATTGTTATGCACTCCTACACGCTGGCAGCGATGTTGAATCATTTCGGCTGAGACACGCTGGCACGCTGGCGGCTGAGACATTTGAAATTATTAATGGCATTATATATCTAGCAGTAACGTTCAAACTCAAACAGCAAGAATGTAGTAGAAATTATTGGCATGGTCACATTATCCAATATTGAAATTTTAGAAGAATATCCCAACAAACTTGAAGTGAAATTGACCGGGACATTAATAACGAGGTTATTTTCGTAGCAGTCACATTCAAACTCGAGCAATTTTGAGCAGAAACATAGTAGGAACGATTGTTGTAGTCAGATTATGAAAATTTGAAAGTATCTCGGAGAACGTGCTGCATACCCGAAATTGCAACAATATATACAACTCACTGTAGTAGAGCCCATTATTCCGTTTACGCTGTAACAGTAATGGATGTTGTGAATCAATCACATTAGTGTTTAGTACGTAGGCTACGTTTAGTGTAGAAATGCTATATGAAGGAAGAATTTAAATAGTTCGTGATTCCTAATAATCAATTTTTCATTGTAAAAGCCGAAAACAATCGTTTACTTACGTTAGATACCTAATGGAAACATCTTAACAAACACATATATTTTTAGCAATCATTTTAATAGATTACATGTTTCTGTGTTTTGACCGTATCATTGTTTTGGCCGATGGCGTTGCCTTGTGCAGTTCGCAAGATCACATGAACCACCAGATATCGTGCGCTGTTTGTTGCTTCTTAAGATATTTAATAAATTTTAAAATATTGTTATATTGTCCTGTTTTCTATTATCCGCTCACTTTACCCCTTGTGTATATGCATTCCATCATTATACATGTTAACAACAGGGCTGCGAACGTAACAGAACTGCTCTTTGTGTAATACAGAAAGGAAACGCAGGCAGCTGCGCGGAGATACTGCGGTCTTCTGAGATACTGCGGTCTTCAAATCAAAATTTGAATGTACAGCGTTGACAGCAGTTGTTGACTAACTTGCAGTAATGTGGCGCTCTAAACAGAATCAGAGAATGATGTGTAATTTAAAATAGAAGATTATAATAGTATATAACTCATTCTTTCAGTTATCTACATTTCTTTATATCTCAATTTCTTGTAATGAAAATAAAGTAATGGAACAACAAAATTACGACGTACCGAGGGGAATGGGAGGTTTTAGAACCCTTCCTCAGAGGTTCTTAATTTAACGTAGGACAAAATTAAATTTCAATTTATTTTCAAGACTTCTTTTAAATACGTATAGGGTCTAATCTCTGATCTTTCTTTAGGCTACGGTTTAATTGCCTAAATAAATTGAATGTTCGTAAGAAAAGTGAATAGCTTATTAATACATATTGTACTTGGTAACATCGCTACAATGGTAAAATCTTACCATCTGTATTGTTGGAACCCGAAGGAAATTTTGAACTGATTTGTCTATTTCAACATTCATCTTTAGCACGTGCAAAATAGAAAAAAGACGACTATTGGTATTTGCAGTAACTTACGTTCAACTGTAACACTTCCGAAAAAAACGGAAAAGCTTTCCTTTTGGGGGGCAAGGCGACACTTACTTCGGAGAATGTACTTTATGTGCAGAAACATTAATCTCTCAGTGTATTTCAAACTGGAAAACTGAGAACGTGTAGTATGGTGGTATACTGATTAATTTATAAATGTATTTGCTAGTATTTATTACTTCTTTTCTATGATTTCCATCAGCTATGTGCTGCTAGAATTTTTGGTAGGTATATGCTCGACCATTTTCAAAACTATAGCTTATATCCACCCTTATATCTCCATTATATCTCTCAGTTAATGTAAATTTATACTGATAGGAATGTATATTCCGTATATCCTCTTTGATAGGTTTGCAGTGTTAGGTTTTCCTAAAATACTTTCTTAGTATTAGTGAATCTAAAGCCTGCTTGACACGAAAGCATTTCTCGGAAGATTTCTTGTAAGAAAAATCTTACCATTACCTTATTTTGTAGAGGATTCTGTTGAGCGATTGCAAACTACTGTATACCTCTAAGTGCGCTGGCGGATTGTGAAAGTTTAGAAAGAGGTAATAACATAACCGACCAAAGTTAACTATCACCTAGAGGTTAAAACTAAACTGTGTCGAAATTTCAAAGTTCATTTAAGGGAATAAATGGCTGATAGATTACGAAATGGAAATATCATTGTTTTTCTTTTCTCGCATATTTTATCAAGGGAACTAACAGTGGATCGGAACAGTGTAATATATTTGAGACATTTGATTTAAAAATTTAAACAATGTGAGAATTATAATAAACATATTAAAACTATGCTGAATTTAACTGCGTGACCACCAGGGGTTCACCCACACGAATTTACCAGGTTCGGATCCGCCCTCAAAACTTCTTAGCTCGACATAAGTTTGTACATTTTCATGTTGTACTTCACCTGTACTCTTTATTTTCTTTGAAAAGCCCAATCCTATCTTTTCTTCGAATATAGAGTACAGAACTAAATAATTACATATCGTTTCTCGGGTGTAGAATTACTCCCAAATCAATCGAACATAGATGTAGAGTCTTAAAGTATTGGACCCCCTTCCAAACTTTGGACTCATCCAACTAAATTTTCTGGGAGTTCGCTTGGAAGGTACGCCAAATATTCTATCATGATTCATTCCTATGATCATTTCTATTAAGACTCATAATAATCTTGTAGAAAAGAGTCACATTCGCCTACTCTTGATTGATTACATCAGATCTTGGGGGTTTGAATATGCTGTATGTCTTCATTAGGAGTCCAAAGATTCAAGTAACTCTGGCATTTTACGTGGTTTGGTTGACTTCATGAAGTGTCCTGTCCTCATTTGTTTAGTGACTGGTCAACAAGCCCCAGGTTCAATTCCAGGTGGGAGCGCATCAAGCATACTATACTAATCTCCTTTTGAAACGGTACATCTAGTCTTATATAGCCTAACCTCTAACAGAGAATGTAAATACAAAATAAACAGTCATGATGTGTCTTGAGACAACAATGCAAAATACGAGGACAATGCGTTATTATTATTAACGTTGCCTCTGCAACTATCATAATAATTTGATACAATGTATGTTTCGTGTATACTGTTAACAGTTCACAAAACAGCATACCTGGCAATTCAAATGTACGAGATAGCAGGCGTTTGGAGTTTAATGTAGATTCCATTACTATATTGTCACGAAATTGATGGTGAGTCTGTAGACAAAAGAATGGCATACAACAAAAAAACGTACAAATCATAGTAAATAATCAAATGTTGACTTAAGAAACTGAAAGTTGTTTTACCTTATTAAGAAATAGAAAAATATTAAAGGTGTGCCGTAGCTCAAAACAGTCTCAGTGTATTAGCTACGGCATCAACAGAGAAAGAAATTGTAAAAACTAAACTTCCGAAGAATTGTTGGCAAGTTGATTGCCCATAAGAACAACAGAAGTGATTTCATATGCGAATGAAGTAAAGTATTTATTTATGAATGGGTACTTCCTATATATATATATATATATATATATATATATATATATATATATATATATATATATATATATAATACAATATAGTTACTTTCATTGATTTTTATCGTTTTCTTAGAATACTGAAATAATTCTACAATTAGAATTTTCTAACGGCTGTGAACTACCAAAAAATTATGTCACAAAACGCTACTGGTTCTGTCCTTTATTTTATTCTTTTCACGGCAAAAAATATAATTTCTACGAGAAAAGAAAATATAAACAAAATATTCTAATCCAGTGTTTCTCTTTGTAAAACATGTTTTATCTTTTACAACTTCCCTCGAACTGCTGTAAGCATAATGGCTGTCTCTGACTAAAAATGAAAAGCAAGGAAAGCAAAACATATTAAGAGAATTGTGCTCATGTCTACGCAATTATGTTTTTCTTTGTGCGTTTTAGCAGAGAAGAGTATATTTTCATAATACAAGAAAGAAGTCATAAATAAATTTTATAGACAAGCATATTAAATCAAGATTTTTTTCAGTTTCTTTTATACTTGACTGCCTGATTTGAATAATGTTGCATTTTTGTGACTGTAAAACAACAGAAGACAAAGTTTCTGCGTATTGCTCCACACGTTAGAAAAATAATGAGTCGTTATTTCAAGAGGAAAGCAAGTGTTTCTTGAGACAGCAAACGATCTTAGCTCTTACGTGAGACCTTTAAAACGTAGAAATGCAGCCGCATTACACGACAAAATAGCTAAAAACGCTCTCTTTTCCTGTCACAGAAAGAACCCTTATAGCACTCAGGAGTTCCCGGGGAAGGAAATAGACGTTTTTATACACACATATTTCAGCTGTCATATTTTCTCAGTTGAGTTGACACGGTTAGCAAAGGAAAGGTTGAAATGTCATTGTACCAAACCAGCCTCTCTTCTTTTCCATTTTCTCTTCTTCTTCGTCGGCAATTAATTACAATTTTAGCTTTTCTCTCCAACCACTAGATGGCACATGTGTCTTTTCTCCAACATTAATAATTATCCTTAGATTTATTTTGTCTATGTTTACCACTGACTTCGCAGGAAAATTAGCAAGATGAAGTGTGATTTTTTTTTTTTATAAGGAAGGAAAACTTATTTTCTCGACTTCTGGATTCTCCCCATTTTACTCAAGTGTTATCTATGAGATTCCATCTCTGCATAAAAGGCCTGTTGCTTGTAGAAAAATATTGGCTTCACTTCAAATCATTTCTTTCATTTTTGATCCATTTGCCTTTAACAAACAGTAGATCTAAATTTAATGAAGAGGAAACAAAATGAATTATTGAGTTTCATCCTAACTGGTGATAGGTTCTTGACAACGTTATATTCTATATTGTTTAATTTTACTACTACAATACTTCACATGCAATTTAACATTACTAATATATGATAATTTTAATAATTATTTTATGCTGGTAAATTAGTTACTGTGAAAATCTAAGAATGAAGGTCAATGCTAAATAGTCCGTTCTTGAAGAGTTGATCAGACAAGACCATCTGCACATTTATGAAGACGGAATAATTAAAGGCTAAAATTCCCCCTTAAGTGAGTATATTGTTCTTGAAAGCGAGTATATTGTTCTCGTATCGTAAGTACCATACATGTGTTCACTTTAGTAATGTGACAACCTTTCAGAACTTTGAAAACCAGCAGAAGTTAATATTTAGTAAGAAAATAAATTAAATAAATATTTACAACTTTATTAGTTCTTACGCAAAGTTGTAAAATGACCAGTACTTTTAACAAGCCTACCAGTGTTGAGAATGTCGACAGTAAATTTATTCTAAGTTTATATTCTTTCTGGAGTATGAGGAGCTTATAGAAATAATATATCTATATCTACTCTCTCTCTCTCTCTCCCCCTATATATATATATATATATATATATATATATATATATATATATATATATGTGCGTGTGTGTGTGTGTGTGTGAACGTGTACGGGAGACCGGGGTATTCAGGAACACTTAAGCTGTGATTATAAATAACTCTTTTGTTTTCAGAGATAAAATTATGATTTCTTGTCTATAGAAAGTTCAGAGTTTTTGCTGTTTACTAAAATGCAGAGGAAAGTCAAAAGTAACATTTTAGAACAAATCAGTCAGATGTTTTAAAAATGTACCTATGTTCGGAATTGTCCCAGTGGTCAGGGTAATCCCGAACATACTGTTTAGTTTAAGTACGAAATGCATTAAAATACATTAAAAGATATACCGTAGTATTTAAATCTTTAATAAGAATTATAAATTCAAACAGGAACGGCTTTATAATTTTAATTTTGGGTAGGCCCGCGCCCTCGGTTATGGCTACATATACACATTTCATTGATTAATGAGAGTTGGAAATTACTCTTATGGTAGTGGTTGATGTTATTTGTAAAATTATTATCTACCATTAATATAAATAGTGGAAAATACATTTACTCTTTATTGTATCTTTTAATGGTTATACATTTTTCAAAATTTTTGGGTAGGTCCGTGTCTAGCCGGCCTACCCGCTAAAGCCGCCACTGATTACAAACATAACTCAAGGTAATGAGAGACATAACCAGACCTCATCATCTTTGAAACTATTACAAATGAAAACTAATAGGTAATATGCTAAACAAAATGTACTCTTATGAAATAAATTCAGAAATAAAAATGTGTTAAAAAAATATTCTTAAAATGAAAACATTATTTGGGATTGTAGAAATCACAGATATACGCATTAATGTTTTGCTTTCAATGACAGTATTCTTTATTAGTTCAATGTTTAAATGCGGTTAATACGCTGAACAAAATTCGCTAACTCCTAATGGACGCTACTACGATAAACAGTTTTGTAAAACAAACACTCTATGAATCGCACACAGGTAAAATTGTTGCCTATGATGAAGGCAACATCTAAAATAGGGTTACCAATGGCCTAAAATAATAAATATAGCAAACTTACTAATTAATAAAGCTAATAACGCTTATTACCAAGCAAGATCTATTTCCCACACTAATTTCATTAACTTACTACTTACTTTTCAATAAGAAAAAAATTAAAAATTTTTGATAATTTATTTCACACCATGGGGCAATATGTTGACTGCATACAGACTAGTAAGATTACCAAGAACTAATGCTCAAATATAGGGGAACATATAGTCTTATCTGTAACAATATAGATAAGATAAGAGCCAACTTACCCTACCCAGATTTTTGAATCAACGTTGTAAGTGACTCGACAAAAACAACAAAACGTCTTCTTCCTCCAATCCACTCAACTGACTGTCAGCAAATTTATGTTACATTTTTCCAGGTCTCTCCGCTAGCGTGCAGCAAAATCGTTTTCTAAAAGCTTCCTTGAGCGTACACTTGGGTGTTTGGTATTACCCCAGTGTTCGTGAATACCCGGGTTTTCCCTATACACACACACACACATATATATATATATATACGAGCAGGAGAGAGAGAGGTAGCCCGTAATAAGGGGCTCGATGGATACGGCCCTCCCATAATTTTGTATTAACATAGAAAAATGTATGTATCTTAAGTTATTCTGTTAGTATTTTTGCTGTAATTTCCCTCTGAACCCAAAACAGTAGTTCTGACTCCTTAAAAAATCAGTTTTTCTTCGTACTAATTACGTTTGTAGATACGCTATTCACGCGGTCAGTATAAAATAAAAAGAGAAAGGGCCTGAGCTGCTTCAATGTGGACTTAGTATAGTCTTGCATTAACTAGTGTGGCGAGCAATGTGGAAACCCAGCTTGAACGTAGGTGGCATGGACCAAGAATCGTAGGCCCTCGTCACAAAATTGCACCGGATCTCTTCCGAACGAGAAGGTTTGAAGCTTGCTTGTTGCCAAAACAAGCTTTGTCTGTAGAAGTTGTTCATTCCGTACTTTCAGTTCTTTTGTCCTTTGATCTTGCTCTCTTGTCTTACTTCTGCTGAAGGGATCCACGAAAAATCAACCGCATGTCCACCCCTCAGTTTGGACGCTCATCTTCTTAGTGCCTTTTGTGCTATTTTGCCCCCTGTGTTTTAGTCTGGTACAAAAATGAATAAAGCAAGCGTGTTGTTAGAAAGTATTACACGAGTGAATCCTCAGAACTTTTCCACTTTTAAACATTCCTTCCTGGAAAATGACTTAACATTTGTATCATTTCCTATCCGATGCCGAACAAAGAAAAGCTCAAATCCGAACTATCGGCCGCATACAGAAATGATATTCTTTGCGCAATTAGTAACTCCAGTGATTTATTAATATTTCTGCAAGACAATGACTTCACAGATACATTTTCGGAAGTGCCGCAACTGGTAAACATGGTGTTGACAACGTCTGTAGCTACAGCAGAATCAGAACGTTAGAAAGTTGTTTCAGTACATTACAAAGTGTCAAAACTTGTCTGAGAAATTCGATGAGCCAAAATAGACGTAATGCACTAACAATATTGTCCGCACACAAAGACTATATTGCTACAATTTAGGAATTTAACACAAAAGTGATTGAGAAATTCTCCAGCCTTAAGCATAGAAGAACAGAGTATATGTACAGGTAATTAGGTGTCCCATTTATTACAGTAAATATTTTATGTTATTTTGTTGCCCTATGATTATACTTAATGTGTAAGTATGATAAGTATTTCTGACTGCAATTTCGAGCTTTTTAAGCAATGCACTAAATAATCAAATAATAACAATAATAATGCCTTAGTAGTAGTAGTAACTATGAAGTATTTGTCTTGAAGCTTGTCCCACTCTACCTTTTATTCCACGAGTCGCCATTGTATATGAAGGTAAAATTACAATATTTTAAACCACATGAGCTCACGCCACGAATCGTATCACAGTTTCCTACTCAAAGACGCACAGGGTATCCACATAGCCACGGGGAAATTCAATGCTGTTAACGAATTTGTAGAAAGAGTATCATAAAAAGTGGACGAAATTGATTTTCTTTTAATTCGTTCATGAAATGTCATAAGGCGAAACGGGGAACTTTAAATTAGTTCATGAAATGTCATGAGAAGCTAATAGTAACAAATATATCATAGTAAAATCTTAACTGTATAAAATTTAGGAAGAGACCTAAATCTTATACAACATACAACAATAAGTATGTATCAATGTATATTCTTTAGCATTGGCAGAAATCAATAATTCTTATAATGCTGTATTGATTTTTAAAGAACTGGGATTAGGTTTTGCGTCATTACCCGTATTCTAACGATACTTCACTTCTTACTACCATTTTTAGCATTTCTGAGTTACCAATCTGTAAAGGAATATTAAATGAAAAACTAGAAAAATACCAATGCATGATAGTAAACCCTAACTATTTCTATTTGGCTGGAAATTTGCAGTTAAGTATTGAAGAAAAATTATAGTGAAAAAATTACATACATTTCTGAATGGCTACTTTGGTTTATTTTCCGCTGTATTTTTCCACCATGCAATTGAAAATGTGCCTTTGCAGTGCAGACTAGTTGTTGCTGTTGATGAGAACTATTTCTGATTTTCTATATACGTCTTACTTCATCTAATTATCTTTCTGTTTGTAGGACAAAAGTCCGATAGAACTCGTTTTAGTACCTAATACATTGTGAAATCAGTTATATACGTGTAATTTACATAAAATGGAGGTTTATTACCTGGAAAAAGAAGAATTTATGATTGGTTTTATATTTAACTAGCAGAAGTGGCTTTTCCTCTCATAGTAAGAATAATGTTTATGCAAAATCTTTGAAAAGTAAAGAAACGCATGACCTATGTATCGAGGAGCAATGTCTCTAAGTACTACGTAAGTAATACGCGAAGTCTGTCAGATTCTGCGTTCGCCATAACTTCCCGTTCTACCGCCTCTCCAAATTGTCGCTTCCTCTACCTTTTTGGTTATATTGAGTGTATATGTGAAAATTAACATCATGTCGGTAGTGTGTTTGCAATATATTGTTCGGAATCTGACAGACTCCGCGTAATGGTAATATAACAAAAAACATGCGTAGTACTTAAGGGTTAATTCTCTGGTCAGCAATCCGCATAAGAGCATAAATTGTTGGCTTGGCTATATTACATGCATTGTTGTTCATTTTATACAAATGTACTTTAAACTTGACTCCTCTAATCCTTTCTTGAGTTGAAAATTGAAAAAATGCTTCGTATGCGATTAGATCTGGTGGAGGTTGCATCTATGTGCAAAATTTGATGGCTCTATATGAATCCGTTCAACACAAAAATCTGATGACAGATACTCAGTGAGATAGACGCATACACATCTTGTCTTTTATATATATTAAAATGTAATGCCAGTGTCAACGTCAGGCATTTTTTGTAAGAGCCTGAAGAATAATATATTAAAAATCAATGAAATATATGATACCAATAGTACAGTAAATCTTGCGTTTTAGCCCACATTTTTTGTGTGAGCATTTTACAGAAATTAGGGCCAAAATCTTACATGTATTTGCATCTTATTTTTATTATATACTATTTTTTTAATAGGACCTATTTTAAAACACGGATCTTAACACAGATATTTTTCGGGGCTCAAACAAAAATAAGCAAAATATTTATACAGCCCTTTCTCAGATACCTTCAATCTCTTTAAATTGATCTTCGGTCGTGAGAACAGTCATGATTCACTTTCTACCTTCTAAATTGAATCGTTGATTTGAGAAACGTCATAAGTCAATAATGTCAAAAATGCTGTAAATCAATGATTTGTGACGTTTCTCAACTCAGCGACACTTGTTGCAGCTCGATATTGCACGAACTATTAACATGAGTTCTGACGTATCATAACACAACGGTATAGCTATCGTTCAAGAATCAAAACTGCATGTACACTCATTTCCGGCATATAGCTCACTTATGACGTTTCTCAAATCAGCGATTCAATTTCAAATGGCCCCTGTTACTTAACCGCAAAAATGAGGGTGGCCTCTTTGCCTTTGTTTTCCGTGCTAATATAGCCAAATGAAATTATCCTGTACACTTGTGGCTATTGGCATATGTAACAGAATATTCATATAAATAAATGATAGACCAGCAAAACATAATAATAACCCTCTCAGATCAGGAACACCCAGGTACATAATACAAATAAAATGATACAATGACACATTGCCATTGTATACTATATATAATCTTCAACTACAATATCAAAGCTATCTCTTTATATATATCTAAACATAACAATACATGAAAGTTGAGTTACTGCCATTAAAAGCACTCTGTTATCTTCCGGCAAGCAGAACTCCATGCTTTTGCTGTTCAAGACAGATGCTCTTTCTCCAAGAACACCTTATTTGAGAAACTTTTACTCTTTTATTTAGAAAGGAAAATTATTTAATATATCGGTAAAGTCCACGTTGAAACATAATATATATTATTACTTTCGGCAGTTCCCAAGAATAGTTGGTACATATATCTGCAAATATTCAATAATGTAAATGGTTCTCCGAACTTCTTCCTCCTCTCCTAGCAGAGTGGAGTATAAATTTACCTCGGAACTATAGGTCGGCTTTTTGAGTCGAAAATACAAAAGAGCACAAGAAAACTGCGAGAATCTCAAATAATGTGTGGAAAATTGTAGTATTGTTCGCAAAATTTGCTACCATGCTACTAGTTCGGACAGACTAAGAAAATACAATGGAACACAGGAACTCCGAGGTGACTAGACCTAGTGGTACAAAGTGTATAATAATGTACATATTTTAAATGAATATTCTCCTAAATTCGTATGTCCTCTCCAGTGAGCTCAGTTAAAGAGGGTTGTCAGCAACAGCCAACTCTGAGTGATTTCCTTTTCGTTCTTTGAGAAAGAAAAAAGATATGTCTTCAGCAAAGTTAGTTTTCTTAAAACTGAAGAAAATCCAATATTTTCTTAATATTTTCTGAATCTTCTATTCCTTTTATCATACATGAACTTTCTGATTAAATGTTCAATTTTGCTTCATCTTCTATACCACAGCAATTTAACGTAAATCAATAATTTTATGCATATCACTTTTCGTTAAGAAACAATTAATATTAAATAATACTCTGTATATTTGCATATATTTATACTTGAACAATTTACATAAACTTCACTTATGAAAAAATAATAAACATTTGAATAAAGAAAACCATTCGATATAAAAATACGACTTACTTTAAATATTCATATGCAAATTGTTATAAGAAAAACATTTATTTAGCAACAGAAGACCTCTACAGCTTCTAAAAGTTAAATATTTGCATCTGAAAATGTACAGATGACTTGCAGTAGCTTTTTTCTCTAATTTATTATTATTGTTTTTTATACGAGCAATGAATATTTAATATTTACATAAGTTGTTTATATCTTATCTGATTAAGAAAAATAAGAATTTTAAATTATTTTAACAGATCCACAGTAAAAAAAATGTGTTTAAAGATATTACCTATAATAATAATATAAGTTGTTTTTCATTGATTTTGTCAGAAGCTGCTTTGTTGGCATATTTTACCAAAAGCATGAATCCCTGGCTGTATTTTCCTTTTAAACAAGAGAGGTCTCCATGGCATTTGAATTCATCTCTCACCATTACTATCCCCTCTCACCATCTTATGAAACCTTACTCTCCTTTCTAGTGAACATCATTTGAATTAAAAGAATTAATGTTCTTGGTACTTAGGCCGATCTTCGTACTCAATGTCCCCTACAACTATTTAAGATAAAAAAAAACTTCTTCCATAATAGGAGCAGAGGGGAATGATTTAAAAAAACAAGTTTGCGTTTCCCCGCTGAATTGCTAAACTGTGTCTTTGTATTAAAAATTGTTTGCTCCGCGGATCCCCTGTTTTCACAACCAGCTGTCTACAAATTGTTATAAGTAAATCTTGCTGTTTACAGTACTGAAATCATTTTCAGAAAATAAGGCAGACTAGATTCTTTTTGCAGGTCCCTTTTCTTTTCTTTTCTTTTCTTTTCTTTTTCTTTTGTTTTTTCAAGAAGAAATGTATCATTGTTAAAATTCTTTGAAGCTGCTTTAAACACAGTCAGTAAAGTATGTCCTCAGTAGTAACCACTATCTAAAACTTAATATAAGACCCCTGCTGTGCACTGTCGGATTTAGTACCCGGCTACTTGAAGCAATCGCAAAGCGTATTTATTGCTCATACGTACACTTGGAATACGCTGACAATGTATTTAAATGTAGGTGACTAATCTCAAACGCGAAAGCAATGAAAACGCGGGAAAAACGTCAGCTCGAGCGTATTTGGTGCATTTCGGAACAATATACCGCGTGCTGTTTAAAAGATTTCAAAAGGAAGGACAAAAAAGGAAAGGCGTGTTGCCAGGCAAGGAGATTGTAGCAAAAAACAGGTGCTTGGAAGACGCTTTGTGCAGAGATTGGAATTCTGCTATTATGAAGTATGTGTGTGTATAACAAAAGAAAACTCAAAAATACAAGGAAATTCCGAAAAATTAGCTAATCACAGAAAAATCTATGTAACACAATTGGGTTATTTCTCGTGATACACTTCATTGATAGGTGCCATGGGAATCTATAAGCAAAATATTTGGCTTTAGGCAAAAGATGAACCATCGAAATAACTTGAATTTGAGCTCCTATCTCTGAAGCTCGAACTCCACCCCGAAGCAGATAACCGCAAGTGTAATCACAAAAAGAAATTTTCAGTTGTGTTTGAAAACGTGTCCTGTGTACATCTCTAGCCATGATTAGTGTGTTTAACACAGATGCATTTGCAATCGAAATACAAAATAGGCCATGCCTATATGATTTAAGAGATCCGAACTACATGAATCGTGATTTAGAAATAAAATTGTGGAGAGAACTGGCTGAGATATTTGTTCCAGACTGTTTGCGAATGGAACGGAATTCTCAGAATGAAGAAAGTAAGAATATTCTTATTTTATGATTTTATTTAATACTGTAAGTAGAGCTGCATCGAGCTAAATTGTATGTTAACTATAAATAATAATAATAATAATATAGTAATAATAATACTTTGTTAAAGTTGTGCCACCTTCCAATATACCTAATATATAACAAACCTTACGGCGCGAAAGCACGTAAGGGCCAGGGCCGGCTATGCGACATTTTATGAAGGTGGATATGTTAGATGGTGGAACAATTCCCTTAGATGGTCTAAGTCATAGATGTGTGCACAGGAGAAAGGAGGAAAATGCCACATCGAAAATGTTTTAAGCAGCAAAGACTATAATTTTGAATTGGGATTCAATATATCTTATTCTCTTTCCAGCCTTTGAATTGACCGAAAAACTACGTTGCCAAATTATTTCGAAACTTAGTTTTGTAAAACAAACACATAATGTTTCAGTTTCCAGACATTTCTGTCCATGCAGCTTAGAAATATTCCAGGGAAAGATATGTTTATTTTATTTATTTATTTTTTAACTGCAATTTCTCGTGTTGTATCAACTTTGTTCTGAAACTGAGAATAAGATGCTAAAATTGGAAGAGAGTATGAATTTCAGAATAAGGCAAGATCATGCGAAGAGGAAAATTATCAGATTAAACCAGAGAATTGGTTTAAAATATCAAGATGTAAATTTTATACTTAGTGGCGTGGAATTTAGCAGCCCTTTCAACACCGAAGCTATACAAGATGTGAACCTACAGTTTAAGGTGGAATCTAAACTACCTTTATGCGTTGAAACTTTTCAATGATCTCACACCAGGATTCGAATCCGGAATCCCATGTTCCAAAGGCACGTGCAAAACTAGTAAAGTATAAAGTAATGTAAGTGTTGGAATTTACTGATTGAGGTCTAATATTCGTTTTCGATACAGAGGATATCTTAAACAAAATGCCTCTTGCTCCGTCTCTTTCGACTATATTAGCGAGGCTACATCAGATGTGAACTACAGCTCAACGTGGGATCCTAACCACATAACCTCCTGCCTAGAATCGAATCCAGGTCTACCACGCCAAAGGCGCATACGCTAACGGCTTAGTCACGAAGGAGTTTCCGAAACGACACCGAGATTGAAACGGGTTTTTGACTCGAGACGAGACCGAGAGTGTATTGAGTTTCATCTCGTCTCTATACCATTCCTAACATACATACACATCCTTTTCATAGAGATACACAGATTAATATGGATGTAGGAATAGATTGAAAAAGCAACAATCTAACACCAACAGAATTGTTTTCCAAGTTTGATTAAGATAAAGTAAGCTGTTTCGGACGTTTACGTTGTGTGTACTTAGTTCAACAAATTGGAAAAAATAACAAGCAAAAAAAAAAAAAAAAAAAAAAAGTGGCAATTCAACATCCAAGAAAACACACACACACGCTTCCTTTCATGAAAATCTATTTTTGAAAGCTACTCTGAAACGATGGCGTGTCGTTTGCCACAACTCGATTTTGATGTAGTTTGTCACAATAATTTTATTGCGGATATATCAGCTCCTATTACAGTGAAGATTAGCACATACCTGACGAAACAGCTAAATGTTGCTAGGCACTCAGGCCCGCAACCAGAGGAGGGCTAGGCCCCCCTAAACTTTTTGTGGCCCCCAGACCTCGATATAAAATGCAATTTTCTAATTATTAATTGGGTGCACTTTAAATCGGCGTTTACCTCTGCGTCTTTTCTTCTTTATATAAGAAGAAACTGCAGCTAAGACCAATACATCTTCGATAACCTTCATGTCTTCTCACAAGAAACCAACTGAAGCAGGTAATTCTCACTCTTCACTTCTGGCGCGGGAAATGAAAAGAAAAGACCTGGAACCCCTGAATGCCTCATAGTATGATTTATAACTCTGGTGAAAGTAAAATTACCGAGTAGCCACCTAGGTCGCGTTCGCTGTGGGGGAAAACGCATTGAAAACGCTTTCTCGACAAGCAACAGTCTTAGATTAAATGTGGCTCTAAGCTATTAAAGCTAATGGAGGCCCTTTATATGTCCAGTGGTTCATTGTCAATGCAGTGCATGCTGCATGTTGCCAGTTCATAGTAAGCAGCCTATGTGCAGAAATAAGCAAACTAATGGCATTTTGGGAGCAGAGTAGCAAGAGGGTCCCCATTACTTACATCATTGGATCCTACACAACACAAAATACTGTAGATATATGTAAGTTTTATAACATGTCTCTTTTATCCTATAGCTTGGGAATGTATATCCACTTTTTTCTCTAATTTTTTGGAGCCCCCAAGAGAGTGGGGCTCTAAGCTATAGCTTGTTTACTTTATGCGTAAATCCGGCAATGCTGCGGTGTAAGAAGTGTAAAATGGCTCTTACTTGCAAAATATAATAACACCGAAATCACAGATACTCGTCACAAACAAATACTGTATCATAATTATATGACAGACGTAAGACTCCTTGCGCGAGCCATCTAATGCAATCCGTTAGCAATGTGCATGAGGCACACCACTTTCTTGCGCGAGCTCAAATTAATCGTCAATGCCTACCCGAGCATTCAGACGCAAGAGTTCTTGCGCGTTCATCTGTTGACAAAGGGATACGAATAAATGCTTTGCAAAACGTGCTCAGCTTTTCTCTTTGCTTCCTTCAATCTAACCGAATTGAAAAAAGTATACAAAATCTTTTGGAAACTAACTACATGTTCACTAGTGTTAAAACATCTCGTCCAGGCACGCATGTTGTCTATCTCTATGTGCCAATACACGCAAGAATTCTATGTCCTAACGTGATTTTATTTGCACCGTGCATACTAATCAAGTGCGTGACTCAGATGGGAACATGCATGCTTTGTTTATCTTCCATTATTCACACCTGCTGTTTTTTTTAACAAGCAGACAGGGTTACTAAAGTGGCACGTGTTGTCTACTTCATAGAGAAAAGTAATTTATTGTGCGCTGATCTTGTATTTTAGATTTGATGCATTTTAATTATAAAAAAGAAAGAGAGAGAGAGAGATGTGTGAATATTCATAATGAAAACGTCTGAATGTTACGTTGAATCTAGAATTCATATTTTGATAACTCATTCCAATTAGTGCCGTTCAGTGTTAACATTTTTTTATTGGTTTGGAAGGTAATAACTCTACAGAGAACATTGTATTATTGTATTGCATTGTATATTGTATTGCATTATATAACCATAATTTATTTGTAATGCAAAATACTTTACTAGCATTTGTATTTTCAAATTCCAGTACAATTGGATTAATTTCTTAAAACTTCAGTCCAATTGTCAAAATTAAAAATGAACATTTAGATGTTTCTCATAAAACCTCTACATTTTCTTGAAATCCTTGAATAGTAATATGGAAATTCTCTGACAAATTTAGACTCATCTATGGATTCATTTATTTTTAAAAATAGTAGTCAATACTATTAATGTGTAGTTTGCAAGCTACATTCGAGACATTGTGGGTGATCACAGCAAAAGAACTTTCAATCAAGAGCGCTATACATTGATGCTATCGTATTGTATACTAAGTCTAGTCACATTATCTACAAGATACGTTTTACCGTTGTATGGACTAAAAAGTACCTTTGTTCCTTTAACTGTGTACATTTGTAATTTGATATAGTGAAAGCGATATTTATATTCTGTAATTTGCTTTTGATTAAATAGACAATCTTTGTCGTTATTAAATTTAAGACGTTCAATGTTAACCTTTTTTATTCTTATGCAAACTTCTTTATCTTTCACATCAATTCTAAATGAATACATTTTAGTTCTTAAGCAAATAGATTGTCTAATGGGTTTTCCATTATTTTCGTCTTTGAATAGACCAATCATTTTTTCATTAGCTTTAGGGATATCTATTGGAACATCATCCGGGTTGTCACTAGTATATCAAAAAACTTAATATTTTCTTTCATATCTTCGTAAAAGTCCCCAGTGTCTACGTATACATGAATCAGTGTCCGTTTGTAGCAGTTTTACATTATTACCATAGGTATTATGTTTTTGTTTTTAGATAATCATAGTAAAATCTAAACATGAGTAACTTTTATAATCCGAATATATACAATTCCCCAAATATTGATTTTCCCATAAACACTTCTTTATTTTTACCATGCACAAGCTCAAGATTTTCGTTAATGATTGTTCTATGTTGATATTTGTCTGAAATGACTAATCTTTGAAATGCTTTATTTGTTTTGTTTATTTGAACATTTATCTTGTTTAAAATATTTCCCAGCTGCATACCAAATACATTATTATTCATTAATTTGGAAAAATATTTTTCTGAATTATTATTATTATTATTATTATTATTATTATTATTATTATTTTGCTTCTTGTCTTTTTTTGTACTTTTTCAATATATAGCTTTAACCATGTTTTAAACCCACACTAATATATTATTTAAGATTGCAATAGTCAATAATGCATAATGATTTATCTTGCAGGGTACACATAAGCTTTTTATTTTTATCTGTTAGCATAGATCATCAATAATATATTTTTGATAGTTGCATAATTCATCATATTTCTTGTGCTAGTGCAGATGCATAATCATTAAACTAATCATGTACTTTGTTTGGAATTTTAAATCTACAAATGTATAGCCAACATCACTTGCATCATTAATATCCATTACATTATTCTTAATATATTGTATTTTTTTCGGTATAATCGATTTGTGGTTTTTAATAGATAGATTTTGTAACTTGGTCCACCCATAGAAACTATTAGCATCAAGACACATTATAAAATTAACATTTGTTTACAATTATGATTACCTATTTCTCCTCCCTTTCCTTTTAATAGCTTAACAACTTCTTCCTGATTTTAGTCGGAAAATTAATCTTTGTTTGCGATGGCGTGTGAGCTTATTACGATGCTAATATCGCCTCTTGTATCTTTCGTCGTAGACAGTACATATATTCATCTGCTGTAATTCCAATTTTTACCCAGTGGTTTTTAATACAGCAGTACTAGCTAAGTGTGATACACTTAATAATACGTTGTATTTAATTTATAGTTTTCACAACACTTTTCTGTGAAGTCGGTAAAATCATTGTATAATAGCACAACAAATTGAAACAAAAAGTATGAAAATTAGACTCCCAAATTTTTAAATTTAATTCAGGTTTTGAAACAAAATATCAACCTCTTTTGTTAAAAGAACCAAAAGAATTAATATTATTTAATGTATATCAATGCATAGAACAAACTATACCGCAAAACCCAACTCAATTTAAATTTGAACTACGAAAGAGCTTTAATTCTCAACAATTTGATATACCCAAATTTTGTTGCCTCAAACAAATAGAGATGATAATTTAGGTCACAGAAAGAATTGAGATTTTTTTAACTATTGTAATGTTAATAATTTTTGTTTGATAAATGGTAGGGATGAAATTTTCCTAGAGTAAGTTATAACTTTGATATTTCAAAACAGACTGTTTCGATATATATATATATATATATATATATATATATATATATATATATATATATATATATATATATATAAGCATATACAATTTACAAAAGATGTGCACATGAAAACGCAGATGTGTTTTTTTTATTATTATTCCTGGAGAGCTTATTAAAGATAGACCAATGTATGCTATTCATTGTGCGAAAAGAAAACAAACAGTCTGTTAATGTTGGGACAAATATAAATGCTATGGTTGATTTTGGATTTTTTGTAGCAGAGAAATACTTTTTTAATACCATTTTAATTACATGTGTGATGAAGAACGTGAGCAGTAATGAAAGATTCCAAACATCTAAATAAATGAAAAAAAACATAACATTTCAAAGAAAAATTGATGAAAATACTAGAATCATTAATTGTACAAGATGGTTTAATGTTAAAGGAGAAGCAGGAAGTATAGTGTTTTAAGATATTTTATCCATCTCTTTACTAGCTGCAAGAAGATTTGTTAGTTTTAATTCCTGTGAATATATTTATATATACACTAATCAGTGCTAGTTTTACAACTCTCCGCTGTTATTACTATTTGAAGTACTAAATTGAATTTGAATAAAAAAAGGAGTGAGTATAAAAAATATAAATAAGTTAATTAATATTTTTAAAGATAAATTAAAAATCTTGATAACACAATGGAAATACGAATGATAAATATGTCAGAATTATTGGTGACAATTTATAGACAAATCGTTTAAAATATTTTTAGGTAACTGAGCTTTTTTTATTTATTTATTTATTTTTATTTTTCGTTTTGTTTTACGCCTAGGTAGTAGATAACACGTGTTACTTTCGTAACACAACTATGTAACCAAAACTGGAATCATAACCGTCTGATGAAAGTGTAACCTGGTTATCCACATGCTTGTCAAAGAACTCATGTCTTGGACTTTTATGCAGCAGAGCACGTGTGAATAACGAAAGCCTCCAGTGTTTGGTGACTCGATCAACAAAGCAAGCATGTACGCATCTAAGTCACGCACTTGATTAGTATGCACGGTGAAAATAAAATCATGTTAGGACATAAATTTCTTGCGTGTATCGACACACACAGAGAGACAAAATACGTGCCCGGATGAGATCCTTTAACACCAGTCAACATGTAGTAAGTTTCCAAAAGATTTTGCGTTCTTCTTCTTTTAATTCTGCCAGATTGAATGAAGCAGAAAGGAAACTGGAGCACGTGTCAGTGCAAAGCATTTACTCGTATCCACCTTGTCAACAGTCGAATGCGCAAGAACTCTTGCATCTGATTCCTCAGTTAGGCACTGACGATTAATTTGAGCTCGCACAAGAAGTGTTGCGTTTTTTTCACTCTGTTAACAAATTATTAGTTGGCTCGAGCAAGGAGTCGTAAGTCTGAGTCATATAATTATAATTGAGTATTTATGTTTGTAATGAGTATCTGTGATTTTATTATTATTGTAGTTTGCACGTAAGAGCCATTTTACACTTCGTAAACAACAGGGGTCTTATCCTAATTTTTAGGTAGATAGTGATTGACTTTCTTTACTTATTGTGTTTGAAGCAGCTTGAAAGAATTTTAACTTTGATACATCCACAAAAAGTCTGAGCTTCTCTATTTTTTTGTAAATTTATTCACCACTTTTTATTATGAGCATGGACCCTAGATGAAAAACACATAGGAAAGACGGTTCTTTTAAATATTTTGTTTAATTTTTGTCTGGCTCCCCGAAAAACAGCAATGTTGAGATTCAGACCGATAGCCAGCTCAAAGAATGTAGAAGGGGCCCGGTAGAAGTTAGGGGGCCCATCCAATCATTTTATAATTCATCACCATATTATGGTTCATTTGCAAGCCTACCGTAAAAATTTTAGGAGGGCAGTAAAACTTTAGGGGAAGCCCGCCGCCCCTAGACTACCCCTGGATACGGGCCGGTTGAGATTCATGTTTCAGAGTGAGTTCTATTTTCAGAAATTTATAATAGAAAAAATGCATAAAATGTCTGGTCTTGGTCCTATTTTCTGTAAAATGAACACAGAAAATAAACTAAACACGAGATTTTTGTACACCCTCAAGTAAAATATTTGTATGAAAGCTAATATTTTCAAAATAGCCATGGAATAGAGAAATATCAATTCATAGCAGTTTATCTTAAGTATACAATACAAGTAAAGTTAACTACTCATCTATCGTATAACATATACAGAGATTATAAGGTTTATGTTTACGAAAAGAGACACGTGTTTCAGAAATTACGGTACACACTTGGATAATCAAAGTCCTAGCCCTTGCTGCCTCTCACAACCACTGAATATGTTAATTCTTGTCAGCTTTCACGGGTGCAAATGTAAATTGGCTTACAAGAATTTTTGTGGAGAGTTTCCCATTGAGCTCCAATCTTCTTAGTCAACTGTCGGACCTGCTTCTGCATGGCTTACGCTATTGTAGTATGCCATGCAAGTATGTAGAAATCTGGTTTCTTTTCTCACAAAATTGTGCTTTTCTGTAAACTTTCTGTTAGAATAATTCATCATAACATTATCCCACGAATTCAGAGAGAGATATTGTTTGGTAACGTTCATTAGAATCATGCAATTGGGCCTCATGAGTTTATGATTTTAGTACGTACTACGGAAATAAATTGTTAATTCACATAATAATCTGGAACGAAAGCGAATTTTTAATCCTGTTTACTGCAATAGTTAAATTAGAGGGATTACCTCGGACGATTCATTCATGGAAATAATCCGTTAACATACATACTCACGACTAAGAGTGACTTATGTCCATCAGTTACTCCACACAATAACTCTTGACCGAAGTTGTTTTTTTGCGATGGATAGCTAGAGTAATTATTCTGTCTGAGTTCGTTAATTAAATTAGTACATTAACATGTTCACGGGTAATGATGGTTTACGTCTGTCTATTACTCCTTGTTATAACTTGAGTGAAAGCGAAATTTTTAAATTCTGTTTATTTTAAATATATAACTAGCACGATTATCTTGATTGAGTTAATTAATGGAGTCAATCCTTTAACATCTTCGTAAGTAATAGCTACATTATTAGTTTCCGTTACCGGTTAAGATGTTAACGGATTAACTTCATTATTAAAGAAATCAGTCCAAATAATCGCTCTAGCTATCTGTTATAAAAATAGCTAGATCTGTTTAATTAAAATACTCTCTTACAGTACATAGAGAGCCACCACTAAATTCGCCGTTACAAGTTAAGATATGGACATATTGACTTCACTAACGAACTATGCAGAGATAATCACTCTAGCTGTCTACTGCAATGAACAGAATTCAAATACTTGCTTATACATGGGATATGGGATATAAACAAATTATGGTTAAAGTCACCGTTATCCGTTAGTAGGAGAAACCGGGGACAATTGTAACAATTTTTTTATTTTATTTTTCTTCTCACGTGTTTATGCTTCAATAAGTATGAAAATTATACAATATCGTAAGTAAAGCTTTGTTACTCCATTCAATTTTTTTTTCAAACATGACAACTTCTAATATAGAAAGTTGCGAAGCATTTTATGACAGTATCTGTCTTGTTACAAACGTCCCCGGGCCCGGGTCAATTGTAACATCATGTTTTTAATGAAAAGTGCAATATTAAATATATATATGTTTGTGTGTGTGTGTGTGGCATGGTAAAACAATATATATGGTTAAATAATACTGATATTAATAACAATGACTGATAGGCCGAGCCGGTTGACACCACTATTTCTAATTCGATAAAGATTTTGCATAGCTATCGTAAAGAATTAATCGATTTAAGCAGTGTTTAGTAGTTTTCATCGGTTCAGGTGAGTAGTGCCACGTTTTTCATGCTCCTTCTTGATTATGACCCGTGTACTCTAAATCATATCCTTTACTTTTAACAGTTTTCTGAGCATATAGAAAACAACTGAGAAAGGTGATAAACTTCCTTCTATCGCTTGTTGAAATCGAGGAAAGCCGCCTGCAGTAGACCCGTGAGGCTCACGTACAAGGCAAGTATACACTATATTCACCATTTGCCAACATTATTTTAGTATGAGCAGCGATGAGAAAGTTATTTTTCAAAAGTAGCTGCTCTACAGCTACATGATAAAAATTGTAGCTCGCTATAACTATTAGCTAGTTTTCCAGAAACGTATTCGCTACTTAAGCTCTTGTCACAAATACAGTTTACTTGGCATCATGCATTATAATACATATGTCATGGCATTTACATGCGTAACTGAACTTAAAAGTTTGGTTAAAATATTACATAAAAGCTTTGTCTGTCAATTTGCATTTCACAGTAAAGTGTACATTTTGTCTGCTCAAAATTTGTAGCTAGCTATTGTAGCTTCGCTACAAATATCGCGCTACTTCTGAACTGACTATGAGTTATATAAGTAACAATTATCACCTAGTATGTAACTTGTGTCATATACTGTATACAGTGATGAAAATTTTCCGATTCATGAAAACATACTTCACTAATTCCTACATCGTGGTTTAGCCGTGATATGAGGTGGAAAATTTATTTCTATATTTTTCCGGAAAATTTTCCGTTCTAAACAAATTGTTAAAAAGTGAAAGATCGTCTAAAGAATCTGAAAATTTTCAAGGCACAGACATGGTGCAGTACTATGGAGGAACAAGGGAAACAATTTTTCATGAATCGAAATATTTCCTGTCTTCTATGGAAAAAATGAAAAACGTTTTATGAGTCGAAAAACTTTCATTTTGAAGCAAAAAGTGAAACAACTTTTTGTGAATAGGAAAGTTATATAGCTCTGTAGGAACAAGTGAAAGGAATTTTCGTGGATAGGAAAATTTTCATTGTGATGTAGAAACAAGTGGATAAACTTTCATCAGCCGGTCAGTTTTGGATATTATGTATAGTGTTGTTAGGTGGAAAATTTTCCACTATATTTAACTGCACATTGAGATATAAAATTCAATTCCTGTATAGGAAAATTAGACAACAACAAATTATAATTTTCCAATTAGCTTTCGGAAACCGGAAAATTTTCTATTTCAAGTTGGGAAGTAAAACTTTAGACAGTGTGTGTGTGTGTGAAGTGCAGGGAACATACATCGAGTTCGTAGAGAACAAATATCTCATTCCAATATTTAAAATTTATCAAGAAATCGAAAACAAACCTTTGTGAATTTATAAATTATTTGAAAAACAGAAAATTCCACTATTTCTTCACATATAGGCCTGCCTATGTAATGAAATAACTACATAGAAGTTTCTTATGAAGATTATTTTTGTAACAGAAAATAGGAAGAAATGCTTTGACTTTATAATGTTTAACACTCGTAAATCACAATTTAAATATTGGAATTTTGTAGAGCAGATATTTGTATCGTAAAACTACCATTATTATGTATAAAAATATTGGAAATAATGACGATTCCATAGAACAAGTACACACATATATAAAAAGTAATATGTTTTTTATTTTGTAAATTAAAATGAAATTACTTGTTGCCTTTAGAACGCAGCGCTAATAGTACAGCTTTTTACATTTCTTTTATTATTTTATTGGAAGAACAACTACACAAATCAGCTTCCTTATATTTTACTTTCTCTTCTGAATGAATATATGAATAAATAAATGTTTATTTCCAGAAAATGGTCTGTATTTGTATTCATGATTTATTTAAACTCGAATTTTGGACAGTCAAATATTTACAGTAGGCACTTTATATTATCTCTACTTATTTATAAATGTTGAAGTATGTAAATCTAGAAAAGTAGGAAAGCTATGAGAAAACTTTGTCTTACGCGTATTAAACTGACGAAATATAATTTTGTGAGACCAAAAGTGGATTCTGAGGGAAAAACGCACTAGATTTCACTTCATGAAACTTTTTAAGACAATACTTATTACCAATAAATTTTACGGTTAACCAACGATGTACGGCTAACCAACACCTGACTTAACAAGAACTTTGTTTTGTAACAATCCTCTTCACAGCCGAACCAAGGATTTCTTTAAGGAGAGAACAGATACAGGAAGACTCACTAAGCCGGACATACAGTTACTTCCAGGATGGCTCATCTGAGCCGAGTCGAACAGAGTGGATAGCTCACCGCAACCTAGCCGGCTATGTGGTGCGCATTACCGAGCTTGTATTGGGTACCTCTACTAGAAGGATATCACCCCAAAAATCCAACTAGATATGTGTCAATTGTTGAGGAGATGTGCAACTTCTAATGCTACTTTGAGAATTTGCGTTGCAGATATCTAAAAGGTCAAAGGTATTTTTTAATTAACTTCGCTGCAGCGCACCTTCAATAATATTGACAAAGAAAACATTGATGTTACCCACGACAGTATTGCAAAACCAAACTTTTGGTGTGCTATAGAAATTATAGGCATTTTGTATCAGAAGATCAAGACAACACCAACTGATGATGTCTTAAAGATATAAATGTGGCAGACCATGAGAAAAATATTGACGAGGCAGGTTCCCAAAACTGAATGCTGAACACAGTTGGCAGCGAGTTCAGTGTTTTTCTAGGTATACGTTTCCCCTCGAAGTTGAAACATCACCCTGTGCAGGATCTCAAATATACTAAATACTGTCCCACTATGGCCTCAACTCACTTTCATTTCTCTTCAGACAAGCTTTTCTATAGGAAAATGTGAAAGATATCTCACTTTTGAGTACCGTACATAATTTATCTTTAAAAAGAGGATAAAACCAGATTTTTTTTTAAAAAAAATATCGGAATTCAATGTATGACTTGCATCATTACTTTGAACCTGAGACAAAAGCGATTTAAAAACAGTAGAGAACAAACCTCATCTCCTCTCGTAAAATACTAAGTGGGAATGTTCGGAGTAAGGTGATGGCAAGGGTATTATGTAACTGAGTGCATTTTTGTGAGATGCAATTGACTCTAGCAAGCGGTGATACTATTGAGAGCTATTAAGACATTTAAGTGGAAAAAATGTGAGATCGTCGTGAAAACTTATGTAAGATGGTTCTGATACACCAAGACAACAATAAAGTCCATACTGGTAAGAAATAAAATGTCTCACCAAATTTAATACCCTCAAACCTTTTCTCTATTTTATATTTATAATAATAATAATAATAATAATAATAATAATAATAATAATAATAATAATAATAATAATAATAATAATAATATTTTTATTGCATACTGGAAATTACAGACAGAACTGCCCACTTACGATTTTCTGACAAATAACAAAAATAAACATAATACATTACAAAATACAAATGATACAGAAAAGGAACGAAAAATCGTGTATAAAATAAACATGCTGTTATATAAAAGAAAATAATACTCTCAGCTGATAATAAAATGATTATATAACTGTCTTTGCATATTACTAAAATTATGATCAAAAATGTCAACAACACTGGCAAAATCATTGACTACTGATAAAATTTTATACAAAGGAACATCATTGAGAAACTGAATAGGTTTAAATATTTTCGGATTTCTTATATGATAACTGGTTGTATACAGAGTTATTATTCATACCAAATTCAAATTACCGTGAAGAATTGCATGTAGAATTTTAAGACCCGAAATAATCCTTCTTTCAGACAACCTTAACATACCTAAGGATATCCTAACTTCATCCAAAGACATACCTTCATAACACTTAAGCTTCCAGCATAACCAAGCAAGAAAAAGATGTTGAATTGTCTCCAGAGTAGTAAATATATAATCTATATTTCTATTCCATATGATTGATCAATATTCAAGATGAATTCTAACATTGAAATAATAAAGAATAATTCATGTTTTAACAGATTTAAAATCTTTGGATTTCCATGTAAGAATTTCAAGATTCCTTCTCGCTTTGGAAGTTATATTCTCAAGATGTTGTTTGGAAAGCAATTTGCTGTCAAAAACAGTACCTAAATCTTTAATAGTATCTACAATTCTAATTGGAGTATCATTTTTGTTGTAAATGAAAAAAGTTGGATTTGTTTTATTCGTAATATTCATTGAAAAGGTTTTGTTACAATTTAAAGGTAGTATTTTGTTTTGAGACCAAAGTAGTATTTTGTTAATATCATTTTGGAACACCAAACAATCATTCAAATTTACAATAATTTTGTAGATTTTGAGGTCATCTGCATACATCAAACATTTACAATCCAAATTTTCAGTTATATCATTAATAAACATAAGGAATAGAAGTGGTCAGAGATTTGATTCTTGCGAAACACCGGAGTATATGTTATATACGTCTGAAAGATTACCCTTATACCTAACCACAAACTTTCTTTGGGACAAGTATGATACTAACCAAGTAATAAATACAGTGGAGAGATCATAATGTTTCAATTTGTAAATTAAGATGTCATGTGGTAACTTATGAAAGGTATTAGAGAAGTCGAAATAAATTACGTACATCGATTTGACCATTACTTTTAAAGATAGGAAGAGTATCAGCTATAAAACATGTTAAGTTAGTTGTAGTTGCTCTAGTTTTCATAAAGCCATGTTGATAGATCGTAGTATTGGGATAAACATGACTATACGAATAATTATATATTAACTTGTCAAAAACCTTGGATACGATACTCAACAGAGAAATAAGTCTATAGTCGGATAAATTTTTCCCATCAGTCTTGGTATATTACAGAAGTATTAGTATATTATTACATACATATCACAGATACTATCATCTTAAATCAATATTAATACCACCACTTTAAAACTAAGTTTATCATTCATTCAAGCACATTCACATGCATACAGGACAGCGTATCGATTTGGATAAAAATAATGTAATAGAAACCATCTAACTACAATATTATAAACATTTATTACACCTATTCGAGATTAAGACATAAGTTAATATGAACATGCAATCAACATATACACGAATGTATCAATCTACATATGAAATTAAATAATAACATTATGATTATATATATATATATATATATATATATATATATATATATATATATATATATATATATATATATATATATATATATATATATATATTCGCTTAAATCTTTGAGGCATATGGTATGAATTAAAACAATAATTATTTATATTTTACAAAATTATTACTAAGTAAATTTTTGAGTGAATATACGAGTCCTGTTTCGTAGTTAATGACGAGCGTTAATATCTCACTAAATATCAATGCACACTTATGTGGTGTCCAAAACATTTCACTCTTACTAATTTTTTCATATGCACACATGGCATTAGGTCACTGATCGTAACCGACACATAGTCTATTCGTAGATATACTTATTAATATATTTATATTTTTCTCACGTTTAGATTACTAGGGAAAAAAGTTGCCTTTACTCTTATGGCGACTATTTTCCTTCTTTGGTAATTTCACTTGAGGTACTAGTTACTTGACCAGGTTTGAACCGTTATCGCCTTATATCATGAGCTAAGCACACTTATTATTAAATTCGCACAACTCGAGGAAACGTGAAAACTAGTGAACAAGAATTTTTCAAGTCCAGGAAGATCTTCGTCCATGAGGACACAATTTTAAGGGTGAAAGCACTGGTTGAGTTTTAGGAGTTGTACAGGAGGGAGGGAATCACATGTATTTAATACAGTAGGATTTCATTTCACTGGTCTGAGGATAGATTTGGTAATCAATTAGGGTTACGTTGACCTGCCTTAAACCCATGCTACATACGGTTAGTGTAGCATAAATAATGTTAGTTATTACACAGGTTATTAAGAAATATTACACAAATTAAAAAGAATATACAACATGCGGCGGTATTTTTAATATTTACACTTCATATTTATCGGATATCCCACGACCGTGGCAACCACGAACCGTTCGGGGAAAAGTACCAAGAACCTTTTCACTTATAATCATTTACTCAATTCCATATTATACATTTTACTTCAATAATATATTCACATATATTCATATTCATATCTCGACATATACATATATTCATTAATTATTTAATTGTTCAAGTTATTAACCCCAACAAATCGAACATTTACGGTCGCAACGCTTTACATTTTACATCGGTTATTTCATATATATATATATATATATATATATATATATATATAATTCAATTTATTTCCCGCGCATAAAGATAAAATTAATATTTCTAGATATTCAGTTTAAAACAGTGGACATTCAATATGTGAGGCAGGCACATAAACAAAAAGAGTATAGTTATAAATATAACTATAGATACTGACAAAACTTTTGGGCCCAGATAACTACAACATATACATTTAGAGGTACCAGTGGAAACAAATTTGGGAATAGTTAACAATTTGACGGAGGTTCTAACTAGACAAGGACAGAAGGAAACGTAAGAAAATTTAATCATAGATCGGACCATCGCTCGCTCCTGCCATCCGTCAATATGGCGGAAAACGTTTACTTTATACTTCACAACAACGAATACCTCCACGAATCGTGTCAGGCGACGTCTCAACTGATAATTTTGGTTCTAAAGCTATATATTAAGTAGTCGATATTTGTAAAGTTCAAAACTCGGGGAAGGGTTAAAATTTAATTTTAAAAATCTCGAAGAAGAGAGTAGAGGAATAGATAAGGAAGAGAGAAAGAAAAAGAGGCGGCAAAAGAATAAGCTAGGACACTAAAACAACGAAGATAAGTGGTCGAAATTCAACATACAACAACCCATTGCCAAATATTCTTTCACATGCCAAAAATTTGTTCTCCTTCTAAATAAAGTATCTCCAACGCAACAGTAAGTCTGTGCCCTCAAGGGAATTTTCTCAAAAACAGAAGGTTTAGGGAAATCCCCCTCCTCGCTGTGGAGACTCCGACACTACCGGGAATCAACATGGTTTCCTAATTTAGGATTTCTAAAAATAAGAATAAAATTATCCGACCCTGAGAAACTGATAAGAGTGAAAAGGGAAACAAAAAGCAAAAAGAAAGAGAGGAATAAATAAACAAAAGGAACAAACAATACTCGCTCCGTAACAAAAACGGGGGGACCCTGTATTGTGCAAATGAGATGCATGGAGTAAGTCGTGAGTGGGAACCCTTCACCCCTGGTGGGGTGATATTCATGAAGCTATCAGCTTATATCTAATTTAGTAGGAATATATAATCCATGTCTTACTTTTGAACATACAAGGTTCAATCAAAATGAGATGACTTTTATATCGGACTTCCGAAGAAAAATAAAATAAATACATGACCGTATTTATTATATATATAGAATTCCTATTTACGACCCCCTTTTCAGTTTTATTAAAATTAGAAGAAGAAGTAAAGAAGAGAAGAGAAAGATGGGATAGGAAGAAGAAAAGAAAGAAAAAAGGAAAGTAAGGAGATGAGGAAATAGGGAAACTGTTACTGGATATTTTTGAGAAATATGGTAAAGGAAAGTGGATAATTATCGAATTGGGATTATTTCCAATAGCTATTGGGTGAGTATTTGGTATTAAGGTGATCAAAGGTAGACATGTTAATCCATACCCCCCAGACCTAGATACATTTAACCCCAACTACCGAATTATCCCAATCTAGCTCTGAGATAGATGGGAAAATTTAATTTAACAGTTTATTCAATATTTCCGAAAGTTCTTGACTAGTATCCAGCACTTGAAGTATAAATGATGAAGTTGATGGCATGTTATAATTGACTACAGAAAAGAACAAAAAAAAAAAAAAAAAAAAAAAACAATAAAGCAACACACATATTTGTCAAAGATTTTGACTTTCCAAGCTCTTCCATGCTGATCATTCGTTCAGGCTATTTCCGTCCTTTTTTGTATTCTTTATAGAGCCAACTTAAATGGAGTTAGTATTGACTTTTCAAGACTTTAATTGTCAACTACCATTAATTACAGTAAGTCACACATATATATGTCAAGAGAATTGGTGCACTTAATACTAAACCTACATTTCACTCACACTCACATTCATACAGGACAATGTACACTTCAGGTTGCATTTAGTTGAATTAAACTAACCTAACTACATTTCTATAGACATTTATTACATTCCAAGAAAACATAATTTGACAGAACAAGGAAAAATTTCGATACATGAAAAGAAAATAATAATAGTAATAATAATATGATTTATAGACATGCATAGAAATCTGTTACTTTTCAACAATATCGAATAACACATTTATTTTTACAGATACATTAAGAGTTGGACTACGTTACAAAACAAAAAAATCGACAGAACGAAATACGAAGAAAAAAATTCAAGAGTCAACATTGAACATATTTGAGATTCAGTACGAACTAATACATATCAATGTGAAAGAGGAAAGAAAAAATATAATTGGTTAATCATTTTTAAAAAACTTTGGAAGCATTGTTATGGAGTCTCTATCCCAAGAGGGGAAATTTCGACAATTTTATGAGTCCTTTTCTCACGTCGATAATAGCTCCTTTATCAACTCTATACACTATGATTGGCGTCCATGAGAGTAGTTAGTCGTTTGTCTTAACTACAGACAAAAAATTTAGTTGCTTCACATTATATATATATATATATATATATATATATATATATATTCCACTAAGTAACTTAACGCACTTGGATGAAATTTCCAAATTTCATGAGATTTAAAATATCGAATCCAGTCCCAAACCTCGGGAACATATTTCCATTGTACTATACGATATCTGAATGGAGCTAGGTCTCTGGATCTATCCTAGGTCCTGTATTCACATTACTAAATTATTAACCACATTTCAGTTCAAATTAAGATCACTGAATTTTATTTCTGGTTTATATCATGGAGTCAAAATATTCTAGTCACTGAACTGACGAATGACTCATAGTTATGTTTCCGGTCGTAGGGGAAGGATTTGGGGCACACTGCTTCATAATTCACTGATTTCGTTATGGTTTCACAAAAATAACTTTAGATACGGATTAGGGTTATTTTTACGACCTGTTACTTGTTCTATTTACATGCAACATTTAACATAGTATTAAAATTTAATAGTTACGAACATTAATAACAAATCCGTAAGGTGTTATTTATTACAAATTGCACGGTAAAACTCTACAATCACAAAGAGTTAGTCAATATCGGGTGTCAAAAATCTATGACAACCTAAAACAACCAGGATAAATACCGAGCCCTTTACACACATATTCGCTCATAAATATATTCATATTACTCAATATAATAAATTTTATTCTAATATCAATCTTAGTATTTCAACGACACTTAATTTTCTACATAACCTTTTCATATTCAATAAGTATTCACATTTTCTTGGCTCAAAACAACCAAAAAAAAAACCTGACTAACAAAAATTCTTTTTCTTCTAATAAGGTTGCAACATTGAAATGTATACATAAACCCGATAATCGACAAAGATTCAATTTACTAAGATCCGCGTATAAAGAAATGGTTGATATTATTTAATACGTTGTCACAAGAAGTGGAAATACAACAAATAGAACAGGCGCGTAATTTTTCAAACTATGTAAGCATACATATATAAATGTGTATACAGAGAAAGAAAAAATCAAGATTATTTGAAATTAGTGGGCCCAAACTACTAATACATACACACCATGTAACCAATCAATAGAAGGAAAACCAGAAGTCAGTAATCAATGGGTATAGTTTGTACGATCGATGAACAATAATCAAGTTTCTGGGAATCTGAAATCGTAGTGTACCCCCTCGTCAGTCCCTCCCATGGTGGGTTGAGTATCGTGAAAAATGGTCCTGAGTTGTTCTGAAATACCGGGAAATACCTCCACGAATTGTACCCCTCGATGTCTCAGTTAGTACATACGATCGAAATAGGTGATATGAACATTGTATACTTTCATGAGTTTCAAAAGCGGGGGAGGTTGAAAAAATACTTTAGAGAAGGAGTAGAAGAAGGATAGGTAAAAAGAGAGGAGACAGAACACTACAACTACGAAAGATAAGTGGTCGAATTTATGTAGACAACATACTATAACCAAATATTCTCTTTTATGCCAAAAGGGGTTCGGCTTACCAAATAAATAGCTGAAAAACAAATATCTTCAACAACGAGATGAGTCTGTGCCCTCAATGGGATTTTCGGAAAGACAAAGGCTTTAGGGAAATGCCACCTCTCACCGTATCAGGTCAACGCAATTGAAGACCCTGGCCGTACAGGAAGGTTAGTGTAGATTCTTAATTTTGGGAATTTCAAAAAGAAAAAAATCATCCGACCTCTCAGAAACTAAGAAAGTCTAGAACAGTAATGAAACTAGAGTAAATAATAGCTAATATATCCCTAACGAGTAATTTGCCAAAATAAAAAAAATAAATAAACTGAATTTTGGATCGGTGATTTCAGTGACGAAACATCACCGATGGCTAGCCTGCGCAGATATGCCAAAGTCTGGGACGTCGTTAATTTCCATCATCTAATTAAACTAAGAAAAGAAACGAAAATACTTAAGAGGATTAGGGGTCGACGTCCGGGTACGCAATGGACCTAGATATTAATTTAGTAGTGGTCGATTTAATTGGATAGCCCTATCCGATCCATTAGCTATATGAACACTGCACAGTAAATAAGGTAAGCAAAGAAGAAAAATCTCGGAGAGTCAATGAATGTTAAAGGTACAACTGACCAAACCTGTACTTTCCGATGATCCCAGGATTTGGCAGTTATTCTTCTTAATTATCATTTCTGTAAACTTTCAGAAGTAATTCCTACATGATGCTACCCTATCTGCTGAAATTTTTCAGAACCGGAGCTGTTAATATGAGATATTTAAATGTGAAGTAACATATAATTCCCAACTACATATTACTATCCAATAGCAAACTCGGTTGGATGAATGTATCAGTGTAGAAATCAAAACGCGAGAGATTTTCAGTAAACATATTCTTATTCTCAATATATAATATACACTGGGCCTATCCGTTTAAGTACAGGTGTCCTATCATATCATTCATTTCATATTATAATCGTATTATTATTATATCATTACATTTATTCATTATTTACTCATTTCCACGATGTAATATTTTACAGACACCTTATTACATACATTTACACGCAGGCCATACACATATTACATTATGCACTAATAAATCTATAATTATCACAATCCATCACGCTTAAACTGCTACACGATAATATTCATCGAATCACGGACTTTTGTTCCGAAACACCAAATTATATTTACTTCGCAGTAAAAAAAAATCCATATGTGTATTCACTGAAAGTTAAATTGTCAACGATGATTTTATTTCTGATTTGCTGATAAAACTAAAGCAACAATGAAATCTCTCCACAGCAACGGGAAAAGGGAATTTAATATTGCATTTTGAAACAAATAGTAACATCATGTAGGCTTACTTCTATTAAGAAAATAGGCGTTCTTGATTTCAGTGGATATTTTGGTTTCTAATTGACATAGCAAGCTGGAATTTTCAGAACAGTAAGATCTCATGCCATTTCATATGAATGTATACTCATATGAACCGAAAACCATGTCTACTGGATATAATTTAGGAATAAGGGACCGAAATCAAAACCCTAAATCGCTAACTCATGCAATAACGTGATGTCAACAAACAATTGATTACCGAAAACGAACACAATGGCGCTGCAGTAGAGACATAATTTACTGTGTACTAAAATATACCCTTACTCTTATTAATCAGAACTATAATATTTACTCTGGTTTAGTATACTTCGAGTTAGACAAATGGTACTAAATTAACGCATGTTAACACACTGTCCTTACAGTTAAATTATGCACTCACTCAGAACTACTAACTACACACACCACTATAAATACTACACATAAATACTAACTAAACAAGCACCATTCACTATAGGCATGTTAAAGACAAGTACCTTCAAACACATTACTCCTTGTCGGTATATAAAGTTGGTTCTATTAAACTTTAGGGGGACAAAATGAGAAGAGTAAACCCTAGGTCCAAATGACCTGGCCAATTATTTAAAACATGTTTACTGGAGTTTGAAGCCCTGGGGGCACTTTAACAAAGTTTATTGAGGGACCTTTCCCCTGAGAGGGGAAAAGGCCCTAAAACAAAATAACTAATCCATTCCCCCGCTAGAATTGGTTCAATTCGGAAAAGGAATAGGAGCCCTTTTAGTTAGATTAAGCTGCCATTCTGCTGATTAGTATTACAGTATTAGTACATGCAATTATTGAAAAAAAATCACATTCACATTATACACTATAGTATATGTACTCAACCAGGTCGTATTTCACCTAATCCCTAATTGCCACTAAAACTGAATTCGCTGTTACTGTCACCAAACCAATTTATAACTACAGAACTGGTCTTCTGAACGATTTCGTACTGAAACTAAACTGTCTACAAGTTTGATCGGATGACGAGCAATATGCCGTGTGATGAACTGGTTCCTATTTCGCCTTGGTTTTACCGTTCACTCAACGAGAATGTAGGTCTACAGGCTCCTATATAATCATATAGCGTTTAACAATGAAATTAAACTGGATATTACTTGAGATCGTTAGAATTTCCGTCCTTTTCCAGCAGATACGAGGAAGGAGAAATCACGAGCTGCGCCTACTGAGATGGTTTTGATGAGAATAATAACACTGCGCCGAAAACGACAGGGATAGAAGTATTCATCAAATCAGGGCGAAATCTTTCAGCCGCGGAAATTACAAAGCAAATAGGAATTGGTGAAATTCAGATATAACCGGATCTGAAAGTGACTATTGATTAGTGAGAGGGGGTGAGGGAAAGTTTAGTTACCTGGCCAAATTCTACATTGGTCTGAAATTAAGAAAATTTATATCCAATGGCGGAACTATGTTTCGGTAAGACGTCAGAATGGTAAACCTTGTAACTATTCAACTTGTATATGCGAAAATGGGATTTACAATTAATCAAAATATAAATAAATATTTTATTCCGTGAAAATATGATTCCTAATGAGACCTTTCGATTCATTACATTAATTTGAAGTAAAGAGGATACATACATCGTGTAATTAAACCGAAATCGATTTTTTTTTTAAAAATTCACTAGGTACAGGGTGAGGGAAAAAAGTTGCCATTACTTTCAACTGTAATGGTACATTACAAGAGGTTCGAGGAAGGTATGGAAAACTAGACTAAAGTCAATGAAAGAAGAATATCCTAATTGGGGATTTGCCAAAATAAGAAAGAAAATTAAATAAATTAAATTTTGTACTGGCGAGTTAATAGAGCCAAAATATCACCAGCCGCTACCAGTACGCAAGGGTGCGAACCTTGAGGTGTCAACTAATTTCAAATACTAAGTCAACTAGAAGGAGAAGTGAAAATTCAGACATTGGAGATTTTCTGACGACCTGGCACGGTATTACTAAGGTTTACTGTAATTGATTTACTATATTATTTGATCCTATCCACTTTGTTACCTCTACGAACAGTGGTAGCTTAGCCAGAATTAGATGAGGTGGAAAATGTTTTAAAAGTTGCCGGATATTTTCATTAAAGCAAACCAAACGCATGTATTTCGACGACATCAATTCTTCAAACGGCTAGTATGTTCCGTGATCGATAAGAAAATATCTCGACTTGTTTGCTATATGATGCTATCCACCCTATCAGACTAGATTCTCAATGAATAGGTACTATTACTATTGAACGCCAAACCACGAAGTGCGAATATAGTCCGTTAACTACCCAACACATTCATCCTCGTGTGAAGTTCTAGTGTAGGGGTCAGTACTCGAAATATTCATTATTATATATATAATCGATACTTTAACTTGTGGCAACAAATACATTAAGGGATGTCTTATTATTTATTCACATTCATTTTAATATATATATATATCAGTATATCAAGGACTATTCAAAGCAGTCATATCATATAGTCATAACTTATTCGCCACTACAGAAATTAATCGCGCACTGACCAATACACGAGGCATCACACGAACCCGTAACTTCTTACTACGAAAGCCATACTATATTCCACTTCACAGCTTAATAATTTCATATATAGTCAAAGAAAAGCAATATTATCAACGATAATATTAATTAAACACGTTTATATTGATATGACAACAATGAGGTTTATTCTACAGCACGAATAGGAAAGCAATTAGCATCGTAATCTGGAAACGGAAAAATAGCATCACATATTCTATCTTCTGCTTAATAATGAACGCAAAGTTTATTTTTGTTAATATTTCAAAATGAAATGAAATCTTTAAGTTTAAGAAAATTAAACCGGTCATGCCTGTTAGGCTAAAGGAGACGGTGATAATGAGAAATGAGTGAAAGGGTGGAATGAAGAAAGCGGGAGGAAACGGGAGAACCCCGAGAAAACCCTCGAGCACAATGTTTGTTCACCACAAAGTCTACACGGCGTGAGCGGGGATCGAACCAGGGACCCTAAGCACCGGAGGTGAACGCTCTACCAGTGAGCCACCGCGCCCCCTGTTAATATTTCAATTACTGGACTATGTAGAACATTGTAATTTTTAGGAACGTTCAATTTTGAATTAATTTGTCTAACTATTTATTTATATAGAGCACAAATAATATTTACATATAATTAATCATAAAATTCGTCGGGAAAGAGAGGGAGGGGGAGAAGGAGACTACAATTAATGGATGATATAAAAACAGAAAGATCATACGCGAAGACGAAGAAGTTAGCGGAGAACCGTGGAGCATGGAAGCTTCTCAGTTGCGGCAAGTGACCTGCCAATAAAGGCAGAATACCTATGATGATTATGATGAATCATAAAATAAGGGTCAATTTCGTATAAACCAAATCACTAAAACATTCGAGTAACAGAAATACGAGCAGCGGATGATACTGAATTTGGACACAGTGGCGCTACTAGTATATAAACAACCCATGCACGACTAAATAAACCTTTGTATCCTCGTCGCCAAAAGTGCCTTTACATCGCCGTGACGGGTATGTGACCGCGCAGTACTCCAAGGAAGGGATGGTTGCATAAGAAATTGTGAATAATTTTGAAGAGTTTTTATTTTGACTAGGGAAATAACTTATGTATAAGGAGTAAAGGAACAGATTTAAAGCATCAGTACACTGTCATCTCTGAAAAGATTCGTATTTTCAGTTTTTCAGTTTATTATCTTCTATGTTCAGTTAATAACTGCTAAAAATTGCTACTAGCGCATGTCACTCTTCAGGAATTTACTACGACATGTTCGCAGGACACTTTTCTAAGTCCTAAATGTATGCGTCAATAATTTCTTTCGTCTCACTGTCCTTATTTCAGAATGGAAACTGATTACGCTGAACGTGAATATGTTTCGCTGTCGTAAAGCAAGGTCCGTAATAAATGTAAATAAGGTTCTTCTTATTAAAAAAAACAGATGTATTTATTATTTGTATAGCACAATATAATATAGTAACTAAGCAACATGATAATCCTTAACACCAGCAAGATTTTTCCAACAGGAGGGGGGGGGGAGCAAAAGGCCGATATAGAGTTTTTCGATTTATTGCGCTATATATATTAAGTTAAAATTCATAACATTTGTAATTGATAGCATATATCGTCTTACTTTTTAAAATCGCCACTGTAGCCTATTAGTCAGAACATTCATCTCCAGACATGATGTAGAGAGAAGAGAAGGAAAGAGATATGGTCAGTAGCGTAACTAATTTTCCTGCGCCAGGGATCGATTAATAATCGATTTACTCATACCCGCCGCCTGCCCCACGCATTTCAGCTGCTGCGTTATATATATGGTTCTATGTCAGAAGGGCAAGACGAAAGGGCGAGGACAGAAAGGCCGGAGTCAAAACAGGAACGATCAAAAGGACCCGCGATATAAGAGCTCAAGGCAAAACGGACCCGCATCAAACGGGCCTTGTTAAAAGGACCCTACGTCAAATGGACCGGTGTCAAAACGGGCCCCGCTACAAAAGGGCCTCAGTCAAAAGAAACCTGCTCAAAAGGTCTCCGAAACAAAAGTGCCCGAGTTAAAACGGTCTAGCGTCAAATGGGACCGGGTCAAAATGGCTCCGAGTTAAAAGAGCCCGGGTTAAAAGGGCCCTGGTAACTGCCTCCGCGACAAAACGCCCCGAGTAAAACCGCCCCGGGTCATAAGCTCCCTGCGCCAAAGGAGCCCTGTGCCAAAAGGGCCCGAGTCAATACAGCCACGCATCAAAGGAGCCGGGTCAAAAGGGCACGGGTCGAAACAACGCGTAACAAAAGGGCCCGAGTCAAAACGGACCCGAGTCTAAAGGGACTGGGTCAAAAGGTCTCCGCGACAAAAGACGGGAGTCGAATCTACCCCGCATCAGAAGTGTCCGGTTCAAAAGTGCCCTGCGTCAAAAGAACCCGGGTCAAAAGGACCCCGACTCAAAAGGTCCTGGGTCAAAAGAATTTGGTGACAAAAAGACTCGAGTAAAAAGGTTCCTGCGTCTAACGTGCCAGAGTAAAAACGCCCTCGCATTAAAAGAGCGTAGGTTAAGATGTCTGCGAGTCAACAGGGCTCGGGTAAAAGAGCCCCGAGTAAAAACAGCCTGGGCTAAAAGATATCCGTGGCAAAACGGCCCTGCGCCAAACGGGCCCGAGTCAAAACGGCCCCGCGTCAAAGGGTCCCGCAACAAAAGGACCCTAGTTCAAAAAAGGCCGGGTCAAAAGGACCCGCCTCAAAAGGGACCGATCTAAACAGCCCCGCTACAAAAGAGCCCGAGTGAAAAAGATCCCGCGTCAAACAGGCCTGGGTCAAAACTCTCCGCGAAAAAAGGGCCAGAGTCAAAACGACCCCGCGTCAAAAGGTTCTTAGTCCAAAGGGCTCGAGAAAAAAGGGCCCTGTGTCAAAAGAGTACGGGTCAAAACGACCCCGCCTCAAAAGGGCCCAGTTCAAAACAGTCCGGCGTGAAAAAGGCCCGAGACAAAATTATCCCGCGTCAAGAGAGCCAGGAATAAAACGACCCATCGTCAAAAAGGTCTGCGTCAAACGGGTCCAAGAAAAGGCAGCCCCACGTCAAGAGAGCCCAGGTCATAATGTCTCAGTGTCAAAAGGGCCAGGGTAAATGACCACCGCGACAAAAGGCCCCAAGCTAAAACGGCCCCGGGTCATGAGATCTCAGTGACAAAAGGGAACTGAGCCAAAAGGGCCCGAGTCAATACGGGCCCTGGTCAAAAGGGCCCAGGACAAATTGGCCCTGGGTCAGAAAAGGCCGGGTCATAGGAGCGGCCTCTAAAGGGCACAAGTGAAAAGGACCCCGCAACAAAAGGGCCCGAGTCAAAAGGACCGGTTTCTAAAGGGCAAGGGCCAAAAGAGCGAAGGAACGAAAAGGCCTGAGTCAAAATAGCCCAGCGTCAAAATTGTACGGGTCAAAAGGGAGAAAGTTAAAATGCCCTGTGTCAAAAGATCCTGGGTCGAAAGGAACCCTCCTCAAAAGGACCCGAATCAAAACGGCCCAGTGTGAAAAAGGTCTGGGTATAAGGGTATCCGCGACAAAAGGGAACGACTCAAAACGACCCCGCGTCAAAAGGGCTCGAGTTAAAAGGGGCCTGCGTAAAAAGAGCCCCGGTCAAAAGTATCCCGTTTCAAAAGGGCCCGAGTCAAATCGGAACAGCGTGAAAAAGTTCAGGTCAAAATCGTCCTGCGAGAAAGAGACCGGAGTAAAAAAGGACCTTGTGTTAAGAGAGCTCGAGTCAAAAGGGCTCTATGCCAAACGGACTGTACCAAAAGGGGCCCCGCTACAAAAAAGCCCGAGTCGAAAATTCCCGTGTCTAAAGCTCTTTGCAACAAACGTTCCCGGATCAAAACGGCCCCGCGTCAAAAGAGCTCGTGTCAAAAGTGTCCTGCGACAAAAAGACCCGAGTCAAAATGGACCTGCGTCAAACAGGCCCAAGTAAAAAGGGCTCCGCGTGAAAAGAACCCAGGTCAATAGGGCTCGGATAAAAGAACCCCCTGACAAAAGGCCCGGGTTTAAAATATCTCTGCAACAAATGGGCCCGAGTGAAAAGGACCTGTGTGAAAGGGTCTCCGCGACAGAAGGACCCGAGTCAAAATGGCTCCACGTCTAAAGGGCCCGGGTTAAATGGACTTGAGTTAAAGGGCACTGCGTCAAAAGAGCCCGGCTCGAAAGGATCCAGCGAGAAAAAACCCGACTCAAAAAGTTACTACGTCAAACGGACCCGAGAAGAAACGGCCCCGCGTTAAAAGAGCGCAAGTCAAAAAGTCTGCAGGTCAAAAGGACCTAGCGACAAAAGGCCCCGAGTAGAAACGGCCACGCGTGAAAAGGAGCCGAGTCAAAAGACCCCGCGACAAATGGTCCCTACTTCGAAAGAGGCCGGGTCAAAAGGATGCAACTCAAAAGGGCACGGTTCAAACCAGCCCCGCTAGAAAACAGCCCGCGTCAAAAGTTCTCCGTGACAAAAGTACCCGAGTCAAAACGATCCGGCGTGAAAAGGGCCTGGGTCAAAACAGCCCAGTGTGAAATGTCTAGGTCAAAAGTCTCCGCGAAAAAAGAGTCCAAGTCAAAATGACCACGCGTCAAAATGTCCCGTGTCGAAAAGGCTTGAGTTAAAAGTTTCCGGAATAAAACGATCAAGCGTGAAAAAGACCTGGGTCAAAATGGTCCCGCGACAAAAAGAAGCGAGTCAAAAGGGCCCTACGTCAAACGAGCCCGAGTATAAACAGTCCCGCGTCAAGAGAGCCTAGAAAAAATGAAACATTCGCAATAATGTTACCTCCCCGGTTTTGAATGCTTAAGGCACCGGCTGAGAGTTACGCGGCTGAGCGAATGTAAAAAAAGAGCACAGGTCAAAAGGTCTGGTCAAAAGGCCACGCGAGAAAAGTCTCCGAGTCAAAAGATCTCCGCAACAAAAGGGCCAGAGTCACAACGACCCCGCTACAAATGGATACGAGTCAAAACAGCCCGCGCCAAAAGGGCTTGGTGAAAGGGCCCCGCGACAAACGGGCCCTACATTAAAAAAGCCCGGGTCAAAAGGACCCGCCTCTAAAGGACACGGGTGAAAATAGCCCCGCTACTAAAAGGCCAGAGTCAAAATGGCCCCGCGTCAAAATTGCCCGGGTCAAAAGGAATCGAGTTAAAAGAGTCCTGCGTCAAAGCAGACTGGGTCGAAAGAACCCTAACTCAAAAGGGCCCGAGTCTTACGGCCCAGCATGGAAAAGGTCCGGGCGTAAGTGCTCCGCGACAAAAATGCACGAGTCAAAATGGCCCCGCGTCAAAGTTACCCGGTAAATACGGTTTCACGTGCAAAAAGCCTGAGATCAAAGTAAGAGTGAAAATCAGGTATGCACGAGGGGATAATATCCCCTTCGTAAGTTGAAGTGATTGTGCAAAAGAAGGAGAAACATCTGTAGTTATTATTAACAAATAGTAAATTTGAATGGTGATATTAATTTTGTTAATTGTTCTGCAACAATCTCTATCGCTTCTCCATCAAAGTTCGCTTGCTCTTCCGACTTTCTGAATCAAACCTTATCTATTATTGACTTTCCCCTTAGGTCTAAAATTCCATTTCCACCCCTGGATCAAAGTATAGAATGAAAAATATTCTGTGGAAAAGATTAGTTTAATGCTGTTCTGAGAAGACATATGTGGATCTCTATACAGGGCATTGGGACAGAACAATAATATAGAGTTTTTCGATTTATTGCCCTATATATATTAAAAGTCATAGTTTATCATTGATAGCGTATATCCTCCTACTTTTTAAAATTGCCACAGTAGCCTATTAGTCAGATCCCATATTAGTCAGAGTCCAGATATAATGTAAAGAGAAGAGAAGGAAGGAGATATGCCCAGTGGCCTAACTAGTTTTACTGTGCCCTGGATCGATTCATTCCATTGGTGATCGATTTGCTCATACCCTCCTGATCCACGCATTTCAGCTGCTGCGTTATATATATATATATATATATATATATATATATATATATATATATATATATATATATACAAGGTTTGTCCGGAAAGTAATAGGACTGAGTCGATTTAAAAAAATTATTGAGCCAATCGTTACAATTCTTTGAAAACTTTCAAAATAGGCTCCTTCTGTGTCGATGCAGCGCTGGAAGCGCGATTTCCAAGCATTGAAGGCGTCACGGAAGTCATTCTCCGGAATAGCCTTGAGAGGCGCGGTGCAAGCTGCTTGGATCCCCTCTGTCGTCTCAAAATGCTTGCCTTTCATCGGGCGTTTCAGGCGAGGAATCAAAAAGAAGTCCGGGGGGCCACATCTGGGCTTTAGGGCGGCTGCGGAAGCGTTGCGATGCCGGCCTTGGTCAGGTAGCTGTTCACAAGAAAGGCGGTGTGAGCCGGAGCGTTGTCGTGGTGCAGCTTTCAGTCAGCTCCGATGTCTGGTCGAACCCGATTGACACTTTGTTTGAGTCTCTTGAGCACTTCCACGTAAAACTTGGCGTTGACGGTTTGTCCAGGAGGAACAAATTCATGGTGGACGAAGCCTTTGATGTCAAAAAAGACAATGAGCATCGTTTTCACTTTGGATTTGCTCATTCTTCTCTTTTTGGGCGAGGAGACGCCGGCGCGTGCCACTCGGAAGATTGCCTCTTTGTCTCGGGATCATACTCAAAGATCCATGATTCGTCACCTGTGATTAGTTTTTTTCAAAAATTGGGGGTCACTTTCACATATGTTCAAATTTTCTTGGCACAATTCCACTCGTCGCAATTTCTGGTCGTCAGTGAGCACTTTTGGGACAAACTTCGCGAACACCTTGCGCATGTTCAAATGCTCCGTCACAATTTCATGAACCACAGTCTTTGGTAAATTTAACATCTGGGCAATTAAACGAATACTTAGTCAACGGTCTGAGTTGAAAATTTCGCGCACATGAGTCACATTGTCAGTGTTTGTTGAAGTCGAAGGTTTTCCAGCACGGTCTTCATCGGCGACCTCTTCCCGGCCCTCCGAAAAGGCCTTGTGCCACCGAAACACACCACTTCTTGCTAAAGCATCATCTGGGTAAGCCTGCTTGATCATATCAAACGTCTCTGTCGCAGATTTACCGAGTTTAACACAGAATTTAATCGCGTACCTCTGCTCTAACGAACGCTGCATTTTCGGCTTGCACCACTCACAGAAACACGTAGCGCGAAAAAGCATGTCCTGACTCTCCGTGTGCTCGGAGACAACTGACCAGCCGATCGTTCGTTAGCTAGGAACGCCCTCTACTGGATTCAGTCAGTGCGCGCACGCTCCGAAGTATAGTCATGGCGGAATAAAATCAGTCCTATTACTTCGCGGACAAACCCTGTATATATATATATATATATATATATATATATATATATATATATATATATATATATATATATATATATATATACTAACAGTATACAAAGTTATTTTTATTAAGAAATATAAGTTTTTACTTATCTTTTTCCTAAGTTATCACTACATACTTAACTCGTAACTACTATCGTGGGGGATCAAATTTGACCTCCGCAAACACATTTCTAGCTGTGGACAATATATATATATATATATATATTGTTTCACTGAGGCTTCAGTCGTCTATTCTCAGTTGACCTTGCTAGGGAGCCGCGGTGGCTCAGTGATAGAGTATTCACCTCTGGTACATGGGGTCCTGGGTTTGATCCCAGCCCACGCAAAGTGAACCTTGTGCTGGATAAACACTGTGTGAGTGGGTTTTCTCGGGGTTCTCCAATTTCGTCCCACTTTCTCCATTCCACCATTTCATTCATTTCTCATTATCATTTCTCATTATCCTCCTTTAGCCTAGCCGGCATAATCGTGGGTCGTAAAACTTAACGGTTGCATTTTTTCAGTTGATCTTGATATTTCGTAGCTACTTGTTGTTCGTGTCCATGCACTTTGTTGTTTCGATAGTTTCGGACCTCTGGGGTCGAAATTTTCCCCAGGATAGTACTTGCGCTATACGTTTCCTGCATTACATTTTTTCTGTGGTTTTCTTGGGGAGTGTTACGGAGATGTGTGCAGAACTCGGAACTGGCAGATTTTGCAGAAGGTGGTTTCTTGCAATTTTCTATAGAATACTGGACGTTGCATGCTTAAATAGCCTTGTTTTTTTTACCATCTTTCCAACGAACCAAGAAGACTTCAGAGACGAGACTTCATGAGGAGTATTACGATGACTCTCGCTCAAGATCACCTAAAAGTAAGGGGCGAATGCGGGACACTTTCTCGTAGGCTTCGGCAGTCATTGTTACGACTAACTGATAGGAACATCAATGAAGACTGTCCACAAACAGATTCTCCAGCTAAAAGAAGGAGATGTACTATTTGTTCTCGAATTGATGACATAAAACGTTCTTGGATTTGTTCTATGTGCAACCGAAATGTGCATAAGGGTCAATAAAGAAAAATCACTATATGTACTGACTGTCAGTAGAAGAACTAAAGTGTCTATATTTGTTCTGTGTCTAATGGATATGTGATTAAGACACATTTAGGGGTCGTCCACATATTACGTAACGCGGCAAGGAGGGAAGGGGGTTCGGCCTTGCGTTATGAAGAGTGATAAGGGTGAGGAGGGGCTTTAGGTCTTCGCTACGTAACAGTTTTTTCTGCTGTATTTTTTTATTTTTATTCTCAGATTTATATGCAATCTTTTAAACAAATAATTTTATTGTTTTTTTCTTTTTTATAAATTAGCTAGAATACCCGTTTTTCATACGGGGAGAATACGTTTCATTTTGGATATATAGGGCACCAAAACTGTCACCATCAACTTACGGACTCCAAAAACTATGGATTCGACACAAATATCGGTCATATTCGATCACTTTTATATATCTCCCCTTCCCCAAGTTGCATGGCTAAATTTTAATTTAAACGGCATCGAAAGTGTTACTGTTCATCTGAGCGACCCCTAACACCATGGTCTTGACTCTAATATCAGTCATTTTCGAACATTTTGTATATGTCATCCTCCACTTTACCCAAGTTGTGGGGTGAATTTGGGTTTAAACTGCATCGAAAGAGTCACTGTTTATCTCAGCGACGCCGAAATTTATGCATTTGACACTAACATCGTTCATTTTCAATCATTTTTATATATTCCCCTTCCTCCAAGTTGCACCTTCAAACTAAAATGATAAAAAACATCCCAGGTCAGAACTTCATCTATGTTGAAAATTTGAACGAGATCGGTCGGGTGGTTAAGAGTTATTAAGTTACAAACGTAGTCACTTTCATTTTTATATATATATACGAGGGTTGGAACTTAAATAGTGGCAACACTGCTGTGGAGACACTATGCAATGAAATGTACTAGTGGCGCTGATAGCGCACGTTGTTGACATATCTACCTAGCCTCAGAGCAAATAGACTCGCCCGTCCCACGTCACTGGCAGGCATACAAGCGAGGGAAGCACAAATCACTTGTGAGCAAGCGGTCTAACGTAAAGGTGTCAAATTCGCTAGTGGAGAGTGGACAGTGATCCACGCCTGACGATTAGTGAGCTCGTCCACTAAACCGGATTAGCGCGTAAGACTATGCTTCGCATTCTGAAGGAACGCCTGGGCATGCGCAAAACTGCATCACAATGGGTTCCGCATGAGTTGATGGAAATGCAAAAATGGATGCGTTACGACGCTGCTCAGACGCGCTTGGAGCGGTATGACCGCGAAAACGAGGCTTTCTTACGCCGTATCATAACACTGGATGAGACATGGGCCAGATCTTACGAGCCAACACTGAAACGCCAATCCAACGAATGGCGTCATTATGGGTCGCCGCGAAAGTCGAAAGTGCGTCAGAGCCCCAGTGTGGTGAAAGTTATGGTGTGTTATCCTAACGCATTACGTTCCTCCAGGGCAGACCGTCAATGCTCTAATCCGGTTTCGTGGGCGAGCTCACGAATCGTCAGGCGTCGATCACTGTTCACAACAGCTTGCACTTCTTCTTCAGAGACGCTAGGACGACCTGCCCGATTCATGTCCGCCACAGTTTGCCGACCTTCGTTAAAGGTTTTTACCCACCGTGCCACTGTTCTGTACGGCAATGCCGATTCCCCACACGCCTCTTGATGCCCTTGATGACACTGTCGTGCTGTACGACCTCTGGCACATTCAATCTTGATCCAACTCCGTTGTTCCTGTTTCGAAAACATAGTGACACCTTTACGTTAGACCGCTCGCTCACAAGTGACTGTGCTTCCCTCGCTTGTGAGCCTGCCGGTGACGTGGGACGGGCGAGTCTACTTGCTCAGAGGTTAGGTAGGTATGTTAACAACGTGCGCTATCAGCGCCACTAGTACATTTCATTGCATAGTGTCTCCACAGCAGTGTTGGTTGCCACTATTTAAGTTCCAACCCTCGTATATATATATATATATATATATATATATATATATATATATATATATATATATATCGATATAGATAAATAAATATTCCTATTGTTTTGGAAAATTGCGAACTATAGCCTATATAAATTGAATCATACAGAAGAGATTCGAAGACGCACTAGACACCAGCGTAAATGGTGGCGAATCCTGCATGTATTACAATACAATAAAACTCCGTTTTGTGGCTATCGCAGCATTGCATTTAGGGAACACGCTTTTCCGGAGTTAGTTGTCAGTGATCGTAACCACCGCCTGAAAATGCCCTCATGTTCCCACTAGTATTGCTATTTCTGAGAATGTTATCTGAAACCTTTGATTTGAATCATTACTCACTCTATTCTTCTAAGGGGTTTTGCATAGGAAACAGAAGAAATTCTTTTTCGTGAAATTATATTTTCCGCGATGGAACGATCCAGGATTTGTAGATCAAAATAAGATATTATCTCCTACTAAATTTTTGATTTTTGAATTTGAACATTTCTGAAGAAATTGAATTTATTCGCATTCTCGCACTGATTTAGGACAAGAAGAATATGAAAAGAGGTAAACTGAAGTCCTAAGTCCAAAAAAGATGCTCGAGAGCTTCTTCACAAACGAGATGTCCCTGCTTCTTCACATGCGCAGCCACTTTGAATCTGTGGTCGACGAGGAAGGCAACTTTGCATCGTCGAAACTGGCGAATTTCAAATGCACGAAGCATCCTGGATCCCTGAAAAAGAGATCGATGTTAGTTCTTCAGATCATGTTCCACCTTCATCTTCCTTGTCAGTACGAGGGTCACTACGAAAGTTTTCAGATGTGAAATAACTTACTTAAAATCAATTTAACACTTACATTTTCTCAAAGTATTCACCATTACACTGTACACACTTTTGCATCCTCGAAAGCTACTTTTGGAAGCAGTGTTGCCAGCCTTTTTCTTCAACTGTTGAAGTTCGTTCTCGTAAGCCACTACAGCCTCTTCAGGGCTGCAAAATCTCTTCCCACGCAAGCGATCTTTGATCCTGGGGAACAGAAAAAAATCACACGGGGCCAGATCAGGGCTATACGGCGAATGAGACATAAGTTTGACCTCCCTAGCTTCTAAAATCTGAATTGTGATATTGACCGTGTGTGCGGACGCGTTGTCATGATGAAGGAGGATCCCACGCAATCTAGTTCCTGGACGCCGTTCCCGAAGCTTCTGGAACACTTTTGTTAGGCAAACAGTAGTGTACCATTGAGCAGTAACAGTCCTTTGTTCTTCAAGTGGAACAGTTGCAACATGGCCAGATTTGGAGAAGAAAGTTGAGACCATATTCTTCCCCACACTTCGCGGTCGTTTCACTTTCGTGGGTGGATTTTCGTCTGGAAAGATCCAAACTGTAGACTGGCGTTTATTTTCAGAGTCAAATTGATAGATCCAAGTCTCATCACCAGTAACAATGTCAGAGACGCGTCGAGAATTGCCTCCATCAAATCTTGCAAGCATTTCTTCACACCTTTACACACGCATGCGCTTCTGCTGTTCAGTCAAAGTGTGCGGCACCCAACGAGATGAAACCTTCATGAACCGAAAATGAACATGAATAATTTTTGTTACTGCTGGCGATCCAACGTTCACTGTAGATTCAATGTCCTTGAAAGTTGTTCAAGGATTTTCTCGTATCATTTGTTCCACAGCGGCAATGTTTTCATCTCACACAGCTTTTGCAGGACGTCCAGCTCTCTCTCCATCTTTAAGCGATGTCCGGCCTCTTCTGAATTCACCAAACCACAGAAAAAATGTAGCACGGGAATTAGCAAGGACCCCAAATGCCCCCTGCAAACGATCAAGGCTTTGTGTCTCGTTCAAACCACTTTTGAAATCGTAAAGGATCATTGCCCGAAAAGGTTCCCTTTCGAGCTCCATTCTAGACAGCCGAATACTGCTCACATCAACAAACAAGTGAAGGCGATACGCCGTTGAAACCTGCTTCGCTTCTTTGCTCTGTATACCACTACCGAACGCAATTGTTGGAATTCAAATACTGTGCCACAACAATGCGTATCTCAAAACTTTCGTAGTGACCCTCGTTGTCATCATCTGACCGAAAAGGATAGGTGTGATCTCCTTGGGAAACGACAGTATGCAGTTTTGAAGAATTAGGACTGTTAATTAAGCAATCTTATGGGGTTAAAATATTATTACCATCCTACCATTTTCTAATACGTACCGGTACTTTGATTTATTAGTGAAAAATACTACAAAAATATTCAGAAAAAGAGCATTTTGTAATAAAATTTCTGCTATTAAAAATAGTTTTTATTATAATAACTCCCAAAATAAGGAAAATTGGTGAGAAAACAAAAATCCAAAAGTGTTACGTAACGAACGGCGGAGGGGTTCAGCCTTGCATTACGAAGTGTGACAAGGGGAAGGGAGAGGATAAAAATTGGTCAAAAGTAGCGTTACGTAATATGTGGACGGCCCCTTAAGACTAATCATTATGTGTATTGGTAGGTAGCCGTAGCCAGCCCAAAAATATGAGGGGGCGGTAGAAGTTAGGGGGCCGATCCAACCATATTATAGTTCAACATTATAGTATAGCAGTTCATTTGCAAGCCTACCGTGAATATTTTAGGGGGCATACGCAGGGTTGGTCCTGGGGTCCGCCCCCCGAAATTCCGACTTTAAAAAAATGTAATCTACTTTTAGGGGCAATTTTAGAAATTTTCATATAATTTAGCCTCAAATTGTATTTGAACCCCTCCAAAACGCTTTACGCCCCTCCCGAAATAAATTTCTGGGTACGTCCCTGTTAGGGGGAACAATAAAACTTTAGGGGGGCCCGGCACTCTAGTTCCCCTGTGGATACGGGCCTGCAGCCAAGCAACTAATCAAACACAAAAGCATCAATTGTCAGCTTTTTGAATGACAAGTCACATTTTCTCAGCACTAATAATTGAATGCTTTTTTTTTACATAAAAATAAGTTTATTTTCATACTTTATTTTCGGATAACAAAAAACTTTATTTCATTTAAGTATGTTCTTTCGCTTCGTAATAATCTATTACCAAAAGACCATTAGTCAAAAATATTTTGAAAATATCTTTTGTCCCCAAAACTAGTTAAGTCCATTAAAGTATAGCACTAGTAAACGGTCCACAATCAACTGCCAATGGTAACACGTATTAACATATTTTAATTTCAAAACAAATAATGGTGTTAAATCTGACCTCACGATAGTACTTATCCAGTATAAAAATAAGGATATTAGTAAAGAGTTAATATGAATTATGTTAATAGGAAATTAAATTAAAAATAGTTTACTCTACATAATCTAATTTAAGAAAAATAATGATAATAAAATAAAATAATGCGATAATAAAAAGATGGTAATAAAAAGTTTTTTTATTGTAATCCTGGATTCTCTCGTGTTGAACAACATGGCTTTCCTCAAAGCAGCCTCCAGAAGGGCGATAAATACGTATTATGAAGCACTCCAGTTCACATTTTTGGTTAGCCAACCACATATCAAGAAATGTCTCAAATTTATTTTTCAGACCTTCCCCCTTCCCCCCTCAAAACTTCCTGGATCTGTCCGTGATATCGGTTGTTGCCAATTAACTGATAATAGTCATAGCGTACCTTTTGAAATGTTTTCAAACGGTCTTTGCATAAGGAACAGTTTTCCGTATTCTTTATTTTTTCTTTTCTTTTCTTTTTTTCGCCCTTTTACTGTGCTGGAAAGGGACTCCATGAGCAGTGTTTAGCACACGACCCACTCGGGAGAGTAATGCTCCCAGAAGTACGTTTTTTTCGCGCGCTAATCTAGCCAGCTGTTCTTAACGCTATCCTAGCCAGTTGTTTTAAGTTGGTCACAAAATTTATATCATGGAGTACAAGGGGAACAAAACGAGCCCTGCGGGGTTTCTAACCCGTTCCTACTACTACTACTATTTATCTGCACAAAAGTAAGTAAATCACTTTTTTGAATATTATTTTCATATTATTTTAATTTAAAAAGTGTTATAAAAATATTTTAAAAATGTAAAAAAAAATACTCGAGCCGGGTTTGAACTCACGCCAAAAGGGACTTTCATTAGTAGCATATAGCGCTAGCCCACTTGGCCACAAAGACTAACAACAACAATTATTTGATTTCTGGTATTTAAGTGCAACGTGGCAAGAAATTGATAACACCAACCAATCGGAACTGTGTTTCTCGTTCGTACTTCCGAGAGCATTACTCTCCTGATCTAGTCCTTTTGGCACAAGCTATGTGCGAGCAGCTCTGAAGTTAAATGTTTTCAAGGCCAAGGCCACCAACACATTTTGATAAGTACACTGTCGCGTGATTCACCCTTAGGGAGTGAGTATGCCACAGCAGTTGCATTGTGTGTTTCCGTATGATACTGAGATATTTCTTTGGCAGGAAAATAGTTTTGTATGGAACCAAAGACGACTGAATATAAAAACATTTAAAAGGTATACTCGGCCTGCAAGACTTACATGGCGGGCTTTACTTTGATGAATAAGGACAACCACTACCACAGTGCATGTTGTGGCACGAAAGTTGTAGTCTACATGACTGCCATGAGTTGGTCAGCTGTGTTTGCACACATCAGGCTTGACTTTCGTTTGTTGAGTACAGCACCTGAAATCCATTCATAATTCGATATGAAGGTTTCAACAAGTGACAGTTCTTGTGGATTGTTAATATGTTTTAGCTACTAAATGAGTGTCTTCATTATTCGATTTAAAAAGAACAAATAAAGCTTTTTACTTTGGGTTTTTTGTTTTCCAAGCCTAGAAGCATTGTAGAACACGTTAAGTATGGTTTCACGCCTTTCTGCGTCGAGACATAGGAGGTGATGACGTCAAAACTTTAAAAAATATTTTTTTACTAGGCCGATATTTATTTCTTTTTTATTTTTTGGCGGATTTACTTTTGCAACTAGAAGATTGAAATTTTGCACAAACATGCAGTCCACCGAACAAAATTTATCAGACTTTTTAGGTGATCTCTGCGTTAACACTGGGGGTCCATAGGGGCAAAAAGGTAAAAAAATATTTTTAACCAAAAAATCTCTTTTTTTTCGCGATTTTCACGCCTTAGATACACGATGGAGACATGTGAATGGTATCGTTTGAAAGCCAGTTCTGAAGAGAATTATGTACGACCCACGATTCTAGGATAAATAGGGATGTCTCAAGGAAACTTCTACACAAGATCCTGTTTTATACGGGAATCTGGGGTATTATGGATATATATATATATATATATATATATATATATATATATAGCAGGCTTAGTTTTGCACTTAGAAGATTGAAATTTGGACAAATATTCACTCCACCTAATAGTATTTATCAGATTTCTTTCAGATCTCTGCGTTAAAACAGAGGGGTCCAGAGGGGTAAAATTTTAAAAGGATATTTTGATGAAAAATTTTTTTCTTTGCGATTTTCCCGCGTTAGATACATGATAGAGACATGTGAATAATACCGTTTGAAAGGTAGTTCTATTCTCAAGAGAATGATGGCAAACCATGATCTTAGAATAAACACGGATGTCTCAGGAATTTTTTTTACCTGCCATCAGGGTCTTTTGCGGTAGTCTGAGGAACTGTGGGGATTATTGATAAATGAAATACTTTTCCTGCCCTTACTATTCAAGATAGAAACTTGAAATTTTGTACACACATATAGTATTTTTCAGTTGATTTTAAGATGTCTACGTTTACACGGGGCTCCAAAGGGACTAAAAAAATTTAAAAATCAGAAAAAATTCTGATTTCTCTCAAAATTTCTCACTTCAGGGACAAAATAGGGAAGTGTAAATGGTACACTCCGATTCAAAAACATTGCGACAGCTAACGCCGTGCAAACTTTGTTTAACAAATGGTGTAGTGTTTCTTTCTGAGAACGACAACACGAAAAGTTCATACTGCAGATCAATGATGTCTTTGGAATGTCCTGGTAATTCCTTTGCCCTTTTTCAACCAACATTCGTAAATCGTCTCTATCATGATACAGGTGTTTGCTTTCATATTCTTACGTAATGCTTGTCCAGTATGATAAGTCGATTCTTCACAATCACATTGTAAAAATATTAACTTTGACGTGAATAAGATTTGACCCTATGTTAGATAGCTGTATTATGCATAAAGCCACTGCGTTACCCGAATACTTTCATGCCACCTGAAATTAGAAGCCAAATATTACTTACTTTAGGTGTGATCTTTGGAACGAATCAAAGTGCACAACGAAATTGATTTATTCGACGGCCTAGAGAAAAATTAGTGCCCACTAATAAATGAAGGAAATGCATACAATCCAGGAAAAATTACAGAAATAAAACATATTTTCAGTAATTTCGTCGTGCAAGTTCTAAAGTACGGTAATAATAATAATAATAATAATAATAATAATAATAATAATAATAATAATAATAATAATAATAATAATAAATGTGTACATTCACACTATAGTAGTTTATTATTATTATTATTATTATTATTATTATTATTATTATTATTATTATTATTATTAGCATCAATTACCCGCTTCATTGGGTTAAATTGAGAAAAAATATTAATATGGTCCGTTACTCAGTCACTGTTTCGTGTTACTAAAGCCCTCTTTCATATCGGCCATTTTCGTTGTGTTTTTTATATCCTCTCCCATCCCTATGTTGTGGGGCACGGCATCTGCAGTGTCATTGTTGATCTCAGCGAGCCGGAAAACTGTGAATTCGACATTGATATAGGTTATTTCGATCATTTTTATATGTCTCTCCCTCCTCCCACTAGAGGGACTGAATTTGGGTTTAAACAGCATCAGATGTGTCACTATTAATCTCAGCGAATCCAAAAATTACAGATACACCACTTATACCAGTAATTTTTCGTTCTTTGTTAAATGTCGCTCCTCCTCTTCATCTCTTTAGTTCCAACGTCCAAGTGATATGACAGAAACCATCTCAGGTTCGAACTTCATCTAGGTTGAAAATTTGATCGTGATGGATCATTCGTTTCGCGAGTTATCAACTTTTATTTACACTTTTTAACTTCTCCCTCTCCTCAACCCTAAGCTATATCGTCAAAGTAAATAGATAAATGCTATCTTAGGCCCGAACCTGATCTGTGTTGAAAATTTAATTGAGATCGGTCGGGTGGTTCAAGAGTGATGAAGTCACAAAGACAGCCACTTTCATTTTCAGTTTTTTTTTTTACATGTTCCTCCCTCTCACCGGCCCCTACGTTGCACCGTCAAACTGAAATGACAAAAGTAGTCCCAGATCCGAACCTTATCTATGTTGAAAGCTTTACAGAGATCAGGTGGGTGGTTCAAGAGATTAGGAGCCACACACATAGTTACTTTCAATTTTATAATATAGGTTATTATTATTATTATTATTATTATTATTATTATTATTATTATTATTATTATTATTATTATTATTATTATTTGTTTACTTTTGAACTTGCACGGAGAACTTACTGCAAAATATGTTTTAATTTCACATTCTTTCCTCGATTGCTCGATTGTAAGTTGTTTTTTTTTTATGAGTGGGCACTTATTTCTCTCTAGGCCGTCGAACGAATCAATTTTGTTCTGCACTTTGTTGCAAATAACGTTACAGGAAGAAGCCGATTCGTTCCACAGATCAGGGCTTAAGAAAGTAATATTCGGCTTGAAATTTTAGATGGCATGATAGTGTAGGGATAACGCAATGGCCTTATGAATAATATTGCTATCTACGAGAGCCATCCAGAAAGTGATACCCGTTTGCGCCGCTTGAAGCGCTGATGACTCGGAAAGCCGCTGGGCAAGGTCATAACGCGTCAGAGGCTTGTCTGCCTGCTCTGTGCGAGGTTGCGTGATGCTAGCAGTGCCTGTGTTATGTTTGTGCTCATTTATAATGATTAAACGAATTGAGAGCCCCGCCAGTTGTGAAGTGAGGGCCGTGATTAAATTTCTTAATGAACGAAACGTTCGACCTTGTAAAATTCATCCCCAATTAAAGGAGGTGTATGGAGACAATGCGATGGACGAGTCGTCTGTTCGGCGCTGGTGTCGCAACTTCAACCTGGGGAGGGGGAGTACACACGATGAGGAGCGTTCAGGGAGACCATCTGTCATTACAGACGAACTGCTGAGGTCAGTAGACGAATGAGTGAGGAACGATCGGCGCGTCACAATTGATAAACTCTGTGAACATTTTCCTAATGTGTCTCGACTTTCTGGCAGGAAAAAGATTTGACAGTGATGACGAACTTAAAGGAGGTGTGACTACGTATCTCAATACGCTGGTGGTGGAGGACTATGACGCTGGAATGCAGAAACTCGTCACACGGTACGACAAATGCCTAAATTTGCTTGGTGATTATTTGGAGAAGTAGTGTAAAATATGTTCTTTCCAATAAAAATCTGTATATTTGTTAATATGTACTGCTGTGTCTTTATTGCACAAACGGGTACCAATTTCCGGAAGACCCTCGTAGCATAGTGATTGTGAAGAATCGACTTATCATACTGGACAAGCAATACATAACAATGTGAAAGCAAACACCTGTATCATGATAGAGACGATTTACGAATGTTGGATGGGAAAGAGGACAGGAATTACCAGGACATTCCAAAGACATCATTGATCTGCAGTATGCAATTTTCGTGTTATCGTTCTCAGAAAGAAACACTACACCATTTGTTAAACAAAGTTTGGCTAAAGCAATCGGTGATGTAGTGGTAACGTGTCAGACTTCCAAATGAAAAATCTTGGTTCGATACTCCATCAGGTAGTATGATTTTTTCGCATAAAATAATGGCTGCAAACAGAGATTCATCTCCTGATGGAGAACTTACAAGGCATCACTAGCGATAGTTCGAGTAAATAGTGTGTGCGTTCTATATCATACACTGCAATAGTAAGTATGCTTCATATTTATATTCGTCCCGTCCCTCTCTCTTTCTTTCTTGACGTTTCCCTATCTGTCTTTGCATCTTTCACTTCTCTAGCTCTCTCCCTCTCACACATACATGCAGTTCATATTCCAAAGTTAAAACGGAGCAGAAGCCTGGTCCGGGAAATCTAATTAACTGTTAACTTCGGCGTCGTGTTTTTCGTGCTCTGGGGATAACATCAACGGCCTTAGTCATATCTGACAGAAATACTGTTTAAACGCAAGGAAATAAGTAAAATCTCTTTTTTATCCTCTGGGTTACCGAATCTCAGTCGAATTACTGGTTCACTACGGATTTAAATTCCTCGATCCAGTGGTGGTCTATAACCTAACCAACATCATACGACTGACACGATGATGCGTATGAGCTCTTAGCGTGTTCTTTCTCTCTGTGCAAATTACGTTATATTCGGAAGAGATGAAATCAATGCTGGATGTTCGGAACAGATAACTCTTCGGAAAAGACTAGAAAATGGTACCTCTCTGGTTATTTGAAAACAAAATTTTATTTTACTAGTTCGACACAATATTTGTTCCCGTCCTATAATTCAATGTGTTTTATTAACGTTGAAATTTGAAAGATGCTACATCTATGAGAAACATGAACTTTTCCTTTCCAACATTTGTAGCTTTCCATTACGATACAGTTTGGACTTTTAATATAGGTTATATCTGATAGATATTTAGCAATAAAATAGCACTCTTCAATTTTCTCTTTTTCTTTCTTTCTCTTTTCTTTTCGTTTCGTTTTTTTCGTTCAGTTCGCATTAGTATTCTGAAATGGAAGATATGACCAACGCTGTCTACTGGGTATATTAGAATGTATTTTGGATCATTACGTCCAACGAACACTACCGAATTTGCAGTCGAATCACGCGGAAACAGAGCATGTGTGTTAAACCTTTGACATTATCCTAGATGTGTCTCGGAGATCTACAGTTCTACTTGAAATTAAGTATGCTATCCATTATGAAAGTAACATAATAAATATTTAAAGGATCGTCTATATATTCGAATAGTTCTGAATAACTATGTAAAAACAAACATTATTTCTATATTACTGTTGGATTTCTGCACACGGAACTTCATAATGTTAGGTTATTTTCTTACTACGTTTGAATTCCACAGTTTCCTGTTCTCCCGTTACTTTTTCGTCTTCTCCTCTCCTTTCCTCCTCTCTCTCTCTCCCTCTCTCTGCTCATTTCTGAATTTCTGTGTAATAGACATTCATTGGTTTCAATTTTTGATTGTGGGTGTTTAAGTTTCTCCCTACATCAACCTATGAATCTTGTTTCGTCTCTTTTTTGTTATTTCTTTTTATCTATACTAATACATGTATAGTTTGAAATAAGAATTGCGCTCATGTTGTTAGCTAATTTTAGTATGGAAAAGAAGAAAGGAGGTGAGAGAGGGGTCTCTTTACCTGACACGACTATGTGATAAGAAGATGTATATTTGGTGGCCTAACTGCACGGCGTTAGCTGTTGCAATGTTTTATGCGGAGTTTACCATTTAAAAGGCTGCTGTATTGTGATAAAACAAGACCTGAAGTATGATCATACGATAAATAGGGATGATGCTGATGTTGCTTTACTGAATGTCTGTAATTTACTTTTACACATCGGACACCCTGTAAAACAGAGCATACTCTGTCCCAAACAGATGATGTGTCACAAACGAGTTCACATTCTCATTTGTAGGAATATTAAGGTATTAGTTAGTCTAAAAACATAACCTTTTATATTTAATAATATTGTGTGATATGTAATATGGCGGAATTCAAGATCGGTTCGAATGTGACCCCACTCCAAGTCAATGCAATAATGCCAATTGTAACATTTTTTGCCTCCATCCACGCACGTCGTTATTATTGTTCTGTCCCAATACTTTTCACTAACCCTGTATACAGCTCCACATGTGCCTTCTGACTGCAAAATTAAACTAATCGCTTTCACAGAATATTTTTCATACTATACTTTGATCTAGGGCTAGAAATCGAATTTTAGAACTAAGGGGAAAATGAATAATATATAAAGTAACGAGAATACAGACTCCGAAAGACGGGAGTGCAACCTTACTTTAATGGAGAATGACTTAAGTAATAGCATTTGTTGCAGAACAATCAACAACCAAACAAAACTTATATCACCATTCAAATTTCCTATTTGCTACTAATAACTACAGATTATTTTTCCTTCTTTTGCACAAAACCATCAAATTACCAAAGGGACAATATACACTTGTGCATGCCCGATTTCCTCTCGTGCTTTGATCTCAGGCTTTTTAGCCGTGGAAGCGGGCCCTTTTGACGCGGGGCCTTTTTCAGTCGGGACTATTTTACGCGTGGCACTTTCGACTCGAACGGTATTGGTGCGCGGCCGTTTTGACTCCGGACCTTTTGACCAGGGCACTTTTGAAACAGCGCCCTTTTGACGCGGGCTCATTTGTCGCCGACTCCTTACCCGGGCTCTTTCTACTCGGGGCCGTTTTGACTTGGACCCTTTTGACTCAGGCTCTTTGGTCGCCGAGCCCTTTAGACGAGCCCTTTGGACAAACACCGTGTGCGTGGGTTTTCTCGGGGTTCTCCCATTTCTTCTCACTTTCTTTATTCCACCATTTCATTCATTACTCATCATCACCGTCTCCTTTAGCCTAACCGGCATAACCGTGGGACGTAAAACTCAAAGATTTCATTTTCTTGATCTCAGGCTCTTTAGCCGTGGAATTGTATTTACCGGGCCTTTTATCCCGGGGTCTTTTTGACGCGGGGCTTCTTTGACACGGCCTCTTTTAACGCGGGGCCTCTTTTGACTCGGGACATTTTGTAGCGTGTCCCTTTCGACTCGGAAACTTTTGACACGGGACAGTCTTCACCCGTGCACTTTTGATGCGGTGTCCTTTTTCACCGGGCATTTTTAGATAGGACCCTTTTGTCGCGACGACCTTTTGACTTGGGCACTTTTGACAGTGGGGCCCTTTTGACTTGGACCCTTTTTTCACCGGTCCCTTTTGAACGGGGTCCAGTTTAGTTGGGCATTTCTGTCTTCGCCTTTTTGTCCGTGTCCTTCTGACAGAACTATATATATATATATATATATATATATATATATATATATATATATATATATATATATATATATATATATACATCAACTCTGTGTGGGGCAGGGCAGGGGCAGGTATGATTAAATACATGATCAATGACCAGGGCGCAGTAAAATTTGTTACACCACTGATCATATCTCTTTCTTCCTCCTGATTTCCAGTCCTGATCTCAGGCTTTTTCGCCGTGAAATTATATTGCCGGGCCCTTTTGACGCGGAGCCTTTTGAGTCGGTCCTTTTTGACGCAGGGGTCTTTTGACTCGTCCCGTTTTAACGGAGGCCTTTTTGACTCGGGCTTCCTTTCGCGGTGCCCTTTCGCCTGTAACCCTTTTGACCCGGGACCGTTTTGACCCGTGTCCTTTTTGAGGTGAGGTCCCTTTTGACTCGGACATTTTTGATAGGGGCTTTTTGTCGCGACGTCCTATTGATTCCTGCTCTTTTGACAGCGGGGCTGTTTTGATTCGGATCCTTTTGTCGCAAGGCCCTTTCGACCCTTTTTATTCGGGCATTTCTATTCTTGTCTTTTGTCCGTGCCCTTCTGACATAGAAATATATATATATATATATATATATATATATATACCAACTGAAATGCGGGCGGCAGAGGGAAGGTATGAGTTGGATGATCGATCAGGGCACAATAAAGTTAGTTACGCTACTGGTCACATGTATCTTTCTCCTGGTTTTCACTCCTGATCTCAGGTTTTTTAGCCGTGGAATTGTATTTGCCGACCCCTTTGACGCGGGGCTCTTTTGACTTGGCTCCTTTTGACGCGGGGCCTTTTTGACTCGGGACCTTTTGCCGCGGGGTCATTTTGACGCGGGACCGTCTTGATCTGTCCCCTTTTGAAACGGGGTCCTTTTTGACCCGGCTTTTTTGACATAAGGCCTTTTGACTCGGCCTCTTTACTTGCAAGGATTTTTTGACCCGTGTCTTTTTGAGGCGGTGTCCACTTTGTCCGTTTTATCACATAGGGCCCTTTTGTCTCGGACTCTCTTCTCGCGATGATCTCTGACCCGGGCCCCTTTGACGACGGGAACATTTTCGCGCTGTGCATTTTCGACTCGGGCATTTTTGTCGCGGGCCACTTTTGAACTTGCTCTTTTGACGCGGGGCCTTTTAAAACCGAGCCCCGTTTTGACTCGGGCCTTTCTATCCTAGCCCTTTTTCGGGCCCTTCTGACATGGAACCATATATATATAACGCAGCAGTTCAAATGCGTGGGACAGGGGGGGGTATGAGTAATGGATTATCCAGGGTTCAGTAAAATTACTTACGCCACTTTTCATATCTCTTTCCTTCTTTTCCCTCTACATTATATCTGGAGATGTATGTTCTGACTAATAGGTTAAACTGGCGATTTTAAAAAGTAAGAGGATATACGCTATCAATGATAAACTATGACTTTTAATATATATAGGGCAATAAATAAAAAAAAAACTCTATATCGGTCTTTTGCCCCCCCCCCTCCCGGTTCGAAAAAAATCCTGCGGGCGTTAGTGATTATCGTGTTGGTTAATTACTGTATTATATTGTGCTATACATAGAATAGATACTTCCACTGGCGCAAATCCCGGGGGGGACGAGGGGGACATGTCCCCCCAATGTTGGACCTGGGGGGGACTGTCCCCCCCAATAATCTGATTTAAAAAGCGCTTTTTCGGATTTGTGTCCGACTGCCCCAAAGGAATGTAAGATGAAATTGATTTCTCTTGGCTTTTCCATTTTAAAAAAAAAGAATCGTATTCTGTAGTATTTCAAACTGAACTTCGTGCTGTAGTGAGTTTAGTAGTCTCATCAATATGTATTAATTCCACTTCCGCTATTTGGGCACAAATTGCAATAAATGCCAGAGGAGGATATGCCCCTCTCCTCATGCTGGAAAGTTGTCTCAGCTGTAGGTACGGGCACATATTCCGGGGAAATGGGGAGACATGTCCCCCCACCATTGGAACTAGAGGCTCTCCCAATAATCCGATTTGAAAAGTGCATTTTGCAGATAACTGTGATGAGTTGTGTCCGACTGTCACAAAGGAAAGTTAGATGAAATTTGTTTCTCTTGGCTTTTCCATTTATAATGAAAATGAAGGCGTGCGACTGTGCGTGACGTAACCTCATATGAAATCTTATCTCCTCCTCTCCCCTAGGCCCTAGCACACGAAGAGTATATAGTCTATCCAATGTCAGTAGAACCCATCTTTTCAGTAAATGCGCATTTAATCTATTTGTAGTATCAGCCTAGGCATCTACTCATGCTTCGTAAGCTAACAAACTCTATAGCCTATGGAACTCGGAGGTTCAATGCCGCGTTCACAAAAGCTCTCCACTGACTTCTATTCTTAGCCAACTGGATCCAGTTTCTACTTTGTATTCCTATCTCTGCGAGATTCATCTTAATATTGTCTTCCCATCTGCGCCTAGGTCTTCTTAATAGTCGTTTTCCGATTGGTCTTACCGCTGACACTTTGAAAGCGTTCCTACTTTCTTCCATCCTGGCTACATGTCCTGCCCACCTAAGCCTCCTAGACTTGATGACCTTAACAATGTTTGGTAAGCCATATAATTTACGTAGTTCATCGTTATGAAGTTTCCACCATTCCCCATTCCCGTTCCTCTTGGTCCGAATATTTCTCTCGGGATCTTGTTCTCAAATACTTTCAGTCTATGCTCTGTACTCAGTAAGCGTATGATTATCGTTTTATACATTTTAAGCTTCAAATCCCTCGACAGAATTCGCGACGACAAGAGGTTTTGAACTGAATAATAACACGAATTCCCTGTTTTTAGTCGACATTTAATTTCTTCGTGAATATGATTTTCGTCTGTTAATATTGATCCTAGATGTTTGAAAGTATCCACTTTATCAAAAGTATTATTTAATATTTTAACACATACATAATTTGCCGTATTACGGTCCCGACGCACTTCCATGTATTTAGTTTTCTCTGCATTTACTTCTAAACTCATGTCCATGCAAGCGTGTCTAATAAGACCTCTGCATTTCTTTCTATTTTTCTCATATCAACCCCTACTAAACTTACGTAATCAGCGTACGCATAACCTGGTTGCTATCCTTCATCTTCCTTATAGCGTATTCCAGGACAAAGTTGAATAATAATGACGACAACGCATCTTCTTGTTTCAGGCCATTCTTAACGTGAAAGCTCGTGGCCAAAACTTTTCCTACCCGGACTTTACTTTGGGATTCATTTAAACATGCCTTAATTAATCTAATTAGCTTTTTCGGTATTCCAAATTCTGTAAGAACGTTGTACAATGTTTCTCTCCTAACCGAGTTATAAGCCTTTCTAAAATCAATAAATAGTTGATGTACCGGACTACTGTATTCCCGCTTATTTTCGAGTATTTGGCGAATGGTAAATATTTGGTCGATAGTTGATCGATTTCGTCTAAATCCACACTGATAATCTCCAAACATTTCATCTGCGTATGGGCTCATTCTTGCTAATAGAATGTTTGAAAGGATTTTATAGGATGTTAACAGAAGAGAGATGCCTCGATAATTATTACAGTCAGTTTTGTCGCCTTTCTTGTGAATTGGAACAATGATTGATTCTTCCCACTCTTGTGGCAATTCTTCCTTGTTGTAGATAAGGAGAATGAGTTTGTGTATCTTGTTCCACAATTTTTTGCCTCCAGCTAAAATTAACTCAGCCGGAATTTCGTTTGCACCCGAGATTTGTGTTTCTTTAATTTCTTTATAGCGAGTTTTACTTCTATTCGATTGGGTTCTGGAATATATGATTCTGCCGTGTGTATCTTTCTTTCTCCACGCACATTAGTTTTTGGCTGCGTGTTAAGCAAATCGTCAAAGAAATCTTTCCATCTATTTAAAATGCTATCTGTATCAGTGAGAACTGTTCCATCAGCTTTCTTTCATATATAAGAACGAGGTTGATAGCCTTTCTTAAATTCGTTGACCCCTTTATACATGTCCCGAATGTTTTTACTATCTTCAAGTTCCTAACTTTTAGCTTTCAAAATATCGCGTTTTTTTGTTCTAAAAGTTTTGGAAGTTCCTCGCCTGATGTCTACGAAATTTTGTGTAGTTATTCATTCGGATTTTGTAGCCAACGTAATTTTGCCTGTTTTCTCTTCTCTGCTAGTTCGAACCATGGTTTGTTCCTACGTATTATTTCCGCGTGTCCCAATTTTTCTTTTGAGAGAGGATGTTTCGTAAGCAAAGAAAAGAATTCAATTGCTGGAATATTTTTCTCTCTAATCTTAAGGTTACATCTGTTAAGTAAAGAGTATGACATGCGTCAGATTTCTGAAACGCTTCCTGTAATGTTATTGAGATTATAATCATTTTGCTCAAAGAGTATTGTTGCGTCACACATAATTGATATTCTTTCTTCATAGTTTTGGGGAAGTCGTCATTTATATTATTATATTACTATAAAACAATTTTAACGTGGATCTTTGTGGATGCCTAATTAGAAACATACCAATTATAAATATGCATGTATTCAGATTTCAGAATGTTTTCACGGCAGTGATTTGTAATACTGATATGTACTACTACTTCATCTACATCACCTAATATATAATATACTCTACAACAGTTGATCAGATTCATCTACCGTAATATGAGTTTCATCTCCCTTATCTAGAATAAGCCTCAAATCTGCCCACCTTCCAATGTTGAAGACAACCAATGGCGTATTTAGGATTTTCTTTTGAGGGCTATGCCCAATACAAGGAAGGAAGTGGGCAATTGCCCACCTGAGTTTGAGAATTAAATATATTTTAATTTATGCATAAATTGAAGTTATAATGACAAGAATTACAGATCGATAAATCCTATATGATATGACACAAAAATTTAAAAGTGAATCTAACCCTTTCTTCTATTCATACAAGAAAAAGAAAGCATCCTCTTGGCCGTCCTAATTTCCCGGGCTAATTATTCCCCCGTTTTGATTTTCTTTAATTCAAACATTTCCTTCTTTTAAAAATAACTAAACGATATAATTGTTCCTTTGTTATAATAACTAAAGTCCTGTCATGTTGATATCCGCGCATGTTGGTGTGGAACACTAGTTTCGCTTATCAACTCCTCTTAGTTTTGGTGTTACTGATGACGGCCAACTTGAATCACAACTGACAACGGTCGATAAAGTATGATAGGCGAAATGAAAGTAGTAACGTCAAGAAAAAGAAACAGAAAAATAGAAAGGATGACAGAAAGAACAATTAAGGACGCGGTTCTTACATGGAATGAAATTTGACAAATACAGTATTATTTCTAAACAAAAAGCATAAGAAAATGGAAAGTCAATGACATTCTTAGAAATGGTAAGAAGGATTATTGTTGTACGTGGAATGCGTAAAACTAACAAATTATTTCGAGGGGAGAATGAGCCCGATAGCCTCCTAAATTCGTCACTGAAGACAATTCTGCTCCCCTGATCCTTCACAGCATTGTTTTTCAACTTCATAAATGTTTTGAACATCGCTTATATATATATATATATATATATATATATATATATATATATATATATATATATATATATATATACGGGACCATCTTACCCGTCCCCCCCAATGTTGAAGACAGATTTGCGCCTTTGGATACTTCTGTGTTTTATTTAATAATAAGAACCTTATTTACATTTATTACAACCCTTGCTTGACGACAGCGAAACATACGTTCAGCATAAGGACAGTGAGACGAATGAAATAATTCACGCATAAATTTAGGACTTAGAAAAGTGTCCTGCAAACATGTCGTGTTAAATTCCTGAAGAGTGAAAAGCGCTAGTAGCAGTTGTCAGCAGTTATTAACATATAAGAGAATAAAATGAAAAACTGAGAATATGAATCTTTTCAGCGATGATAGTGTACTGATGCTTCAAATCTTTTCCTTTGCTTCCTATATCTACGTTATTTCCCTAGTCAAAATAAAAACTGTTCAAAATTAATCACAATTTCTTATGCAACCATCCCTTCCTTGGAGTACTGCGCGGTCACATACCCGTCACGGCGATGTAAAGGCACTTTTGGCGACGAGGATACATTACACATCACGATACGAATAACTGAATTTTCATTATGAATTAAAATATTTCTTAATACAGACTAGAGATGAAGAATAAGAAAACACAATACACTGTACATACTTAAAAATGTCATACTTCTCACTCATTCACTACTTCTACTGTCAAAATACTACTTTATACACATATACATGCTATATTCCACGTAAACTAAGAAAAATAAATACTGATACATATAACTATACATGCTCATACATAAATTATCACATCACTCAAATATAAATGAACCAAATAATATTATTTGAATTCCCTAATCGGCTCTATAAACTGAAGAAGGAGGAAAAAGAGATGATCAGAGCCAAATAGCCCTTCTGTAAACTAGATCATGTTTTCCCATTTCTGTGTTAAAGCTATTGTAAACATATATCAAAAGTGTTAATTGTGGGGGGGGGTCCCTTTCCTCAAGGGAAAAGGACCCTAAAAAAATTGTTTAACCCATTTTCGTTGGAAGCTTGCTCAACTTAAGAGTGAATGAGAGCCCCTTTCTTCGTTTACACTGCCATGATGGCAATTACCTTAATTGCTACAAAATCGGATACCGCCATGTTACTAATTATAAAAAAATTACACTTACTACATACACAAACTGAAACTATATATATGTGGACGCTGCAAACCTAAACTGAATTTTGGGAGGGTAAAAAAGGAGATTTTAAGAAACCTAATCACAAAATCTGCACTTGAAAATGCACACTTTTATGAATCCTGTCCATCACTTTCTGTAGATGACATCATGGACTCTGTCAAGCTGAATTCTATATTTCACTGTTTTTATGAGATTACTGTTGAGTTTTTGCTATCTCAGGCTCTCTGTCTGCTTCCAAACATTTAATTTCTTAAGTAGAGCTAATTTTACCTGAATTAACTGTTTGCGTTGCTATAAAATCACCAAAATATCCGCAGCAAACTGACGTGGTTGTAGCTGAGATAGTCGTAAGTTCTAGAATGATCATTCTCGTGCGTTGATACCATAGCGTCAGAAAATAGGTCAATCAGAACATAGGGTTTTGGCGGTGGAAAATTATAAAACGAATAGAAAATGGTAAGAACTGGATCTTGGGAGGATATGGGTATCTCAGAGGGACGAAAGGGGTCTAAATTATTTTGCCAAAAATCAGATTGTTGGTTAATTCCGAGAATTTCTGCCCAATAACAGGCCTATGTTTTTGTATAGCATCAAGAAGATGGTTTCAATATTTGTCCATTTGAAATACCCATATGCAAGATATTAGCATGTAATAATGTACAAATAAAGATATTATTCCCCAAAAATATAACCTCTACGAAATTATTCCAAGCTTCTGCATTAATTTTGAGTTGAATAATAATCAAATGAATATATTATATAAACCGAAAATATATTTTGAAAAAAATGCCTGGTACATTACGTGCAAAAAATAGTGGACCCTTCCCAACAAAAATTACATTACACAAATTGTAATGTTACATTACACTTTGGGATCACTTAAAGTCGATTTCCGTCCACTGCCGACCTTCCTTTCCACGTTCATATCCTTCTCTACTTTCGACACAATATTATACACCGTTCGTCTTGAATATCCCACACTCTGGAAGTGTTTCATTAAGTCTGACTTTATAACGTACGGATTGTCTTTCCAATATTGCACTATTATTTTATGACGCTGTTTCTCATTTAACGCCAAACTCATTTCGTTGTGCATCATTCTTCTCCAGCACTTGCTAATGCGCGAGAGATACACTAATCTTCCCGCATAGCTCATATCGTGTGCCACGGTCCATTGTTACCAGGGTTTGCAGTGTTGCAAATTTTGTGCAATTTTTTTTCACCATACGTTAGTCATGTTATGTTGTCTTGCGACGTTGAGTCGTTTCTTAAAAGACGTCTTCTCGCTATCTGTTTCCGTTCCATGGCGATAAAAGTTGAAACCTGCAATGACTAATTTTAACCTCTTCTGGTTTAAATAAAACTTCAATGTAGAAGATGGAACCTATTCTTGGGATATTTCATCAGTTGTAACAAGCCGCTTCCTGGCATCTTTTACCGTTTCTGTTCTGCTGAACTCAAGATTGAAACCGGAAGTACTAGTAAATGTGAACTACTTCCGGTATCGATAGAATATTGAGAATGGTAGCGGTATGTTGTCTTGAGATTCTAAATTCTTGGTAGCAAACCCTTCTCGCTATTAGTTACTCTTTTTCTTCTATGGCGATAAGCGTTGAAAGCGGCATTGAAACCAGAAATAATAGCAAATTTGAACAACAACCAGTTTCGGCAAAGTGATGCAGATAGTCATGATATGTTGTTCACAAACACTGAAATATTTGCATTTCTGCTGTTTGTGACCATTTTGATCTATGATAATAAAAGTTGGAACTGGAAATAGTAACTTGAACAACTTGACGTTTGAGTAGAGGGTTAACAGAGGAAATGGAATAATTTTTGAGACGTTGAAATAATTACAAGAAACCGCATCTTTGTGTTTTGCACATACTTCCTTTCTACAGTAAATGCATTGTTCAAACGAATTGTGGGTTGAATTGATTAAAGAAAACGAGCATAAAATTGATAAATATCCTTTATTGGAAGAAAACTTAGCTGTTAAACATTTCTGAATAATGTGTGAGTTGTGGAACTACTAATTAATCAGTCATCTTTGTCATCAGAACGTGTTTTTGTTGTGATAGGCCAGGATGCTATTGAACTCCAAAATACCATGTTTTCTTGAGGTATGTGACCAACGTTTTTTTTTTTTTCGGTGTCATCCATTTTCTTGTTGTTGATGGGCAGGGCAGAGTGTTTAGAAGAGTTCCTCAGCATAATAGTATCCACTATCAAGTCATCAATATTCATACTACACTGAACACTATATGGAGTTAGAGATGCTAAGTACATCTCATGGTATTTTGAAAGGTTGAAAGTCGTTTTAAGGTATTTAGCGACTTTTTTTGCCGTAAAAGACATCGCTCAGACACTCTATTTTGTAAACTTCAGGTCAATGCAATCAGTCGCTCTCATTTGAACAATGAGAAACTTCTTGGCGATGGTCCAGGAAGTTTCAATGAACTCAACAGCGTCATCTACTATATAGTTTTCCTCCTTCCTCAGCTTCTTCCATATTATCACGAAACCCCTATCATTGGGCATAAAAGAGTCACCTCTAACGGGAAAACTACAAAGTTTCATTTACTTACGATAGGGTACTCGTCCGGGACAAGTTTCATTTCTGCAGTAAACGGAAAATTGAAGGCGTTGCGATGCCCATTGTTATTGAGCGGATAAGTGTCATATCGGAGCTAAACGATGCATTGACCTATTACAAAATGGAAATGTGGAAGTGTTGGATATGTTTGCTTTCTGCAGTAAGCGGCTCATTTTTAATGAAAGCAACGGGCCTGCTAGTCATAGATGACTAAAGGCCGTAAATAAAATTCAAATTTCAAATAGAACCGGGGATAACTAGTTGCCAATGACTAATTTAACAAAACGTTTGAAATGGGGTGTGTAACTAAGTAGACAGTGTGTGAGGTTCTCATTCTACATGTTCTTGATTCGATTTCCAGCCTGGAATTCCAATTATTTTCTCAATGAATTATACATTGTAAATGGTGTTTGCAAGTAGCTCAAGTGGTAGAGCATTGGCTTCATATTCGGGAGGTCGTGGGTTCGAATCCCACTGCCGACCATCCTGACTGAGGTTTTCCAGGGTTTCCCTCAGTCCTACCAGGCAAATGCCGGGATGGTACCTACTAAACAGGCCCTGGCCGATACCTTCCCAAATCCTTTCCATTGTTATTGTTGTTGTTGAATATCCAGTGTAAAATGGCCTCTGAGCTGTATCTGGTGATTGTTAAATTAAATAAAATAAATAAAATGAAAGAGATTTATCAAATAAAGAGAGAAAAGCACAAGACAAAGGGAGAGGGCAGGTGAGAAAGATGCAGACTTTTTATCCCTAATCGTTAAAATTTCATTTATTGCCATGTCTCTGGCTTTCTCTTTCTCTCTTTTTTCTTTCTTTCTTTTCCTTATTTTTTTAGCTCTTTCCATACTTTCTATGTCTCTGCGTGGTGCATATTACTATTTTCCTTTTCTTTGCACTAATTCTTATTTCTTAGATCGTAAAGTGATTGGAATTTTTGCCTATCTGTTTCATGGATTTAGAGGAATATCTGTACTGTCATGTTGGTTGTCCAACTATCAGGCGTACAGTGAAAAAAATATGAAACAATTCTTCTGGAGGAAAGAGCTACCATTTTTTATCACTCCAACTGCCAGTTAATTCTGTTCATGGCTGTACATGCATGTTGTTATCGGATGACGCGCCTCGTGGTCGCTCCATCACGTCGATTGCTGCGTGTAGTAATAAATGTCACACTGATGTATTGAAGTTCATGTCGTAAACTTGAAACTGTGACTATTGCAATGCAAATAGTCCAATGTCAATCCGGTAACTAGTAACAAAGATGCAGACTAAAACATTTTAGTATCTTTTTTCAGAAAGAAGAGAAAAAGTGCATGTATGTCGATAAAGTTGAGTGCTGTCTGTGAAACACTTTGAAGAATGAATATGTATGCAAGCGTATACATAGAAGGATTTCCTCTCGAAAAATAGCCACTCTTGTGTATCTCGAATAAAATTATATATATATATATATATATATATATATATATATATATATATATATATATATATAAGACTAAGGAAGTGGATGCGAAGTATTGTTTCTGGTCAATGTAACTTATAAAAGGAATTATTATTAAAAGTTTGAAAAATCTTCCGTGCTAATTAGAGAATCTGTGCTGGTATAGTGTTATGTTGGTTGCATAATGTTCAGGCGTTCCTGGTTACCTCCTTCCAGTTAGGTGTGGTAGGTCTATAAGTGATTTCAACGGGAAAAGGTACAGTAACTGGAGACTTTGGAACGACGATAACGATAGTATCTGGGACATTAATTATGCAAGTAATGGTACGAGGATAATAGAAGAGGAAATATCCCTCAAGAATCAAACATCTATTAACATAATGTAATAGTAAAACGTCTAGAGAATGGGGTTAAAAACATGGGAATAGAGACAAATATATATGATATCAAAGAAAAAACTTAGCGCAAATGAATGCAAGCTAACCGTTTTAAAACGAATATTAGAAAACAATGGTTGCAAGCGAATTATAACAGACGTAGCAAGAATAAAACAAATAATACAGAAGAAACAAGCAAATAAAGCATATGTGTAAAATAGGTTGGAAGAACTTAGGATTGGTGGAGAACACTTAAGTAGCTAAATGAAGGGCGAAGGCACATCAGGTAATAATTTAGTAAGGAAGTTTAAAAATCCATAATTTGTTCAGTTATCCTAAAAATTTCAGGATTAGAAAATAAGGAAATACAACAAGATCTAAGGCATATCGTCAGGAATTAAGACAATAAAGGAAAACACATAGTATTTTTTAAAACAATAATCGAAGAAGTAGACAGAACAAATCACCACTACACAGGTCCAGGTGATTAATTTTGCCTGGTGGATCGAGATTTTGAAAGAAGGAAAGAAACATTAGGGTTAGAAAGTGTACATATAAATTTTGTGGGAGCATATGGACGCATGGCCTTTAAGTTTAAGCTTTCAAGTTGAAATACATACTATTCGGTTATAAGTTGGAAAGAAATTCCATAATAAAAATTGAAAATTTATCCATACAATTTTTTTTTTTTTTTACAAAAGTGCATTAAATATCTATGTCTATGATCGGACGAAATATGGATTGAAATAACAGAAGGAAAGACTAATTTAATTTTGGATAATATTATCACCACAGCAAACACAGATGATAAACTACCATTAAGAGTAACAACATTGTATATTACAGTAATTGTAACATCAACAATGGTATATGGCACAAATATATGGGTACAGAATTAGACAGAATGAAAAAAATAGACAGCGTGCAAAGAAGATTAAGAGGAGGATACGGAACAACGTTCATAGTCTCATACAAATGATAACAGGAATAACACCCTTATATATTTAAATCCAAAAGAGACCATATAGCTACTGGAAAAGGAAAGGCAATAACATCAGATCAGTTGAAATACTTGATGTGATTCCTGAAGGAAAAGAGAAGCTGAAAAAAATGTGCAATAAAAGAGTGGCAAGGAGAATAGGGGAACTCAACAAAAGGAAGACGAGTCTTTGACTTGTGCTATCAGTGGAAGAAGGATTGAAGATCAATAAATTTAATCCCAGCAAGGGAATGATACAACTAATAGGCAGTCGTGGATCTCTCGGACTACTTTAAGAAAGATAGGATTAGAGAAAACGTAGAATGTCAGTGTGGAGAACGACAAACACTAGAAAACGTAATATTTGAATGCATCATTAATGACTTGGGAGAAGAAAGATAATCAACAGAAAGCAGCACTGAAAGAAACAGATTTATTCGAGATAATCAAGGGCGAAAACTTTCTAAAAGAAGGCAAAGAAATTTGCAACAAGGTAATTGAAGTTTTGCAGAGAAAGAAAATCCCAGAAAATTTAGTCGAGGAGAACTAACTCCCAAACTTTCATAACATAAAGTGTAGTGTATTGAGGAGAACAGCAAAAATAATAAATTTGTTTTAACTGTATATGTGTAGTCATTGTAGTGGTCGTAGTACATAAGGAAAACAGACCTATTTGTCTTTAAGTGTATTTAGCGTGTTTACTGTCAGTGGATGTAGAGCGTAGCCAACAATATGTGTGAGAAAAGCTGAGTGCAATGAAATGAAAAGTGAAATTGAAAAATTACACCCAGGAAATTCAGTTGCGGCATAATATTAGGAAGTGAGTCACATATTAAGAAATAGGAAGTTCTTGACTTATTGTGTTATGTGTATGTAATTGTATATGTGTTATATATATACATATCAAATCTATAACTTTTTAAGAGAAGACGTATAAATAATCAGAAAACCAGGTAGAGCAAAGTACCCTCTGGTATTAATTATAAGTATCCAAACTAAATCTAGTAACCCCACCTCCACTGCTGAAGAAGAAAATGTCGAAGAATCAGACAAAGGTTAAAAAAATGTAGTAGCGACTGCCGGAAGTACCTAAGCAAAGCTCAATGGAGGGGAAGTAGAGGGTATAAAACATTTTTAAAAGTTTATATAATAAACCAAGGACCTTCGGTTCTGTAATTCCATGTCATTACTAACATCAGTGTTTTCTGAGTCAGTCAGCACTGTTTAAGATACACCAGAACGGAGTTAAGTTTTAGTGGATGTTTGACACCTTTGGTAATATGCAATACCATTTCTCACAGTAGGATTAGAAGTTGCAAGATTCCTCAGCGATTTCCTTCTTACAGAGGTATTTGATAACTGCTCGCCTCCTTGCCCATGGATACTCAGGGGGCCGTTATGTAGATTTGCAGGGACTGAGGCAAAACTAATCATTCACATGCATTATAAAAGTGTACATTTCATCAATGTGCAATGGGTATGCAGAAATTCACTACAAGATATCAATCCCAGTTATGCTCTCAACAGAATTTACAAATACGCTCTAAGTTTCAGGTGAGTCAAAAATAAGTAAATTATAAGCCTTGGCAACAGTGAACACAGTATGCTTTTGCAGGAATTCAGAAGTGTTAGGGACCACCAGCACTAGTGTCTTTCTTGTCCGGAAAAACGAGTGCAGTGATTTTTCTTTTTTCGCCCTTATAGATGAGAAAACGTTAAATGTACAGCAGCAAAATACGTCGTAGCCCGCATTATTCCGAACGCGAGGAACCATAAAGCTCGCGAATTGTAATACTTCCGATTTGCCTCCGAAGTATTCTGTGTCCACTTCCGTCAAGTCTTAAATTTAGCCTAGTTTGACCCAACCTGGAAAGCAGAGCATATCTGAAAATTCTGTTAAGCATATGTGCTGGAGTTATATTCTGCAGAGAATTCCCCGCATACATAGCATATAATGATTAAACTTTAATTTCTGGATTTTATATGTAGGACTTGCTTTATGCATATATTTACCAAAATTTGACGATTTCTAGCATTTGAAATAGCACATGTTGAAATTTAGGTTTTACGCGATTTTGGACATCCCTGAAACTATGTACTTCTTCCCACGGGTACATATTAACATTGTCTTCTATTTCAATGTCAGAAATCACTTCTTACAGTTTTGATATAGTTCAATAGCAACCTATATACAGAGGTTGTTCAGCTTACTTTGGCCGATTTCGTTTCTTCACCCTCCCGGGCAGAATGTACTGACCCGACCTGGCTCGTGGCGTCCTGCAGTTTTGTGCAGTGGCTTCTTGAGAATTGAGTTGTTTTTCCGCGCGGACGAAACTAACACACAAAACAGGACCATTGTTGTGAGTGTATTTTTAAATTTGTTTCCAAGTCTGTGGGTTTCCGCTCTGTGACCAAAATGCCGCCCAAACTAAGCCGGTTTTGGGAAAGCTATGTTGCGGCTCTTTATGACGCCCACTTTAGTGTTTCTGTCATTAGAAAACAGTGCAAGGACAATGGTTGTAACATCAGTTTAAGTGGAATAAAAAATGTTATTAAAAAGCACAAGGGCAACGAAGCTCCACCATTTGGATCACCAACGAAGTTGTCTAGGAAGCGGGAATGCACCACGGCCACCTCCACCATACAGAGGAAACTTCGCAAAATGGCAATGCATGAAAATCCGCAAACACAAAGGTGTATGACTAATCGTCTTGACGTGTCTTTGGGGACTGTGAGCCAGACGTTACACCATCAACTCAAGCTGGAAAAAAGTGATGAAAGCTTGTTGCCATCTTCTCAATGATGCTAACCAAAAGGAACGAAAATGTAACGCCCGGAAGCTGTACGAACGGCATCTGGGAAAACAAAGGTGGATGTAAGTCGTAACGCTCGACGAAGCATGGATTTACATTTCCGACTGTGGCAAACCGAGAGCCATCATGTACCGAGAGAAAAGCGACAAGAACTTCAGAAGGTGGGCCCGTGTTTTTAAAGAATCCTTTCCCCTAAAGGGTTCATGGTCGTTACTGGCTACTGTTACCGAGGTAAACTGAAGATTCGTAGGGTGGCGAAGAACTGCAAAATAAATTCGCAGTATTTTGCATGGACAAGGCCTCATCACATACCTCACGATCGTCCCTCGCATCTACAGGGAGATGGAGGAGGCAAGTGGTATACAGGTGATACCTTTCAATGAGGTACCTGTTAAATCTCCAGATGCAAGTCCTATGGACTATTGTGGATTTGGATTGCTGAAGCAGGCTTTGGGAAAACGGTGTGACAACTGCGGAAGGACTTTGGAAAGCTATGCAAAGGGAATGGGACAAGATTCCCCTCCCAGTTCTTCAGAGAAGCCCATTACAGTGGAAATTACGCTGCCGGGCTATTGTTAGGAACCAAGGCAAACACATCGAGCACTTAGGGACCTGGAGCCATGGATTCTTCTAAATTTTTAGGTAAGTCGAAATTGGCCAAATGTAGACTGAACAACCTCTGTATACAAGCATACCATGGCAATAAAAGTAAGAATTGCTTTTTATTATAGTATTACTGTATGATTTACGGTAGGATGTATAGATAACAGGAACAGGATTTGGCAATATTTAGAAGGCTCAAGTTTCCATGTGTATTAATATCAAAAAATTAAAAATTTGAAAATGAAGAAAAACTACCGTGATGTTTACAACTAATTAAAGTAACCCAAACAGTGAAATAAAAATGAGAATCAGAAGTTCACATCACAGAATAATAATATCTTCAAGCTAATAATAAAAGCATTATAACTTTCAGTATGGTCCTCCAATACTCCCAAATTTACAGATTGCAAATGCACGTAAATTCTGAGTATTGACAGTGATAGGTTAGCACAGACTGAGACGGAGTCGCCACACGAACAAGGGCCTTGGCCTATGCTACTGTTACTGACTACAACGCACTTGACACAACACTTGATACTATCGATCGCTAATCCTCACTGTCACCGCTTTGTGCTGCATTACGTATAACGTTATTATGTACTACTTGTACTTCCACCACATTTGACGTCATTACAAATGAGTATTCTTCAAGTTTATTTTTATTTCACATTACTTCGTTTTATATTACGAAGTAGAGAAAGTTTCATTGTTTTAGTTTGTTCAATAAACAACATTATTAAATTGAGACTTATAGAAAAAGTGTTGCCATGTGCATCTGATCGCTGCATTCCCATAAATCTGGCCCTGAATATACTCTCAGTAAGGTTACATATCATGATAAATTACCGGACGTAATCTTCATTCGAAGTTATACACAGTAAATAATGATATTATTGCTACAACTCAGTTTTAAACACAGGCCAATGGTCCTAGCATGATTACTATTATAGTACGTTATTTCAACACCAAGGGTCTTCTGCAGAGTCGTTTTGATACATGATTAACGTCATACTAAAGGACTGACTACTGCAGGAAACAAATGTTAGTTGAACTCTTTAATACGGCACCAATCACGCGTCAGAACGACTCTGCATATGGACCTAAGAGTCCAGTGTTGCGTTTAAAGTGGGTATAGTATTACTGGTTTAACACATATATTGAGCAATGTGTAAACAACACCGCGGAGGTGTTACAAACTAAGTGAATGAACTCAGAAATAGGAACCAATTGTATTAATACAGTATTTATTTTATTAACTTTTTACTATGAGCAAACGTTTACCCGTTACATTTGAAGTTTATATGAAGTAACGAATAACGCATTTTATTTTATGTTACCTTACACGATAACAATTGATGAACATATGGATTTTCTGACAAAATTACGTCAGCAGAAGTGCTGTCATGTGCTTTCGATGTTTTTACAGTCGTTCTTTAAAGACTCTTTAAAATTGTGCTAAGTCAAAAAATATTTAACCCGTTGTTTGATTGGTTTCCTGGTCAATTGTGAAGGCTCTTCTTTCATTCAGGAAACATATGTGTCAAATCGCAACATTAAAGCCCACTATGTATCGTTTAATTGCCGACTATATTTCCTTCTTCAAAACTACTTATATCATAATTTAAGCCAAATATTATTGTTCACATAATGATCATTTCCGTTTATTAAGATACAAAATGACCATTTAGTACACTTGTTCGGTAATGGTACACAAAACAACACCAGTGTTGTGTTACTTGATTTCGTACTATCCAGTCAAGATTTATTTGATTTGACCACTACCATTTTAACAATTTATTCTAAAATGTGTTGAAGTTGAAGTAGCATCAGGAATGTCTAAGTATGTAATTCAACTTCGATAACATAGAACTATTATGTTGAAGTAACATACCTATTTTTCTACTAACACATATATTTCTAAAATAATCTATTATTATGAGTATTTTGCCCTTAGAATGTTATCATTACTACCACGTAACTCACCGAGTGCACAGCATTTCATTGTGAGGTATTGAGCAATAACGAAAATCGAATATTTCATTTTTAGTAATTTATTTGAATCTCAGAAATGGAACTGAATATTATGTTCTGTAAATCATAGGCATGATCTACGAATACATTCAGTACTGTCGCTAGAACTCTGTTGTAAGTCTACAGCGTAAAACAACTGAGAAAACTAAGAAACTGATAAAATAACTGTTGGCGGTATTGTCATTGTTAATGTTTATCAGATACGTCTGAAGCGAAGGTATTTTCCGAGTACTTGTTACTGTTAATCTTTCGCTCGTAGTGAATCTTCGTATGAAAACTTTATTCTCTCACTCGCTACGCGAAAACACTAACAAGTAAGATGTATAACTAAAATTACAGGTTTTTAAGAATGTTCAACACTAACAAGTCAGATGTATAACTAAAACTACAGGCTTTTAAGAATGTTCAACACTAACAAGTAAGATGTATAACTAAAATTACAGGGTTTTAAGAATGTTCAATACATTGTAGAAGTACAGGTGTTAACAACAGAAGTACACAGAAGATTTTTAAAAATAATTTCGAATATAAAGTTTTTATTTTATCTCATGTCACGTCTCGTGGCTAAATGATTGAGTAACTGGTAATTTGTTAGCAATGTCACCAATGATGCCATTTGTCCTCTTCATGCAATAAGCTAACGACCTTGACTTCCCACGATTGCCATACTAAATACTAACACGGGAGGATCCCATATTTTGTCGCTCAAATTTGATTGCCACATAGCACATCGTATAGAGCATCATGAGCAATGAAAAGAGCAAAATTTAAGGTGCTAAGGACCAAAAGGATAGGAGCTACGGAGCTTCAAAATTAATATATCATGGAATTATATCTTTAAAGTAGGGATGGCCAGATCAGGATATTTTTGGATCCGGATATCCGGATATCCGGACACTGGATCCGGATCCGAGATTTCGGATCTTGGATCCGGATCCGAAAATCCGGATCTTGGATCCGGATCCGAAATTTCGGATCTTGGATCCGGATCCGAAATTTCGGATCTTGGATCCGGATCCGAAATTTCGGATCTTGGATCCGGATCCGAAATTTCGGATCTTAGATCCGAATCCGAAATTTCGGATCTTAGATCCGGATCCGAAATTTCGGATCTTAGATCCGGATCCGAAATTTCGGATCTTGGATCCGGATCCGAAATTTCGGATCCGGCTTCGAAACTCCGTGTCAGAAAATTCGGGTGTTCCGAATCAGCAAAATTTTCGAAATTATTGACAAAGTGATTTTCATTCCTATGCTTAAAATAAGATTTTAAGACACTTTTGGTATCTGATCGTGTGACAGCCTTGCGTTCCCTTCGTTCTGTTGATATTTGGTTTTCGTGCCTTAATATGTCACAATTACTCCAAATTTGATTGAGTAAAACTGTCGAGTTAGGTGAGACCAATCTCATTGTCAGATTAGATTCTAGTGGAAATACTTGACCGAAAAGGTAGTAAATCTTTTTTAAAGCTGTCGTCCTGGTGGAAATTTGTCCTTTGTTTTCTGTAACACTAGTCAAATGCTGGGATGAAACCTTAGTCTCAAGACCAAGCTTCTTCATTAGACTCTGGCTGCTTACTTTTCTAATTCTTTCTGAGTTATTGTGGTCACTGAATGAGGCCATTTCCTAGTCGTGATGGGCTAGGCCATTGCTAATAAAACAGCCCATAAAATATAGATCAAATCAAATTAAGGAGCAACTTCCTTTTCTTGCTCTTGATGAGCATTTTTTTCTTTCTTTAAAAATACGTTTCTCTGTGACCGTACCACTCCAGTTAGAATTAAGAATTGTAGTAGAGATGAAGTTCTAAATGGCAATTAATGTATCAAAATCAATGTATTAATGTACTGTATGTGTATACAAAATACCATATGGAGCCTCGAGCAGTAACGCGTATCTTTGTAATTAGTAATCCACTACTATTAACTCTGCATAGGTTGTATAAGGAGCTATATCATTCATGTAAACACATAGGCGGATGCAGGGGGAGGGCGAAAAGTCGTTTGCCCCTACCCAGCGCCACCATTAACAGTGTACTTTAGTAGTAATTTGTGGCAATTTCATATCATCTAAGTAATTTTTTACTGCTAGCATCCCCAACCGCCCCCTAAGAATCCATCCGCCCCCTCCAAGAGTCCGTTCTGGATTCGCCCCTGCGCAAACATAATTTTATACAACTCATTCAAAAGTACATTTTGGTAGCTTTTTAAAATTTTTATCTTAAAGGATTGTCATTTCTCGTGGCTACTTATGCAATTTTGTCCACAGGCATACATGCAATTTCCAGTCATTACGCAAATACATTTATGTACTTAATAGACCTCGGCTAGTTGGGGGCTTCGCCACTAGACCCCCGTTACTAGGGCCTCGCACCACAAAAGCCTCTAATCATAATCAATTTAAAAAGAAATGTCTGGGGATTTGCCCTTAGACCCTCTGATATCTCATTTGATCGGCCTATGACCTCGTACCTCGTAAACCTACAACCATACCGAATCTCAGTTCAAATATCAAATTGTATGTAATAACATTCCGGTATCCCGAGACATACCGAATTTCAGTGCGAGTACATGGGGACTTTCCTCCCAGCCCACAGATTTGCTCAGTCTACGGCCTCGTACATCATACGCCTGCAAACATAACGAATTTTTAAGGGGCCGCGGTGGCTCAGTGGTAGAGCGTTCACCTCCGGTGCTTGGGGTCCCTGTTTCGATCCCAGCTTGCACCGTGTGGACTTTGTGGTGGACAAACACCGTGCTCGTGGGTTTTCTCGGGGTTTTTTCGTTTCCTCCTACTTTCTTCATTTCATTTATTTCTCATAATCACCGTCTCCTTTATCCTAACCGGCTTAAACGTGGGATGTAAAACACAAGCATTTCATTTCACAAGATAACGAATTTTTGTTCAAATAACAAGTTTAATTTCTCTAACATTCCAGGATTCCGAGATATAAAAGTCTTTTCTCCCCGCCCCTTTACTTCCCCTCTAAGACATACATAAAAAAACGCTTAAGTACATACCTAATTATTTCAAATGTAAAGTCCAAATACCAAATTCTATGCTCCTAACCTTCAGAGGTTCCCAGATATCGACATGGTATTATAATAATTACAATCCCCACCCTCTTTCCTTTCCATCTCTTTTCTTTTCCTTTTTACTAAAACGTCAAAAAACACTGAAACACATGTCAAATTATTTTCAATGAGAAGTGCAAATACCAAATTTCAAGTCTCTAACCTTAAAGGATATAACATATTAATACAATAATTGTAATCCCCACTTAATTTTTTTCTCGCCCCTTTTCTTCCCTTCTGGGTCACACATAAAAAAAAAACGTTGAAATACGTATCTAATTATTTTAAGTGAGAAGTCCAAATACCAAATTCCATGTTTCTAACCCTTTAAGTTTCCGAGATATAGGCATATTATTATACTAATTGCAATAATTGCAATTACCACCCGTTCTTTTACTTTCTACATCTTCCCTGCCCCTTCTAATTTAAATATCAAAAAGCACTTTAACAAGTATCAAATTATTTTCAATGAGAAACCCAAATACCAAATTTGAAGTATCTAACGTCAAGAATCATCAATATTTTCCACCCATTTCCCTCCTTCCTCGTCGAATTTCCCAAAGTCCTTCCTTAGTGGTATCGTACGTCACAAACCCTATAAACTGTCCAAATTTCAAGTTTGTAGCTTAAGCGATTTGGTCTGTACGGTGATCTGTCACTCACTCACTCAGTCACTCAGGACTTTGCCCTTTTTATATAGAGATATTTAAGATTTTATGGGAAAGCCATGGATTTTGTCCTAAGGCCGCCAGTGTCTTAGAAATGTAATAGCTTTGCTATAAACTTTAAGCAATCAACTGACTGATCTGCGTCTATATGTATTATGTAAAATACCGCTTATGATATTTATTTTGCTCGTAATAAAAAAAAAATAGAAATGATGACGAAAATTCAAAGACATCCATGATTTTAGCGTAATGCTGCAGGAGTTCAAATCATTGAATTAATCATAAGAGCCGATTGTATAAGATAGACTACATTAAATTCCAATGTGGCACAAAGAAAATATGCAGCATTACTATGCAGTTTTTCAATGTTATAACTCATTCTGAAAATATTATCATAGGTCTCACAAACAATCGAATTTTTTTAGCCTAACTCGATTAATATATAACAAACGGCAGATCTATACAACTACTGACTTCAGATGAAAGTGGCATACTTGTAGTACGTTTAAAGATATACTAAAGACTAAATGATGGGGTGTGCCGAACAATGGTCTAACCCGAAAAATGTGAAAATCAGATTTTGATGTAATCCTTTGTCATTTAAATTGAATTGTCTTCCCACTGAGTTAGATAAAATTCACCTAGTCAATTTTATACATATGGATATTTTAGTTCTGGGTCTCAATCTAAGGCCTAAAATATTCAAAACAGGAGTATGAATCTGAACTTCGAAATTTCGGGTGTGGATCCAGGAACCGGATATCCGGATCCGGATCCAATATTCAAAACTTCGGATCCGGGTCTAAGATCCGAAATTCCGGATCCGGATCCAAGATCCGAAATTCCGGATCCGGATCCAAGATCCGAAATTCCGGATCCGGATCCAAGATCCGAAACTTCGGATCCGGATCCAAGATCCGAAACTTCGGATCCGGATCCAGGAACCGGATATCCGGATCCGGATCCAAGATCCGAAATTCCGGATCCGGATCCGGATCTTGTAGGATCCGGATATCCGAGATCCGGATCCGTCTGGCCATCCCTACTTTAAAGTAAATATCTTAAAAACCGTTAAAGGAATCAAAACAAAAGTTGCACAATAGAATGAGAACAAAATGCGCTATCGAAAACTATAAACAGTGTTGCCATAGGTGAAACAGTGTTGCAAACTCAGCATAACAATATATATATTTTTTAAATACGCCATATACAAGTGTGCACAGATTTAAAATGCACTATTATCACTAAACATAACAGTGAAGTCTTGCACACTATTGGAGCTACGTGAGCTAAAAACATACAATGGAGAAACCTGATATATGGCATCAGAGAGTAATAAAGGAATGCATTAGAAAAAAGAGAGGGATCGGCATTGCATTTCCGTAGCCCCGGTGAATAAAAAGACAACTCGCGAAAACAAAATGTTACACGCGAGGAAAGAAACACATGTTTTCTAATTCTGTAAACTGCTTTTCCAGATTTCCAGATTATTAGAGAGTACTTTCTTGGTTTATGTTTTTCGTGTTAAGTGTCATTTTTTTTACTTTCTCTCCTACACATCATATGATCATGTTACTGTAAACTGTAATATTACCATATTCCCATTGGAAATATACTTATTTTATTACTACCTCATTTCGATTTAAGCCGGCCCGGATAGCCGTGTGGTTTAGAATGCTAGTCCACTGACTTATTAGAGATCGCGGGTTCTAATCCCGCCTCGCACGTTTTTGCTGTACTTTTCATCTTACATTTCATTGTTATCTTTCTCTTTCATAGTGGTCCGGATCCCACTTTACACTATAGATCCCGTTCTATTTAGCTTCAGAGCTCACACAGGACGTAAAAATGCCATCACTTAATTGTTTTCCAAATTTGTTTTCCAAATGATTAATATTTTATTTTCCAAATGTCATTTTGCTATGTTATACTATCGGTGTTATGCATTTGAACTGAATTCATAGTATGATTCCTTTATTACCATCTGTTGCCACATATCACATTTCTCTACTGTACATTTTCAGCACACGTAGCTCCAACAGTGTGCAACACTGTACCACTACACTTCACTGTTATGTTCAGTGATAATAATGCATTTTGAATCTGTGCACACTTGTATATGGTACTATTTCAAACAAAATATTTTATCCTGAGTTGGCAACACTGCTTCACCAGTGTCAACACTGTTTGTAGTTTTCGATAGTGCATTTTATTTTCATTAAATTGTACAACTTTTGTTTTGTTTGCTTTAACGGTTTTCAAGATATTTACTTTAAATGTACATTATTCCATGTTATACTTCTTTGGATGTTCAAATTTTGAAGCCCCTAAGCTTCTATTCTTCTGGTCCATAGCACCTTAAATTTTGCTCATTTTCATTTCTTATGATGCTCTATCAGATGCGCTGTGTGGGAATCAGATTTGAGCGACAACTTGTGGGACCGTTCCGTATAAGAACGAATATTAAAAGTATAAACAAATTATCAAAAATAAAATAAATATTCTATGAAATGATACAACAGATACAATAAACTAGCAAAAAAGCATGTACTGAAGTTAAGATGGTGATCAGAAAAATGGAAACACCTGAACGAAATTGCAACTTACCAGATTAATATGGTGTGGGCCACCTTTCGCCTTCAGAACAGCCTTGATGCGACGTGGGATGGAGGCATAGAGGTCGTGAATGGTAGCAAGTGGAATTTTACACCATTCCTCGTGCAGGGCATCGGCCAGTTCTGTGAGAGAGGATGGAGGTGGAAATCGTCGCCGGAGTCATGTTTCCAAGACAGACCACAGATATTCAATTATGTTGAGATCTGGGGATTGGGCGGGCCAGGGGAGGTGTTGAACTTCATTCCGATGTTCCTCAAACCACGCTGCAACAAAGCCAGCTGTGTGAATGGGTGGATTATCATCCCGGAAGATGGCGTCATTGTCCGGGAATAACATCCGGACCATAGGATGCAAGTGGTCTGCTAAAATTGCGACATAATCGTTGGCAGTGATTCGTCCGCTAAGTGTGACCACAGGAACCAATGAAAACCATGATATAGCGGCCCACAGCATCACCGAGCCGCCGCCATGTTTCACAGTTGGGCGGAGACACTGCAGATCATAAGCTTCTTTGAGCGTTCTCCACACATAAACACGGCCCTTGGTTGGGAATGGGGTGAAGGATGACTCATCCGACCATATCACACGTTTCCAGTCCTCAACGGTCCAAGTTGCATGGTCGCGGCACCATTTGCGGCGTGCGAAAGCGTTATGGTCCCTGATGAATGGTTTGGCCCGTGCAACACGACCCCGTAAGTTCATGTCATGTAATTCGCGGCGGACTGTGATTGTCGAAACAGGGTGGGGGAGGTGCTGATTGAGTTCCTCCGTCACTTGCTCCCCGGTGGCACAACGGTTCTGCGTGACAATGTGCTTTAATACCCGGCGTGACCTGTCACTCATGATTTTCTTCCGCCCACTGTTCCGCTTGCCCGATGTGGTTTTCCCGTGTGTTGTGTAGGCCGTCATCACCTTCGACACTGTCCCACGTGACACACCTAACACAGTAGCCACTGCCGCCACACTCACTCCACATAACCGCGCACCAACAATTTGCCCTCTTTGAAAATCTGAGAGGTTTCCCATTATACACTACCTCCGTCTGCTGCAGCCACTGGATACTGGTGTTCCACTGCGCCTGACGTAGTATGGAGACCGACCTAACACACCACCACCAGCGGTCCGGCGCTGCGGGCGCTCCGACACCACTGCCAACCTATACATCTGACGTGTTGCCAACTACAGGTGTTCCCATTTTTCTGATCACCATCTGTAATTAATAAGACAAAAACCTTAAAAACAGAATTTAGAAGCACTAAAGCTCAACACTAATTATAATAGTAGAAATTAAAAATTGGAGACAGCGTTGATTTGTTTGGTATCAGAAATAAGCCCTAGAACATAATCAACTAAAGCAATGGCATAACCAAGACACGATCAAGATTATTAGGCAGCCATAAATGTTGTCTGAGGTCTGAATGTTTGGGCAATCTACAAAAATAAAAAAAAACTTAACCGAATAAAATATTATTGACAGTATGGATGGTCAACAGCTTGTAATAGACAGGAATGTGTCTAATACTGGACTATTCAGATCATTTCAACCCAGAGACTACTACACGATGACGTTTTTCATTCCCTGAAAAGAACTTACAACAATGAAGATTATTTCCTTCGACTTTTTGCAATTTGCTTGTCAGTAAGACCACATTCATTGAAGGAAGTACTTGCATAGATCATATCATGAGAGAGCAAATCTTGCCAAGGAGGTGCGCTGGCTGCTTGTTTGCGGAAACGCTGACATGGTCAGGCACTCTGCAGACAACGAACATAAGAGATGACTTCTCATCAGATTGTGCTGAATGAAGTAATGATTTATACAAACAATTTCCAGGCATAGAAAGAGATTGCGAGTTACTGCAGACGAGCATACAGCGCAACGAAAATTCAAGTACATGATCAAGGGCAACGTTCAGTGATGCTAAATTAGATCTCAAGACTTTAGTGAGGTTCTCAGGAAAAACTGTGGGATACTTTTAGTAGAAATGAAGGTACAGGCAACAGAATTTTCATTTTTTGAACCATCAGAACTTCACCTATAAAACTCCAAATTCTTGTTGATACTCCTGCATACTAAAGCTTGATTTCGATCACACATAAAGTGAAAGTGAAACCTTGATTAACTTTGAACCAGAGTGACACACCACATACTGTTTTCGAATGCAGATGAACACAAAGCCACATGGATAACAAGTTGTTTTGGCGCACATAAACATAGTCTGTCGTTTGAAAGACGGCGAAAAATTACTCAGCGGGGCATATGATGTGTTTCTAATTATGGCCTATCCATTTGTTTGTTCTCGGCATCATTTTCTTCACAATGATGTTTTGTTGGAAGCCACTAGTGATATGCAAATTGCAACCTGACCTAGTGTACTTGTCCCTCTTGCTTCTCTTCAGTGTTTGGCGATATCTGTTACTGAGTTCTCTCTTACATCAATTATTATTATTCTCAAATGTTTAGCCACGAGTTCTAGGCCATTGTCAGTGTGGGCATTGTTGCTTGCCACATACTTAACATACTGAGGATCTTACATACACTTACACTTACTAGTCGTGCAGGCATTATTTGGCCTCTTTGGAACTCAGAAATTTCTTCCATACTAAATCATCATCGACTGTCAATTTCAACATATACCTCTGTTTTACCCAGTCTCATGTATTAGAGACGATGGCGATGCAAAACCAGACATCACTAATTAGGTGTTGCATACTTCGTCTTTATTGTTTCCCCTCACAGACATTACAAGCCACAATTTTTTTCTATTATTTTAATTATTATCTGCAGATCGGTAGTGACAAGAATTGAAAATAAGTTAAGTGGCTGGTGCTTTACCCTTTCATTCTTCAGCTTTCTTTGTTCGAATGGATATTTGGAACTATGCAATTACAAAAGAGGTGGTGATCCATCCTTAACAAATTTAAGTTTCCGTATATTCCACCTTGCGACGATTGATCGTGTTTTTGCGATAGCCTAGGTATGAATCATTACACAATACCGCAGTTTCTAGTGCACTTCATTTCAACTGTACCAGTGATAAATTGTCTCATTCGTTCTTGCAAGTTTTTCAGAAGCCATTTACCGTCTGAACCCAACTTGATGAAAGGTGTCATTGAGAAGTCAAACAGCACAATAATCCATGGAACTAGAATATGAACTTTCAAGTGCAATACCTACAAACGGAATACTATGGACATTAACTGTAGCTGTCATGCCTTGGTAGAAGGCCAGCAGTATTTTGGCCGTGTGACTTCAAACTGTCCTGTGCAGTTATCCACGGTTGATGTAGACGCCATTCAATGCTGGTATTTTGTCCGTTTCAACTGGAGACAGGATAATTCCCCGTAATAAGCAGCATTACTTTTGACATCTTTTCGATCTTATAATTGTTAAGCTTCTCTCTGTAGTGAAAGTCAGTATAAATTATACAATCTTTCGAAAACTTTTCTTGTAACGAAAACTTTCCTTCTGTATTGACGCAAAAAGTTACAGCGGTTTTAATAAACACTTTAATAACATTAATAGCCACATTAATAACACATTAATAACCACATTAAAATGTTACGTACGAGTATTTTGTACAAACTCCGTGCATTTTTAGACAGAATAATAATTGAAACACGTTTCACGGGAGATAATTTTTCATCTCGTAAACACAAATGTGTTTTTTGTGTGTATTGTTCTTGTTCCACCTCCAGAACCTTAGTTGAGAATTCAGTCTCGTTGTCCAAATAGCAACCGTAATTGAATGACAAGTGCCTACGAGTTGGCTTTGTGGTGTCCACGTTGAATCTGCCTTCCCTTTGAATGTAGTAACAAGCAGAGAATGAATAACATGTTCTGTGACATTTGCTTAAATTAATTTTAGAACACAAAATTCAGTCCTTGAAGAACACAAATAAACATTTTTATTACTGCTCTTTACCCAGGAACAAGAAAAGTATCTTGATTATTTTAAAATTAAGTTATCATACTTACTAAATCCATTGTTAATACCAGGAAATTCATGTTTTATTTAATCTAAGAAATTTGAGACTGTTTTAAACTTGAATACGCGTTTCCATTGGATTATTTTGTTTCCGATCTCCAAATACTATCTCGTGTAGAAAAATAACAATTATTTGTTAATAATATGTATACAAGGTGTCTCAAAAGTCTCATGACATACGATAACTCTGTTATTATCAGAGTTACAATAAACTGTAAGAGAGGAAACCATCTCCAAATATAATGTTTTCAATCTAAACTGAAGGATTTTTTTAAATCGGACCAGCCGCTTGAGCTATGAAAATGCAACGTTGCCATTTACTTGGAGCTGGAGGAGGGAAGGAAGGGACGGGAGGTGAACAAGTTTTGTAAGAGTATGCTGAATAGGGCCATGTTTCAAATAGGAGCTGACCATCGACACGTTAGCATAACAGATAGTAACTTTATTCTCTTGTGTTGTGGTGGCAACGTTTCATTTTCATTTAACATTGTGCCCATAAAGACTGTACAGCCCAAACGGCTTGTCCGGTTACAAAAAAAAATCCTTCACTTTAGATTGAAAACGTCATATTTGGAGAGGTTTTCCCTTTTACATTCTGTTCTAACTCTGGTAATGAATGAGTTACCCTGTGTCTGAGACACCCCATATATATATATATATATATATATATATATATATATATATATATATATATATATATATATATATATATATATATATGAGTGTTTTTTTGTGGGTGTGTGTGTGTATGAAACTCAAAATGTTTGTGACTTCGTACCTCTTGAACCACTTGAACGATCTATCTAAGGTTTGGGCCTAGGGTGGTTTTCTTTTCGCTTTACGCTGTAACTTAGGCGAGGGATGGATAATTAAAAATGGTCGAAAATGACGGATATTAGTGTCGAATTCATGGCTTTCTGGATGGCTGAAACGAACAATGACATTTCCGATGCCGTTTAAATCCAATTTCAGCCCTTTATGTCCAAAATTAAACGTATTCTCTCCGTGCGAAGAACGGTTATTCTGCATGTAAATTATAACACAGAAAATCAAAACCTCGAATACTTGTGAGTGTTCGTTGAATAAACAGTTTCTGTAATAATAAAGTACATATAGTTTGTTATTTTACGTGTTATTAATTGACTTTTCTGACAATAAAAATAAATCATTTGATATTTTATTATTAGCTCAGTAACCATTAGCAGAAAATATGTGTATAAAGTATGAATCTTTAGTTTGATAATAATAATAATAATAATAATAATAATAATAATAATAATAATAATAATAATAATAATAATAATAATAATAATAATAATAATAATAATTGTAATAACAGTATCAATAATTATTACGACCAAAATGTAATATATGAAAAGTACAGAAGAATGGAAGAAGTAATTTGCAGATAATTTTAAACCGTAAATCATATTATAAAGCCATAGAAGATTCACGATAATTTGATAATATCATTTTAATAAAGATTCTTCATTTGATTTCTGAAAGATTAATACTTCGTAATAAAAGAATCTTGTAAAACAATTATACAGGTATTTTAGTACTAACTCTCCAAGAAACTGTCTATTTAGTGTACCTAAAATTTCAGGATAATATTTGAGTATTCTTTATATTTTTTGTGAGTATACAAAGGGATATGAAAACTGTTGTATGTAAGAATATGAATGAATTTTAAAGTTTTGTGTTGCTTTTTCTTCTACTCGTAATCGAATATATGGTTTTGCTGTAAGTACCGTGAATGCTGTACTTACTTCCTATTAACTACACACTTGAAATATACTTTTGTTATCGAATAATTTAGATTCAAATAAACAAGTTGACATTTACTGAAGCCTTTGATAGTGTTGAGCACTGTATTTTGGAAATAAAGTAAGACATTGAAAACAGCATTTGTGAACGCGCATTATGATACGTCCACAACAGGAAACGTTTTTGTACGTGGAAAGAATACTTGTATTGATATTTTGGAAGATATTTTGTACTCGCTGATGTATATATGAAGAAATAATACTCAATATGTGCGCGTGAAATTGTTTCTCAAATTCTATCTATTTTAAGCTTATAATCAGGATAAAGAAAGTTATAACTGTATATTAAAGCTTATCGAACTTACACGGATTCTTATCAAATTTATATGGATTCATCGGTTGTTTTAACAAATGTTGTGAAATATCAAAAGTTATTTTCTTGTTTCTTTAATGAAATTTTTCGTTTCTTTTCAGCACTTAAGTTGTACTAAACGTTTACATACAGTTTTTCTTAAAGCAGAATCCGAACCACCGTAATTTGATCAAATTTAATGCTTTCAGACCGGGAAGCTGTGAAATAATAAAATAGAGAGAATGGAATTCTAACCTGTAAATGTTGTAATAAAGTACAAAATCTAAAACCCATATGATCGCTGTACAATATATCGAAATTAAAGTGATGATTCATAGTTCACGGTGCATAGAAGCGATTCCTTATCTTATAAAGAAGTAATGCGCAAAATTTCTGTCGAAAAATATCAACTTTTTAACATTTTCCTCTTGTTGACTATTATTACCTGATATTTTAATTGAATTGTCCCCTTTAAAATAATTTTTAAATTTACATGATTTTGTGATTAAATGAATTCAGCTGTTTAAGAATACGTATTCAGAACAGAAATGAATAATTTTCCTGAATCAGCACAACCATGAATGTCATTTAGCCCGTGAGTCCTAATGAACTTTTTCTTAATTCGAATTTTTCCATAATTCCAGCGAAAAATGGCTGAAATATGTTTTAAAATACAACCCTCTCCTGGGCATAGAAGTACGTAGATAATCTAATTTAGTAAGTGTCATATGAACAAATTGCAATAAAGGGCGCTTGTTACTAATTAAGTTTGATTTTTCAACATTGAACATCAATGTCTTAAAGTGATATCATGTATGAAATTCATAATCCATACAAATTCATTCAAAATCTTCCAAAGATGTCTTCATGCTCCTCGTTCGTCACAAATTCAACTTTACACACCAATTTTCCACCATTATTGGTTAATATTTGTCAAAAATATCGACTACTTTTAACCGTTTTATCTCTTGACATTTTAACCGTTCATTTGATATTTGACAAAGCAACATGTATCTGACATATAAAGTGATTTCCTATCCTCAAAATGAAACAACAGTAGTCTAAATGTCCAGCCGAACATTGTAAAGGACTATTTCCCTGTCTTACCTAGTTTCCATCAATTACTATATATATATATATATATATATATATATATATATATATATATATATATATATATATATACAGGGTGGCCCATTTTAATATTTCCACAGAAATATCTCGGAAACGGTTAAAAAACTCAAATAGGAAATACCATGAGGCAATCGAATGGTAATGTCGCGGTGCCCCCCAGAGCCGCTCTTCAAGGGGGCCTCGGGCAAAACTTTAAAATTTTAAATAGAAACATGGAGCGACTGACACCTCGTTCGATAGACCTCCAAAAACTAAAAAGCGATGTTCCAAAATATTTTTCATATCGGTCACCGTATTCAAAATGGCCGCCAAGATATGTTACCTGTATCAGATAAACGTCCAGTACCGCTAATATGAAAACGGTTGAACATAAATGAACCAAACAAAAACTTAAATAGGAAAGCCATGGGGCAAATCGAATGAAGTTGTCGGGGTGCTCCCAAGGTCCGCCTTTCATGGCGGCCTAGGCCCAACTTAGAAATTTAAAACAAAAATATGGGTCAAGTGATACCTCACTCGATAGATCTTCATACACTAAACAACATTGTGGCAAAGGATTGTTCGTATGGGTCACCGTTTCCAAAATGACCGCCAAGATATGGTGTCTTTATCAGATAAAACGTACCATACCACTAATATGAAAACGTTTGGAGATAAATGAACAGGATAAAACTCGTGCAGGAAATCAGAAAGGGTATTTATCATTCCACGCCTCGTGAATAATCCAACGGAGAAAAAAATTATTAAAGTATAAGTGACATAATGCTAGAGAGGGAAATCTAATTGTTAGAAAATTATCCTTCCGATCTCCCTCCGTAAGTGGGTGAAGCGGGAATGAATGGTAAAATCTCAAATGAGAACCCCAATTTTACTTGCAATAGGTATGGTTTGTCTGAAACACTTGGATGTACACTCATGTCCAAAATGATTGTCGCATATCTATAACTGTCTTATTGTCTGAATATAATTTGATAATGATATTGCAGGGTACTTTTAATACTATTACTATGTCTATAATCGGGAAATGTATATTTTGTGGTAAATTTCATAGGTAAAGAATTATAAATACGAAAATTAGAATGAGTAAATCAAAATGTTGCTAAATGGACAAGAAAGTTTTATTTTCGTTTTACTGTTCTTATTTACTGCTCTTTTGATATGAAGTTTGTCTCATACATGCCTTTGCCCATTATGCATACACTAACGTTTTAAGAAATACCGGGCGAATTCGTTATCAAATTATATTCCTACAACAACTTATTTACAGACATGCGACAATAATTTTGGACATGAGTGTACATGTGACTGGTACTGTAATGAACTAGTATTGTGCAGACGACTTTTGAACAAAACCAACGTTTGTATACATTGTTCGAAACTTGCATTGTTCAACAAATTGGTTTCTCATTTCAGTTGATTCATTTTTGCACAAATCATTGTCTGCAATGAAAATGTAAGGTTCCATTTAAAAGAAGTTTTTCTACTTCTTTCCATTACTGACATCTATCTCTTATAAAAAACACATTTCAGATAATTTTGTTGTGTAGATACAACTTGCAAAAGCTAAGGTTCTCATTTGCAATTTCACCGTTCCCTCCTGTCCCCCTTCACCCACTTACGGAGGACGTTGGAACGATGATTTTCTAGGAAATAGATTTCCTCCTTTGCAATATGGTACTTTTACTATAATCATCTTCTCCTCTGTTGCAACATTCTGGAGCCGTGAAATGTTAAATACCCTCTGTGATTCCTTATAGGAGTTTTATTCTGTTCATCAGTTATTATCTTCAACCGTTTTCATGTCAGTGGTACTGGGCGTTTTATCTGGTACAGGCACCATGTCTTGGCGGCCATCATGAAAACGGTGACCCATATGAACAATCTTTTGCCACAACGCTGTTTAGTGTATGAAGATCTATCGAACGAGGTATCACTTGATCCATATTTTCGTTTAAAATTCGTAAGTTGCGCTTCGGGTCTCCATGAAAGTCGTCCCTGGGGGCACCGTGACAACATCATTCCATTTACCCCATGGCTTTCCTATTTGAGTTTTTGTTTGGTTTATTTATGTTCAACTGTTTTCATAGTGATGCTGGACGTTTATCTGATACAGGTAACATATCTTGGTGGCCATTTTGAATACGGTGACCGATATGAAAAATGTTTTGGAACATCGCTTTTTAGTTTTTAAAGATCTATCAAACGAGGTGTCAGTCGCCCCATGTTTCTATTTAAAATTTTAAACTTGGGCCCCGGGCCTCCTTGAAGAGCGGCCCTGGGGAACACCGCGACATCATCATTCGATTGCCCCATGGTATTTCCTATTTGAGTTTTTTCAGTTCATTTATGTTCAACCGTTTTCGAGAAATTTCAGTGGAAAAATTAATATGGGCCACCCTGAATATATATAAATTTGCATACATAGTGAATATAATTCATGAGAATATCCATTTAACACCATGCTTCCCTAATTATCAGGATGTAACATGTTCAAATACACCAAAAGTAAAAATGGATATATGTAATACCACCATTAAACTCTGAAAGATTTGTTCACCATCAGTGTAATGTATTCAAAGCAATATATCTGAATTTTCTATTTCTGTCCATAATACGCAGAAATAAAGTAGATTTATCTTCCTCCAAAATAAGAAACTTACCCCCTCAAACAGTAAGAGTAAAGGTACGCAGTAAAAAATGGTTGTGTTAATTCAACTCAATTTTAACACAGGGCAGTGGTTCCAACGTGACTACCACTATGCGGTGTTAGTTCAACACATACCCCGCGGTGTTGGCGTTTAACACAGGGGGTGTGTTACGTCTTTAACGCACAACCGGTTTGAGCCGTGCAGTAAGCGTTAATGAACTGCATAATTACTCCCCCAAAATATGTTAAATTGCCTATATGCGTAATGTGTTTACATTATGCTGAGTCTAAAAAACACTTTAAACAAGTAAAAAAAAAATGTATTCCTGTGGCGCGGGGAAGGAAGGGCACGAACCACCAACCTTTCAATTACTAGCCGCGTGCTCTTCTGACTTGGCCACGGAAGCGATGAAGAAAACGTCGCTTGTAGAGGGATAAATTGTTGAGGTCTTTTGAATTTGGCTAATCAGAATACTCCTTTAAGCCGCGTATATTCAACAAAAACCTGCCATGTAGACCTAATTTTATAATAAAATTACGACTGTCTATTTGTTTCATTTTATAGTTCTTCCATATTCACTTGCAAATGATCGGCACCAGTTGCCATCTAATAAAGTTGACGCGTTTGTTGCTTCTAGTAGACAATCGCTTAGAAAAAGAAGCAACAAATGCATCAAATGTGGGAGATGAATTTAGAACACCTAAATGGCACATGCCTAGCATATCCTGTGCTGTTAGGGTTTCTTCAGAAACATTATGTAAAACAATCGAAAATACATAGTGCGGTTTGCATTTTGAAATTTTGCGTATATCTGGACTAGCAGCGTTCACCCCGCTTCGCTGCGGTCACCCCGGAACGCAATAAACTTTGTTACTTAGATAATTTTTACTTTTTCGCTTTCAAGTGATATGATAAAAACCATAGAAGATTGCACTAATGTTAACATTATATCGCCTGTCATTTATGTTAACCCGCCCCGCTTCGCTGCGGTCACCCCAACCCGCCCCGCTTCGCTGCGGTCATCCCGGAACGCAATAAACTTTGTTACTTAGATAATTTTTACTTTTTCGCTTTCAAGTGATTTATAGCGCCTGTCAGTTATGTTAACCCGCCGAGTCACAGGGTCATGCGGGTTGCATATAAATACGTTTATTTTTATACCTATGATGAACTAATAACAAAGGATTTGTACGTATGGACACCTGAATGGTCAATTATCTCAAGACACTGGTAATTGAAAATTAAAGTGATATGATAAAAACCATCTAGGGTCCACATCCTAACAACCCCCCAAAAATGAAAGAAATCGGTTCAGCCGTATTAGCGTGATGAGCGTACAAAGGATTTTTTGTACGTATTGACACCTGATTGGTCAATTATCTCAAGACACTGGTAATTGAAAATTAAAGTGATATGATAAAAACCATCTAGGGTCCAAATCCTAACAACCCCCCAAAAATGAAAGAAATCGGTTCAGCCGTATTAGCGTGATGAGCGGACAAAGGATTTTGTGCGTTCTCTTTTATATATATAGATTTGTTTAAGTATATCTTTCTACTGTGTTTGTAGCTTCAATTTATAAGCCTTTATAATTAGATGCCCAACATATTTGGCAATCACGCAGGAAACACACCGAAGATTCTACATTTGTGTTAATTTAACACACAGGCTGTGTGTCATTTCAACTACCGACATTTGACACACTATTCCAAATGGAGAGTGAGTTGTTCCAACCACTTGTTTGTGTTATATTTTAACACAATCGTGTTAACACATAGGCATGTCGTTGAAATAACACAACTATTTTTTACAGTGCAATGATTTTCTAACTAATGTATATATGTATGTTTAATTCTATTACATATAAATATACCATTAAGTGGGTGAAAACTTCTCTTTTTCCTGAAAAGCTATCAGGTATACTGTTGTACATCTTTAAGAAATGTTCATGTGACATTTTGTTTAATCCATTGTAATTTACGTAGTATCCCAGAAAACATATTATCTACAAAGATTAATAGATCAAAACAGAAGTGGTAAGAAAGCAGAAAGTAGTTGAGTTCTAGTATTCTGAAAGGATCCAAAATAAAGGAACTATTGGTGCTTTAAACTCTTTTAAGAATCACGGAAGTTTGCTAGTACCTGACATCTTTGATAACACACGAACACCTTTGATAACACTCGAGTACGAATATCTGAATGAGCGGGATGGCTTCTTAGTTGAGTAGTTGCATTTGTAGGAACCAGTTCTCCATAAATTTGTTTGAACAATAAAACATTTCCGGTGTATTTGACTGAGCGAGAGTACTAGTACTTATATATGAGTGTATTTAAGTGTATGTATGAGTATCTTTTCCCATCTCATTGTGTCTCTGTTAGTAGATAAAAAAGTTACTTGAGAATTTCTTTAGAATGCTAGAGCTAAAACGGATCATAGTGTCAGTCGGATATGTTGGTTAGCTTATGGACCACCACTGGATCGAGAATTCAAACCCATAGTGACCCTGTAATTCGACTGAGACTCGGTAACCCAGACGATAAAAAATACATATTTTGCTTATTCCCTTGCGTTTAAACTGTATTTCTTTCAGAGATGAACAGGACTGGAGATGTTATGTCCAGAGCATGAAAAATTCGACGCTGAAGTTGCCAGTTAATTACTGTCTCCAGACCAGGTCTGTCGTGCTCTTGCTCCGCTTTAACTTTGGAACACGCACACGCAGATGAAGTGCGTGTGTACGTGAGAGAGAGGGGGGAGAATTGAAAGATGTAACGATAGGATAGGGAAACGACAAGAAAGAGAGAGACGAATATAAATATGAAACATACTTATCATTACAGTGTATGATAAAGAACACACACTGTTTATTTGAATTCTCGCCAGTGATGCTTTGTAAGTTCTCCAACAGAAGATAAATCTCTGTTTGCAGCCATTATTTTATGCGAAAAAGTTATACTACCTGGTGGGGAATCGAACCCAGGTTTTTTGCTTGAAAGTCTGGTGCTTTACAACTTAATATTTATTGTACTCTGTCACTAATATTACATAGCAAAATTACATTGAGACAATATTGGTGTACTCTAGGACCGATCTCTGGGAAGAGTGTCCAAGATGTGGTTCTGAGCGAACCTACTCCGGTGTACGATGATAATGGTTAGGCATCACAACAAGGAAAATGTTCACAAGCACAACTCATTGCCTCCTGAAAAATATTTGCGGCGTTCCCGTTGTAAAAAGTCAAAATATAAGCATTCATCATTCCACGGCATGGAACGATGAACATACAACAATGTGGTACCAATTAACCAGAGGACCATATTATGTTTGGTTTTTGGGTAATACTGAAATGCAGGAAAGAGTAGGAGATCGACGGTAAATAAAGTAACATGAGTACGGCAGATCAAGCTCAACATACGAAGGAGGAGGTTCCAAATAATATCGGCACCTGGACATGATATGTAGCGATGTTGTAGTGTATCGAAGTGGAAGCAATATTTGCAAGTGAGGGTTGTGGTAAGTCCAATGCGCAGAAATCTTTCTTGTGTGGCAGGCAGTTGATGAACTATAGTCGTCCATATCTCTTGTGTGTTCAAAGGGAGGACATTGGTTCGGAGATTTTGCCAAATATGGCGCCATTGTTTATTGGGGAACATATCCTGTACCCGGACTCTCACATCTACAAGTGACGCTCTTCACAATTGCCGGTATAAGGTTTGGGGAGTATATGTAGTAGGGGAGGCAAGCTCACCAGAATATGTCCATGCTTGAACAAGATTGGTGACATACGTAGGACATAAGTTGCCATATCTGCAGAAAGACGGATTCCTTGATTGAGAGTATTCGGGCCAGAAACATTCGATCCACACCCGTGTATAGTCCATGTGGGGCTCAACGTCTTGATACGCATCTAGCATGTATAAAACTTGACTTTTAAGACGAATGTTTACGATTCCAAGGCCCCCTTCGCTGCGAGGAATATAAATAGATTGGTGGCGGAGGCGGAAGAAGTAGCCCCGCCAAAGAAACCACATAAATACAGATTCAATTTGGCGAGCGTAAACTGAAGGGAGGAGAAGAGTGCGCGCGTAGTACCAAAGTTTAGCTGCAACATACTGGTTGAGATATTGAATCTTATGTATTATATGCAGACCTCGGAACCGTTGTAAGTATATCATCTGCTTAATCTAATAAACGATAGGTCGCCAGACAGCATCCGTTTGTTTGCGTGCATCGCTATGAAAAGTTATGCCGAGTACTGTTAAAGCATCAACCGTAGGAATGTGAGAGCGTGAATCAGGTAAGGAGGGTAGAGAGAATCCGTGAAATGACAGGAGTTTGGTCTTGTGTTTATTGTATGCCAAGCCGGAGCACTGGGTGAACTCGTTAGTTATGCGGATGGCGGTGAGCATATCTGCGGGAGTAGTTCTAATTAAGGTTACGTCATCCGCAAATCCGAAGACGTGTAATTGATGGTGTTCCGGTATACCGGGAGAGGTAATCTGAGCCAGAGCCCGGAGATAGATATCTAGAACTATCACAAAGAGGCTCGTCGAGATGCTATCGCCTTGCCGTAATCCGCGTTGCAGAGCAAATCGGTCGGAAAGATGACCATTGATCTGTACTCGACATTGGGCCGATTGGTAGAGTTGTCTTAAGTAGTAGAAAATGGATCGATCTGGCTCAGTTTTAGCCAACTCACAAGCCCCTGGGAAAATGACCACCATGCACCGTGAGCCCACGGTCTTTTACGACCTCCATTTTAGGGGTGAATTTGTTCCCTTTTATGACCACTTTTTAGGGGGTGTATTCGTTCTCTTTTACGACCTCCATTTTAGGGGGATGAACTCGTTCCCTTTTATGAGCATATTTTTCAACCCCTACGAACACATAGCAGAACATCGGACTACGTAACATAACGAACATACAGAAGAGCAAATTGAACTCGTTCCCTTTTATGAACACTTTTTCAGGGGTGAACTCGTTCCCTTTTTCAACCCCTATTTTAACATAGCAGAAATATAGCGAAGATTAAACATAGTCCATTTTAAGGGGTGAACTCGTTCCCTTTTATGAGCACTTTTTCAACATAGCAGACAATGAACATAGCAAAGGGGTACGAACACATAACAAGGTGGACTCGTTTTCCAACCCTTATTTTAACATAGCATAGAATACAATGAGACTATGAACATACAGCAGAACAGATAATACATAACATAGCTAATAAAAGAACATGGCGTATTTTCCAACCCCTATTTTAACATAGCAGATAATAAACACAACATCCTCCATTTTAAAGGGTGTATTCATCCTCTTTTATGAGCATATTTTCCAACCCTTATTTTAACATACAACAACCTTCATTTTAGGGGTGAACTCGTTCTCTTTTATGAGCATATTTTCCAACCCTTACGAACACATAGCAGAGGTGTTATTTTAACACAGCAGAAATTACACTGAGACAATGAACACACAGCAGAACAGATAATACATAGCACAGCTAATAAAAGAACATGGCTTATTTTTCAACCCCTATTTTAACATAGCAGAAATTACACTGAGACTATAAACACATAGCAGAGCAGATAATAAACACAACAACCTCCATTTTAGGGGTGTATTCATTCCCTTTTATGATTACTTTTCCAACCCTTATTTTACGACAATGAATACCTATGTAACATAGCGATTCGATACGCTCTTTGAACCGATTTGGATGGAACTCGGAATATGGGGGTTTTCGACCATGCTGAGTACGAATATCATACATTTAGCAATTGGTCATCAACTACTACATGTCCCAAAATTAGTGGTCATCGAGGTCAAAGGTCAACATACTTAAAACCTAATAACTCGAAAACAAAGCAACGTATTGAGGTGCTGTTTCCACATTTAGCAATAGGTCATCAGGTACTACATGTCCCAAAATTAGTGGTCATCGAGGTCAAATGTCAACATACTTAAAACCTAATAATTCGAAAAAGCAACGTATTGAGGTGCTGTTTCCACATTTAGTAACTGGTCATCAACTACTACAAGTTCTAAAATACTGATCATCGAGGTCAAAGGTCAAAATACTTAAAACTTAATAACACGAAAACTGAGCCACATATTGAGATGCTGTTTTCAAATCTAGTAACTGGTCATCATCTACTACAAGTTCCAAAATAGTGGTCATCGAGGTCAAAGGTCACAGTACTTTAAACCTAATTACTCGAAAACAGAGCCACATACTCAGGTGCTGTTTCCACATTTAGTAATCGGTCACCAACTACTACATGTCCCAAAATTAGTGGTCATCGAGGTCAAAGGTCAAAATACTTAAAACTTAATAACACGAAAACTGAGCCACATATTGAGATGCTGTTTTCAAATCTAGTAACTGGTCATCATCTACTACAAGTTCCAAAATAGTGGTCATCGAGGTTAAAGGTCACAGTACTTTAAACCTAATTACTCGAAAACAGAGCCACATACTCAGGTGCTGTTTCCACATTTAGTAATCGGTCACCAACTACTACATGTCCCAAAATTAGTGGTCATCGAGGTCAAAGGCCAAAATACTTAAAACCAAATAACTCTTAAATGGATCCACATATTGAGATGCTGTTTCCAAATCTAGTAACTGGTCATCAACTACTACAAGTTCCAAAATTAATGATCATCGAGGTCAAAGGTCAACATACTTAAAACCTAATAACTCGAAAACTGAGCAAAATATTGAGGTGCTGTTTCCAAATCTAGTAACTGGTCACCAACTACTACAAGTTCCAAAATAATGATCGTCGGGGTCAAAGGTCAACATACTTAAAACCCAATAACTCGAAAACGGAGCCAAATATTGAGATGCTGTTTTCACATTTAGTAATAGTTCATCAACTACTAGAAATATCAAAAATAGTGGCCATCGAGATCAAAGGTCAAAATACTTAAAACCTAATAACTCGAAAACGGAGCCAAATATCGAAGTGGTGTTTCCAAATCTAGTAACTGGTCATCAACTACTACAAGTTCCAAAATACTAATCATCGAGGTCAAACGTCAAACTCGAAAACGGAGCCAAATATTGAGGTGTTGTTTCCAAATCTAGTAATGGGTCATCAACTAGTAAATGTTAAAAAGTACTGATCATCGAGGTCAAAGGTCAACATACTTAAAACCTAATAACTCGAAAACGAAGCAACGTATTGAGGTGCTGTTTCCAAATCTAGTAACTGGTCATCAACTATTACATGTTCCAAAAGTACTCACTATCGAGGTCAATGGTCAAATATTTAAGCCTTAATAACTTTAAACAAAACCTGTGTGACCTATTCATTTTTGTACCAAGCAGAGAGAAGTGAAGAATGAATAAATATGACTGGCTTACTTCGAGAAAGAAAGCAAAGATATTTCATTTTTAACTAGCTGAGAATATTAAATCATCTTGTATTATTTAAACAAACGAAAGGATAAATTTTATACCAATGAGAAATGCCATTTTATACCATTTTGTATTACTCCCATAAACGAAGGAATACCAGAAAAAAATAAGTGAAGAATGAATAAAATTTAGGTGGATTATTTTCTTTTGTACCAACTGGAAAAGAGAAGAAGAGCTACATTAACTAGCTCATTATGTACTGTTTAAACAAACGAAAATTGAGCATTATGTAACTTTTGAACTACTGAAATGTTCTATTTTTGTATCAATTAGAAAAAACCGAAGAAGGGTCATTTTAACAAGTTCATAATTTCGATGTTCTACATTTTATACCAACGAGAAAAAATGAACTAGCTGAATATACGAAAGAATAAATTTAAGTGACCTATTCAATTTTGTACCAATGAGAAAAGTCATTTAACTGGCTCAGAATTTTACTACTCAAATAAACAATGGAGTATTTAGTTTTGTACCACCGAGAAAAAACAAATAATATTGCACCATTTTGGAGTATTCAAATTAACAAAGGACTTTTATAATTTGTGTCAACTCTAAAAACGGCCATTTTGTATTATTTCAACAAACAAAAGAAAAAGCAAAAAGGACCATTTTAAACTATTTAAATAAACGAAGGCATAAACATGAGTGAGACCAGAGAAAAACCGAAGAAGGTCCATTTTAACTAACTGAGAATTTCTGTACCTTTTTGTACTATTTAAACAAACGATGGAATAAATTTGAGTGACCTGTTTTTTGTACTAACCAGAAAAATCGAAGAAGGTACCTTTATACTAGCTCAATGAACGAAAGAACAAATTTGAGTGTTCTACTTTTTATACCAAACAAAGAAGAACCATTTTGTACTAATCAAATAAACGAAAGGAAAAAGACCAATTTAACTAGCTCAGAATTTATATACGTTTTGTTTAGGTGTCCTACTTTTTGTACCAGCGTGAAATGTCTTTTTAACCAGCTCAGTAGTATTCAAATAAACAAAAAAAACCGAAGAAGGATCATTTTAACTAGTTCAGAATTTCTGTACTTTTGTGCCATTCAAACAAATAAAAAAACCAAGGAGGAAAAGAAAAGAATTTATACTGACCAGAAAAGGCGAAGAAGGGTCATTTTATACCTTTATGTGCTATTTAAATAAACGAAGGAATAAATTTGTATGAGTCGGAAAAAGCAAAATGTACCATTTTATATCATTTTGAACTAGTCAAATAAACAAAGGAATAGAGAAAAACCGAAGATGGATCATTTTAACTAGCTGAGTATTTTATACCATTTTGTACTACTCATATCTTTATACCATTTTGTACCATTTAAAGAAATGAATATGTACATACGGATGTTCTATTTCCTTTTGTATCAACGAGAACCATTTTTAACAGGCTTAGATTTTTATGCCTTTTTGTAATATTTGTACTAAACAAAGGAATAAATTTGTAATAACCACAAAAAGCGAAATCTCATTTCCAGGCCATGTTTTTACTATTTAAACAAACGAAGAAAGCGAACATGAACTCAGAATTTTATATCATTTTGTAATACTCAAATTTGGATGGATTATTTAGTTTTGTACCATGCAGAAAAAAGGAAAACAAAGGTATAAATTTGCACTGATCAGAAAAGCTAAGACATTTATTGGGGTGTCCTCTTTCCTTTTGTACCAACGAGAACCATTTTTAACTGGTTAAAATTTTAGGCCTTTTTGTAAAATTTGTATCAAATCGAAAAAAGCAAGGAAATACCATTTTTAAATAGCTCAGCATGTTATAACTTTTTGTGTTTTTGGTCTACCCAATTTCTTAACCATATTGTACTATTTAAACAAACAAAGGAATAAATTGGTGTGACCTATTCACTTTTGTTACAAGCAGAAAAAGGAAAGAATAAATTTCGGTGACCTAATCAGTTTTGTACTAAGCAGAAAATTTGTTGGTTTTTGTGCTCTACAAATAAACAGAGGAAAAGCAAAGAGAGACCATAACCTTTATACAACAAAACAAGCTTCTTAGCCCCACTCCAGAAATTAGAAAACAAATTCTCTCTTCTACGGTCTTCGGCAGTAAGATTCGATTCTATCGAGTTTCTGCTTTATCCGGCAACTCCAATAAGCATCTGTAAATATTCTTTGATGTGTAAAATTGGATCCACTCATCAGTATAGTGGTTAAAGATAATTGCTTCCCATCTCGTAATACCCTGTAAACGCTTGTCTGAACAATGAAGAAAATCAATTACATAGTTGTAAATTTTAATGGAAGAATTACCTGTATTCTATCTAAGACAATCTACACCCACGGAATCATCGTTATTACAAGTTCTGAAATTTTTCTATTGGCACATCCTAGTACTTCTTAATTATATCTCCCAAATACTGTACATCTCTTGCCCGTTTAATTTAGCCTTAAATCTGAGAAATTGGATCGTATAAATGTGTTCGCAGAATGGCGGTGTAATTGTTATCTTTACTTAATAACTTTCTTAGAGATCATTATTGCTGGTAGACTACAATGCACCTTTAAAACCTACTTTCATTCGAAAAATAAACTGCACTATTACAGACTATTATAAGTACAGTATCGAAGTCTACTCCAACTAAGCATAAGGAGAAAGTAGTATTTTTTTTTGCCATAATGGATTATTCTGTATGTATAGCTTTATTGTGAGAAAAAACATTTGTTATTCTTTTTCACCAAGTTTCCAAATACCGCGAGGTCCAACAGATAGGTATCAGGAGATACCGCAAAAAGGCCAGTTTTACCACATCGTGTAAAGCAACCAAGTAAATCTGCAATCTGGATACTTGGCCTGAACTCGCACACATGATTCCAAAACTTTAATAACTCATCCAAAGTGTCCTGCGTTCCCCCATAGCGAAAGAAAGCTGTCACAGTATAACTATTACCCTTAGTTTTCATGGCAAAAAAGGTAGCTGATTGGAAAAGAGAACTGCGTGCAGTTAAACGAGTAACCAAGTAAAAAGTCTATCTTAATATCTACCTGCGATAAATGCTTAACAAATTCTATCATATACCATTTGTTATAGCGACTATTAAACAAATATCTATCCATCAAATAATTGTCTACCACATCGTTATAGTGGGCATTGTGCTCAACAAAACATTGCTGTATACCATTATCCAATCGAAAATATCTAACTGTAGACCTAGAATAAGCGGGGCGACCATTACGTTGTACCACAGGGAAATGAAAAACTTCGGCCATTGTAATGCACACAACCAAGTATGTGTTAAAGGTTTTAGTCGTTAACACAAATTTCTGCTTGGTACAAAACTAAAAATTCTACACCTTCTCGGTGGTACTAAATAGTACAAAATACTTAAATTCCCAGCTGGTACAAAATAAAATATTCGGTACAAAACTAAATTCCGTACATATGCCACTCAAATTCATTTATTCTTCCTTTTGACCTCTAAAATAATAATAATAATAATGATTTAAAATTTAATTTTCCATTTTTTCACTCTCTCCTTATCTCTACTTAATTAAAAACTTTCGTTTCTACTACTACAGTATTTACCCATATGGAAATGTCTCAAAATTACCTATTCGTTTTCTTTTACTAGATGTGGATAATTTCCAAGTAAAGTTGCCGGATAAACCAGACGATCGAGAGAATCGAATCTTACTGCCGAAGACCGTAGAAGAGAGAATTTGTTTTCTAATTTCTGGAGTGGGGCTAAGAAGCTTGTTTTGTTGTATAAAGGTTATGGTCTCTCTTTGCTTTTCCTCTGTTTATTTGTAGAGCACAAAAACCAACAAATTTTCTGCTTAGTACAAAACTGATTAGGTCACCGAAATTTATTCTTTCCTTTTTCTGCTTGTAACAAAAGTGAATAGGTCACACCAATTTATTCCTTTGTTTGTTTAAATAGTACAATATGGTTAAGAAATTGGGTAGACCAAAAACACAAAAAGTTATAACATGCTGAGCTATTTAAAAATGGTATTTCATTGCTTTTTTCGATTTGATACAAATTTTACAAAAAGGCCTAAAATTTTAACCAGTTAAAAATGGTTCTCGTTGGTACAAAAGGAAAGAGGACACCCCAATAAATGTCTTAGCTTTTCTGATCAGTGCAAATTTATACCTTTGTTTTCCTTTTTTCTGCATGGTACAAAACTAAATAATCCATCCAAATTTGAGTATTACAAAATGATATAAAATTCTGAGTTCATGTTCGCTTTCTTCGTTTGTTTAAATAGTAAAAACATGGCCTGGAAATGAGATTTCGCTTTTTGTGGTTATTACAAATTTATTCCTTTGTTTAGTACAAATATTACAAAAAGGCATAAAAATCTAAGCCTGTTAAAAATGGTTCTCGTTGATACAAAAGGAAATAGAACATCCGTATGTATATATTCATTTCTTTAAATGGTACAAAATGGTATAAAGATCTGAGTAGTACAAAATGGTATAAAATACTCAGCTAGTTAAAATGATCCATCTTCGGTTTTTCTCTATTCCTTTGTTTATTTGACTAGTTCAAAATGATATAAAATGGTACATTTTGCTTTTTCCGACTCATACAAATTTATTCCTTCGTTTATTTAAATAGCACATAAAGGTATAAAATGACCCTTCTTCGCCTTTTCTGGTCAGTATAAATTCTTTTCTTTTCCTCCTTGGTTTTTTCATTTGTTTGAATGGCACAAAAGTACAGAAATTCTGAACTAGTTAAAATGATCCTTCTTCGGTTTTTTTTGTTTATTTGAATACTACTGAGCTGGTTAAAAAGACATTTCACGCTGGTACAAAAAGTAGGACACCTAAACAAAACGTATATAAATTCTGAGCTAGTTAAATTGGTCTTTTTCCTTTCGTTTATTTGATTAGTACAAAATGGTTCTTCTTTGTTTGGTATAAAAAGTAGAACACTCAAATTTGTTCTTTCGTTCATTGAGCTAGTATAAAGGTACCTTCTTCGATTTTTCTGGTTAGTACAAAAAACAGGTCACTCAAATTTATTCCATCGTTTGTTTAAATAGTACAAAAAGGTACAGAAATTCTCAGTTAGTTAAAATGGACCTTCTTCGGTTTTTCTCTGGTCTCACTCATGTTTATGCCTTCGTTTATTTAAATAGTTTAAAATGGTCCTTTTTGCTTTTTCTTTTGTTTGTTGAAATAATACAAAATGGCCGTTTTTAGAGTTGACACAAATTATAAAAGTCCTTTGTTAATTTGAATACTCCAAAATGGTGCAATATTATTTGTTTTTTCTCGGTGGTACAAAACTAAATACTCCATTGTTTATTTGAGTAGTAAAATTCTGAGCCAGTTAAATGACTTTTCTCATTGGTACAAAATTGAATAGGTCACTTAAATTTATTCTTTCGTATATTCAGCTAGTTCATTTTTTCTCGTTGGTATAAAATGTAGAACATCGAAATTATGAACTTGTTAAAATGACCCTTCTTCGGTTTTTTCTAATTGATACAAAAATAGAACATTTCAGTAGTTCAAAAGTTACATAATGCTCAATTTTCGTTTGTTTAAACAGTACATAATGAGCTAGTTAATGTAGCTCTTCTTCTCTTTTCCAGTTGGTACAAAAGAAAATAATCCACCTAAATTTTATTCATTCTTCACTTATTTTTTTCTGGTATTCCTTCGTTTATGGGAGTAATACAAAATGGTATAAAATGGCATTTCTCATTGGTATAAAATTTATCCTTTCGTTTGTTTAAATAATACAAGATGATTTAATATTCTCAGCTAGTTAAAAATGAAATATCTTTGCTTTCTTTCTCGAAGTAAGCAAGTCATATTTATTCATTCTTCACTTCTCTCTGCTTGGTACAAAACTGAATAGGTCACACAGGTTTTGTTTAAAGTTATTAAGGCTTAAATATTTGACCATTGACCTCGATAGTGAGTACTTTTGGAACATGTAATAGTTGATGACCAGTTACTAGATTTGGAAACAGCACCTCAATACGTTGCTTCGTTTTCGAGTTATTAGGTTTTAAGTATGTTGACCTTTGACCTCGATGATCAGTACTTTTTAACATTTACTAGTTGATGACCCATTACTAGATTTGGAAACAACACCTCAATATTTGGCTCCGTTTTCGAGTTTGACGTTTGACCTCGATGATTAGTATTTTGGAACTTGTAGTAGTTGATGACCAGTTACTAGATTTGGAAACACCACTTCGATATTTGGCTCCGTTTTCGAGTTATTAGGTTTTAAGTATTTTGACCTTTGATCTCGATGGCCACTATTTTTGATATTTCTAGTAGTTGATGAACTATTACTAAATGTGAAAACAGCATCTCAATATTTGGCTCCGTTTTCGAGTTATTGGGTTTTAAGTATGTTGACCTTTGACCCCGACGATCATTATTTTGGAACTTGTAGTAGTTGGTGACCAGTTACTAGATTTGGAAACAGCACCTCAATATTTTGCTCAGTTTTCGAGTTATTAGGTTTTAAGTATGTTGACCTTTGACCTCGATGATCATTAATTTTGGAACTTGTAGTAGTTGATGACCAGTTACTAGATTTGGAAACAGCATCTCAATATGTGGATCCATTTAAGAGTTATTTGGTTTTAAGTATTTTGGCCTTTGACCTCGATGACCACTAATTTTGGGACATGTAGTAGTTGGTGACCGATTACTAAATGTGGAAACAGCACCTGAGTATGTGGCTCTGTTTTCGAGTAATTAGGTTTAAAGTACTGTGACCTTTGACCTCGATGACCACTATTTTGGAACTTGTAGTAGATGATGACCAGTTACTAGATTTGAAAACAGCATCTCAATATGTGGCTCAGTTTTCGTGTTATTAAGTTTTAAGTATTTTGACCTTTGACCTCGATGATCAGTATTTTAGAACTTGTAGTAGTTGATGACCAGTTACTAAATGTGGAAACAGCATCTCAATATGTGGCTCAGTTTTCGTGTTATTAAGTTTTAAGTATGTTGACCTTTGACCTCGGTGGACATTATTTTTGGAACTTGTAGTAGTTGATGACCAATTGCTAAATGTGGAAACAGCACCTCAATACGTTGCTTTTTCGAATTATTAGGTTTTAAGTATGTTGACATTTGACCTCGATGACCACTAATTTTGGGCATGTAGTACCTGATGACCTATTGCTAAATGTGGAAACAGCACCTCAATACGTTGCTTTGTTTTCGAGTTATTAGGTTTTAAGTATGTTGACCTTTGACCTCGATGACCACTAATTTTGGGACATGTAGTAGTTGATGACCAATTGCTAAATGTATGATATTCGTACTCAGCATGGTCGAAAACCCCCATATTCCGAGTTCCATCCAAATCGGTTCAAAGAGCGTATCGAATCGCTATGTTACATAGGTATTCATTGTCGTAAAATAAGGGTTGGAAAAGTAATCATAAAAGGGAATGAATACACCCCTAAAATGGAGGTTGTTGTGTTTATTATCTGCTCTGCTATGTGTTTATAGTCTCAGTGTAATTTCTGCTATGTTAAAATAGGGGTTGAAAAATAAGCCATGTTCTTTTATTAGCTGTGCTATGTATTATCTGTTCTGCTGTGTGTTCATTGTCTCAGTGTAATTTCTGCTGTGTTAAAATAACACCTCTGCTATGTGTTCGTAAGGGTTGGAAAATATGCTCATAAAAGAGAACGAGTTCACCCCTAAAATGAAGGTTGTTGTATGTTAAAATAAGGGTTGGAAAATATGCTCATAAAAGAGGATGAATACACCCTTTAAAATGGAGGATGTTGTGTTTATTATCTGCTATGTTAAAATAGGGGTTGGAAAATACGCCATGTTCTTTTATTAGCTATGTTATGTATTATCTGTTCTGCTGTATGTTCATAGTCTCATTGTATTCTATGCTATGTTAAAATAAGGGTTGGAAAACGAGTCCACCTTGTTATGTGTTCGTACCCCTTTGCTATGTTCATTGTCTGCTATGTTGAAAAAGTGCTCATAAAAGGGAACGAGTTCACCCCTTAAAATGGACTATGTTTAATCTTCGCTATATTTCTGCTATGTTAAAATAGGGGTTGAAAAAGGGAACGAGTTCACCCCTGAAAAAGTGTTCATAAAAGGGAACGAGTTCAATTTGCTCTTCTGTATGTTCGTTATGTTACGTAGTCCGATGTTCTGCTATGTGTTCGTAGGGGTTGAAAAATATGCTCATAAAAGGGAACGAGTTCATCCCCCTAAAATGGAGGTCGTAAAAGAGAACGAATACACCCCCTAAAAAGTGGTCATAAAAGGGAACAAATTCACCCCTAAAATGGAGGTCGTAAAAGACCGTGGGCTCACGGTGCATGGTGGTCATTTTCCCAGGGGCTTGTGAGTTGGCTAAAACTGAGCCAGATCGATCCATTTTCTACTACTGTCTTATGACTTGTTGAAATGCAGGAGGAAATCCCCAGGCGTCTAAAGTTTGAAGAAGAAACCCGTGATCAACGCAGTCATATGCGGAAGAAAAATCTATGCCAAGGACCCCCGCTTTAATGCGCCGAGGTTGCACGTACTCTATAAAATCCAGTAATAAACGTAACACATAATAAATATTATATTTGGGGTGGGTGGCTGCCTGATATGGGCTAATATACTTTTGTAATATGGGTTTTAAACGTGCCGTCAGAATTTTGGTGAAAAGTTTCAAATCGGTAGGCAGTAAAGTGATGGGTCTGTACTCCCGTACAGTCTGGGAAGTGGCGGATTTCGGGATAAATATTGTGATTCCTACGTTACCGCGGATGGGGTCTCCCTTTAAATATGTATTAAACAACTTGACTAGGTTATCTGAAAGAAAGGTCCAGTATTGTTTATAGAACGCGTACGGCAGACCTTCATATCTTGGCGCGCTCTTTCCTTTTGTTGCCTGGAGGGCCATCCATATTTCCCGAGAAGTTATGGGGCGCATGAGATCACGACCCTCTTCCTCTGTAATCAGTTTAGGAATAATCGACAAAAACTGAGTTGTAACATTGTTGTCAGAAGGTCGGGGTTGTACAAATTTATAATAATACTCACGGAAAACGTTTAGGATCTGAATCGAATCACTAGTGATATCACTATTCGGGAGACGGAAAGCTACTATTGTAGCCTGTTTCCGCCGGTGCAATAGACGTGCAACGTCGTAAATAGTGACAGTTTCCTGGGCAATCCTATAATATGTGGTCTCATTAATAAAAGAAGGCAGGAGTGTGGGAGCCTGGAGATTTTGAAGTCGTAGTTTGAGCTGTTGCACGATGCGTTTATTCTGTGATGAGGGAGCCGCACACCATGCCTGACGCAATGCCTCATAGAGGAATTCAAACATCAACTGTCTATCGTCTCGTGTTTCGTGTCCTTTGCCTTGGAAGAAGCGAGCAATCTTAGGTTTAAGAAATGTCGTCCACCAAGAGGCGAGATCTGGAAAATATTTTTGCATCCGTTCCCAATAAGAATATTGTGGTGCCAGTTCCTCCCGATAACCGTCATGGTGAAGTAAAGATGTATTTAACTTCCAGTATCCTCGCCTGCTAAGGGCTGGCAAGGGTTGATCTGTTTTTATGTGAAGCTTGATCGCTGCATGATCGGTGAAACATGGTATAATAGTCTGTACGTCAATAATAGTGTGAAACAAGTCAGGAGTGACGTATATTTTGTCAATCCTACTTTTCGAATGTGAAGTACAATGGGTATAGATCCTCGGTGAATTGGAAACAATGACTACATCCCTTAAGTGATAAGCCCGCAAAAATTTCAAAAATGCGGGACAAGGGGGGTTGGCTTAATTGAATCTGCGCTGGTTTCAGTGGTATTCCAATCAGCCATTTTTACCATACGAGAAAGATGAGGAGGCAGGAATTGTGGCAAACTTTGGCCATAATATTCAGCCCGTTCCTTCTTAGCTGTATAGCCAGAAGGAGAATATAGTCCGACGACTAGGTGCCCCTGTATGACACAATGAATAATACGTCCGTCAGGGGAGAGAGTAAGATTGGTATGCCCCAATTCTTTTCTGATAAACATCCCTACTCCAGTGGTGGGTCCTAAATTAGCAAACACATCATAATCCAGCATATTGTGAAATGAATCATGTATAAGCTCTTGCACACAAACGACATCCGGTTTATGGCACGTTAGAAATTGTTTTAAATATCGTCACTACTTGCCTTTTTATCGTCACTACTTGCACGATTTAAATTTATCGTGAGAAAGGATAAAGAGTTTATCACAGTCATATAGAGGAAAATTGCGTAGTATAACACTTCTGTGCAATGTCTATATCTACGTAAGTTTGTTCTACTAAAAGTTAATATGTGTCTTAAGACTAAGAAGTGAAGCAAAAAATAACTTACAAAATCCATGATAGATGTTAATGAATTTATGAAATGCTGCAGTGAAAAGAAAACACATACGTCGACGGAAGAGTTAAACACAACTAACACTCAAGGATTTCCTGTTTGTAGAATTGATAACTAGCGCTGTGCCATTCTGCACTCTTGCACTACTAGAATCGGAGGGCACTTGTGTTGTACACATGTGACGTAAAGAAAGAACAAAAACAAAACAATAAGAAGGAACACACCACACTACTTGAGTTGAATTTGTATCCATTGACCTTGAAGACCAATACCTTATGTATCTGTGTCGAACACCTGCTTGAGGCGAGTACGTGGATCTCGTTCGCAAGACAGAGAGACTTGGCTGCCTTCCAAGTGAGAGTTCAGTTCTTCCTTCCGGGGTAATTTGCGTCTTTTTTGTTTAGAAATAACATCGCTAAATTTAATCCCTTGTGTCTCATGCTGGAGAAACTCGCTTTCAAGGGGTTCAAGATGCTCTTCCTGTGTCTCTGGCGGAACCTCTCTATCCTCAACTGGTGAGGGGTTGGGTTCAACCTCCATGTTGTGTGAGGTGATATGCTGCTCTACTCGTATGCCGGAGGCCTCCGATGTAGTCGATAAATGCACTCGTTTACTGGGAAGTTGGGTATCGTCCTTCGCTTTCTCAAGAGACTGTATTGTAAGTGCAAGGAACTCCTTTGGGTCCGGTACCGAGGGTCGATGCTCAAGATCATCTTCTTGGTCACCAGAGTTCGTAGAAATGACAGGTGGGGCTAATTTGTAGGATGTCATAGGAGTCACTTTTCCGAGTTCTGTCATGCGAGGAATTGACGGGGAAGTGGTCAGGATTACACTCGTTCCCCCTCGGGGTTGAGCCGCCCGTTTCAGTACACAGTTCGCTATTGTGTGCGTAGAGCTTTGGCATCGAAAACATGTAATCGGTTGTCCACTGTATGATACTCCTACTTTATAACCATGGACTAGAAGTTGGGATAGCACATGAGATGTCAGTTTAATATGTACATGGCGAGTTCCAGTTTTAATACCAGGTGGATAAGGAGGGGCCCATTCCTGATCTTCTATTTTAATCACTGAACCATATGCACTAAGAGCCTCACTCAATAAGTTATTCGGTGCCTCAATAGGGAACTCAAACACACGAAGGAGGGTAGTCGGATCTGCGGCGGAAATAATTCGAACTAAACTCACTTCCTTATTTGAATGAGTGAATGGGACCTCACTAGGGGCCTGAGCTGCAAAGTCATCGTATTCTTGTTGCGTTTTGAATTTTAGAAAATACAAAAATTTTCACTATTTAACTGCATGGCACTGACGTGATCAAAAATACCTGGGAAAGTGGAGTTCATCCAATGGTAGATTTCCAAGGGGACTGGTCGAACTGCACGGAACTTCTTGTCAAATTCTAGTTTAAATTGAAGATCTTTTTTATATTCCATACTCACGTTTGCACTGATACACTGACACTACGCCGAAACGGCAATAATTGAGATTACGCAGTATAGCTCCTAAGTCAGTAGATTTGCGGTGATATAGAAATCAAAGCTATGAAATACACCTAACGTATATATGGTCCACTATACTATAGGCTATAGTACACTGTGTAAGCACCAGAGGAGCCGTGTTGTCTCGAAAGCGGCTTGATGCGAACTGGATCACAGAGTCAGTCGGATGATGTTGGTTAGCTTATGGACCACCACTGCATCGAAAATTCAAACCCATAGTGACCCTGTAATTCGACTGAGACTCGGTAACCCAGATGATAAAAAATAGATATTTTGCTTATTCCCTTGCGTTTAAACTGTATTTCTTTCAGAGATGAACAGCATTGGAGATGTTATGTCCAGAGCACGAAAAATTCGACACTGAAGTTGCCAGTTAATTAAGTTCTCCAGACCGGGTCTATCGTGCTCTTTCTCCGCTTTAACTTTGGAACACGCACACGCAGATGAAGTGTGTGTTTACGTCAGAGGGGGGAGAATTGAAAGATGTAACGATAGGATAGGGAAACGTCAAGAAACAGAGAGAGAGAGACGAATATAAATATGAAACATACTTATCATTACCGTGTATGATAAAGAACACACACTGTTTATTCGAATTCTCGCCAGTGATGCTTTGTAAGTTCTCCAACAGAAGATAAATCTGTGTTTGCAGCCACCATTTTATGCGAAAAAGTTATACTACCTGGTGGGGAATCGAACCCATGTTGTCTGCTTCAAAGTCTAGTACTTAACCACAACACCACCGATTCATTTACCCAAAATTTGTTAAAAAAAATGCTGTAATATTTCCCTCTGAAAACGATAACATGAAAAGTGTTTATTGCAGATCAATGAAGTGTTTCGAATGTCCTGGTAAATCCCTTGCGCTTTCCCAACCAACATTCGTAAATCGTCTCTATCATGACAAAGGTGTTTGCTTCCACATTCTTAAGCATTGCACGTATAATATGAGAAATCGATTCTTCACTATAACTTTGTAAAAAATACAAGGTTGGCAAGAACAGGATCTGAACCCATACCGGACACCTTTATTAATAGTAACTCCACTACGTTACCGCTACACTACCATGCCACCTGAAGCTAGAAGGCAAATATTACTTACTTTAGCCTTGATGTTTGGAACTATCAAGCTTCTTCCTGTAACTTTGTTTGCACCTAAGTGCACAACGAAATTCATTTATTCGACGACCTAGAGAGAAATTAGTGCTCACTAATAAAGGAAACCACATTCAATCCAGGAAAAATACAGAAATAAAAACATATTATGCAGTAATTTCCCCGTGCAAATTCAAAAGTACGCGAATAATAATAATAATAATAATAATAATAATAATAATAATAATATAACCTATATTGTAAAATTGAAAGGGACTGTGACTTATAGTCTCTTTAACCACCCGACCGATCTCGATCATATATTCAACATTGATAATGTTCGTACCAGGGAGTATTTTTATTTATTCGTTTTGATGGTGTTGCTTAGGGCAGGGCGAAGATGGAAAAATATAAAAAAATTAAAACTTAATAAGTCTTGAATCAAACGACCAACGTGGATGAAATTTTCAACAAAGATTACGTTTGTGGTGTGGAATGCTTTTAATCATTTACTTTGATGGATGGAATGTAGGGAAGGGGAGGACAGGGAGATATACAAAAATCAATTTAAATTAAAATAAAAGTGACTATGTTAATGAGTTAATAAGTCTTGAACTACTGAACAGATCTGCATCAAATTTTCAACATGGATGAAGTTCGAACTTGGAGTGGTTTTCATCATATCACTTTGACGTTAGAAATTAGAGAACTGAAATGCGAAAGGGATATATATATATATATATATATATATATATATATATATATATATATATATATATATATATATATATATATATATATATATATAAAATTTAATAACTCTTCAATCACCGTACCAATCTCGATAAAATTTTCAACCTAGATGAAGTACGAACCCGAGATGGATTTCCTCAGATCATTTTGATGGTGTAACTAGGTGTAACTAATTGAAAGGGGAAGGATAGCAACATTTAAAAGATAACGAAAAATGGCCGATATTAGTATCGAATCTATAATTTTTGTAGTTGCTGAGATGAATAGTGACACATCTGAAGCCGTTTAAATTCAAATTCAGCCCGCAACATGGAGGAGGGGAAGACATAAAAATGATCAAAATAACCAATATCATTGTGGAATTCATAGTTTTTCGGGTGGCTGAGATGAACAATGGCACTGAAGATGCCATGCTCCGCAACATGGGAAGGTGAGGGGATATATAAAACTCATCGAAAATGACCGATATCGAAGAGTGCTTTAGTAATAGTAAAAAGTGACTGAATAACAGAGCATATTATTATTTCTTCCCAATTTAGCCCAGCAAAGCGGCCAATTGATGCTAATAATAATAATAATAATAATAATAATAATAATAATAATAATAATTATTATTATTATTATTATTATTATTATTATTATTATTATTATTATTATTATTATTATTCGCGGTGGCTCAATGGTAGAGCGTTCACCTCCAGTGCTTGGGGTCCTGGTTCGATCTGTGCCGTGTGGACTTTGTGGTGGACAAACACCGTGTTCTTGGGTTTTCTCGGGGTTCTCCCCTTTCCTCCCACTTTCTTCATTCCACCATGTCACTCATCTCTCATCATCACCGTCTCCTTTAGCCTAACCGGCATAACCGTGGGACAAAAAATTTCATTTTTTCATTCTTCTTCTTCTTCTTCTTCTTCTTATTATTATTATTATTATTATTATTATTATTGGCATACTTTTGAACTTACACGGCGACATTAATTCATATGTTTTTATTTCTGTAATTTTTTCTGGATTGTATGTTGTTTCCTTTATTAGTGGGTACTAATTTCTCTTTAGGTCGTCGAATAAATTAATTTCGTTGTGCACTTAGGTTAAAATAAAGTTACAGGAAGAAGCTTGATAGTTCCAAAGATCAAGGCTAAAGTAAGTAATATTTGCCTTCTAGCTTCAGGTGTCATGATGGTGTAGCGGTAACGTAATGGAGTTTTGATTAATAAATGTGTCCAGCATGGGATCAAATCCTGTTCTTACCAATAGGAATGTGGAAGCAAACACCTTTGTCATGATAGAGACGATTTACGAATGTTGGTTGGGAAAGGGCAAGGTATTTACCAGGGCATTCGAAACACTTCATTGATCTGCAGTAAACACTTTTCATGTTATCGTTCTCAGAAAGATATATTACAGCATTTGTTTAACAAAGTTTGGGTAAATGAATCGGTGGTGTAGTGGTACAGTACCAGACTTCCAAGCAAAAAATCTGGGTTCCATTCCCCACCAGGTAGTATAACTTTTTCGCATAAAATAATGGCTGCAAACACAGATTTATCTTCTGCTGGAGAACTTACAAAGCATCACTGGCGAGAATTCGAATAAACAGTGTGTGCGTTCTTCATCATACACGGTAATGATACGTATGTTTCATATTTATATTCGTCTCTCTCTTTCTTGTCGTTTCCCTATCCTATCGTTACATCTTTCAATTCTCCCCCCTCTCTCTCATGTACACACGCACTTCATCTGCGTGTGCGTGTTCCAAAGTTAAAGCGGAGCAAGAGCACGATAGACCTGGTCTGGAGAATATAATTAACTGGCAACTTCAGCGTCGAATTTTTCGTGCTCTGGACATAACATCTCCAGTCCTGGTCATCTATGAAAGAAATACAGTTTAAACGCAAGAGTATAAGCAAAATATCTTTTTTATCATCTGGGTTACCAAGTGTCAGTCGAATTACCGGGTCACTATGGGTTTAAATCCTCGATCCTGTGGTGGTCCATAAGCTAACCAACATCATCCGACTGACACTATGATCCGTTTTAGCTCTAAGCATGTTCATTCTCTCTGTGCTAATTACAACGTTATGTTCGCGAGAAATGAAAGTGATTTTGGATGTTCGGTACAGACAAATCTTCGGAAAAGACTAGAAAATTGTAACCTCTTTGGTTATTTGAAAACAAAATTTTATTTATACTAGTTCGACACAAATTTGTTATCATCTTGTAATCCAATGTTTTATTCACGTTGAAATTTGAAACATGCAAGGTCTGCTACATCTATAAGGAACATCCAATTTTCCATTTGAACATTTGTAATTTTGCATTATGATACTGTTTGGACTTTTAATATAGAATATTTCTGATAAAAATTTACCAGCAAATAGCAACCATTCAATTTTATCTTTCTTTCTTTCTTCCTTTTTCTTTTCATTTTTTCTTTTTTTTCACTTTACATTAGTAGTCTGGAATGGAAGATATGACCTACGCTACTTACTGGGTTTATTAGAACGTAGTGTCCATCAGTACGTCCAATGAACACTACCGAATTTACAACCGAACCACGCAGAAACATAGCATGTGTGTTAAACTGTTGACATTATCTTAGATGTGTCCCGTGAGATCTACAGTTCTACTGGAAATTGAATGTGCTATCCTTTTTGAAAGTGACTTAATGAATGTTTCAAGCATCCTCTATATATTCGAATAGTCCCGAAAAATATATAAAACTGTTATTTCTATATTACTGTTGGATTTCTGGTAACGGAACTTTATAATGTTAGGTTCTTTTCTTGGTAAGTTTAAAATTCCACATTTTTATCTGTTCTCCCTTTTCTTTTTCTTAATCTCTCGCCTCGTCTCTCTCTCTCTCTCTCTCTCTCTCTGCCTCATTTCTGAACTTCTGTGTAATATACATTCATTGGTTTGAATTTTTCATTGTGTGTGTTTCAGTTTCTCCCTACATTAATTTATGAATCTTGTTTCGTCTCGGTTTTATTTCATTTTATCGATACTAATACATGTGTAGTTTGAAATTAGAATTGCATTCATGTTGTTAGCTAATTTTAGTATAAGAAAGAAGAAAGGAGAACAGGGAGGGAGTTTCTCTACCAGACACGATTATGGGATAAGAAGGTGTATATTGGGTGGCCTAGCTGCACGGCGTTAGGTTTCGCAATTTTTTTATGCGGAGTGTACAACAAAGGGGTATTATTTCAGGGTGAAATCTTAACGCTGAATCAATGAGTTTCGTTGCGTCATATACCAGGTCTACTTACGAAATATCTAACTGATTATTGTCAATATCACGAGAAAGGAGCTATCAATAAATTATTTCATGAAGGGGTTTCAAAAGTCGCTTTTCTTAACGTGGAAGTCAAAAGTCAATTGATTGCACCTTTTATTTCTTTTTCAAGGATCGCTCCTTGTATCTTCAAGGATCGCTTTGGGAGGTAAAGGTTATTCAAAGCCTATCCTATCATTCTCTCTAATAATGTAATTAGAAACAATAAGTATTCAAGTGCTGAACGGGATAACAATAAATTAGATAAGGAAGCTTTCTTTAAAGTAGATATTAATCCTTTTTTATTAATTTATACTTTCTTTTTTACCTTTATTTCACTGTCCTCTTTTATTTTTTCATTTTTTTTTCTTAATTCATTTGTCCCAGTCTCCAATATCATGGTTACTTCTGTAGAACGAGTAAAGTTCATCTCTGTTTCTTCAAATGATCATCATAGTTATTTGCACAAAGAAAATCACAAAACATCAATAAATAACATAAATCGTTTAACCCTAAAATGCAAAATGCGATGCCTAATTTTCTTAGACGAATCAAAAAAGTCAAATTATCCAATTATATACTTTTCTCATTCTTTATAATACAGCATATCAATTAAACATACAATGTGGCAATGCAAATACATAATGCAAGGCCATATTATTTTGAATCTTACTTTTAAAACACAATGGTTCCATTTACCTTTCACTATTTAAGATGGATCTCTCGAGAGCTGTACATGACTCTTGACCAAGTTGATGATCATTGATGTCCCCATGTCGTACTAGAAAATGTTTGATGGAACCCTTTGACTTCGTGCGAACTCGGTTGTTCGTGCAGGAGACAGAGATCTTCACGGAAGTCTTGTTTCACAAACACTGCTTTTAAAACTTGTTGTTGCAGGAAGAGAAATGAAAAATAATTTAATAAATAAAACCCACTGCACAGCTAATTTTCCTTTACGATGTTCTGATAGATCGAAAGAAAGCCGAAACCCAACGACCATGTCATTATTCCAAATTAGCTGTACTCTTGGAGAGGAACACAAAAGGTCAATAATCAAATGCTAAGCTGAGAGAGGGGGATTTGTCCTTCTCTGCAAATCTCATTACATTACTGTTAATGTTTATACATACCAGCTAATTGTTGCCAATTTCGCACAGTTTCTCCAAGCATAAGACTGGTGGAATTCCAACCAATGTGAAACTATTTTGGTGTATTTAAACTGAAAATTGTTGATCTCCAGTTTCTTTTTTTCACATTTGCTTTCATTTTCTATATACCAAATATGAACAATGAGATATCGGCATCATCATGCCTTGTCAGTTTACGGAAGAATATGCATTAATTCAGCTTTTGTGGGCTTTCAGACGTTTTTCGTTTAGAGAACACCGCAACTTAGTACTTCTGAACAGTTCTTTGGATCTTCTCATTCATCTGTAAATATAGTTTCTTTTTTATGGTTTTTAGGTAAATTTGATTCTCGTAAATTCAAATTCTTGCTTTCTGCTCCCGACTTGAGGTAGAAAATCAAATCTTAAACTTTCAGATGGAATCTAACGAGCAATGCATTTCTACCGAATTATTATTTGTCTTGTGTCTCCAATGGTTGCAAGTTTACATCTCCACAAGAATATCTTCTTCTTCTACACTTGCTACAAAATAATCTAAGAAATCTTCAAACTGAACCTAAAAACTGCTCACGAACTCAGTATGAATAGTATAAATTTGGGTAAGTTGCTTACTTCAGCACTTAAACGCGTTCCTAATCGTTCGACCATCTTATTGTCCACCAATTGACGGCTCCTCCAAACTGCAGTCAGTCGGCTTTGTAAGCAAAAGACAACAAATATTGTGTTGTCTAATCCTCTTCGCTATGTACCAATTTGTCATATATCTGTATGTGAGGAATTTTCTCACTCAAAAGTCTTTGGATAGCACTAATTAGTCTCGATATTAAATAATAATTTTAAATTGTTATGACATATGATTATCAAAACAAAATTGTCTTGTGTTTTTACATAATCGCAATTGGCGCAGGTCGCAATTGTCATATTTCTTTGAGAGTCTTAATTTTAAAAGAGCTCAAACTCTCTTTGTTCAAGTCAGAGTAATATGTTTGTAATTTGGTTCCAAGTTTATTGGAGTTGTAAAATATACTCCGAGCTTCCAATATTTTACCGTAACTATACTCTAGTTGTTTGTGTTAAGTTGGATGCACTGATGATGGAATGAGATGATTTCTTGCTTGCAAGTCGTACAAAACCAAGAGGGTGACCATATTCCAAAATGGCTCCCCGTGTGTGAATTTGCCAAAACTAAACACAGGTTTGGTAGTATATTTTCGGGGTATATATCGGAAAGTTTGGGTTTTTATTCTCGTTCTCTTCTACGGGCAAAAAGTTGCCAAACATTCAAATCTAGGAGTTTTTGAATTAATGTATTATCTCTGATGACCCATTTTTGTATTATATGGTTAAGTGGATACGTACAAAAGTCCATTCGTTTCCAAAAGACATAAGTACACTCACCCCTCAGAAATGTTGGGAGGAGTGCGTTGGCTCAGCTCTTAAATTGAGAAATTGTCAAAAATTAAAAATTATTAAATGCTCTCTAGGACTTGAATATATACATCTATAAATTTGGATGGTCCTGCTTGTACTCTTCTATGGGTAAGAAGATTGTCAGAAATATGCGCAAGTTATATGTTTTATCACTTGGTCGCCACGTGGTCGACTTTTGTCGTTATTTGAAGATTTATTACGATATACGATCATATAAATGTGTATACAGGTTCATTTTCGTTCATAAGACATAATACAGAAATATTTATTAGAAAGGCGTATGTGTGACACCCATTTTGGAATATAATCATCATTTTAGTTTTGCAGTACTTGCAAGCATCTCAGTCCATCATCGGGGCCCCAATCCTGATTCTAATGAGCAGATAAGTCATACGGTAAATTTCTGGAAGCCAAATGTCTCCGTCTACTAATCAATTTTTTTTTTTTTTTGACAACTCTTAAATATAGAAGGAATAGGGCAACACATGCTTTCCGACATTTAAGAGAGAAAAATCGATGTGCTCATGTCCTGTGAAAGAAATGCTCTCCTCAACTCATCCACATGAAAACATTCAAAAAAAAAAAAAAAAAAAAACAGTATCTTTAAAGATAGTAAATTAGATCAAAGATTACCAAATCTGAATATTTGGAATCTCTTATCTATAGAAGGAAACGAGATGCATTATCCAAATATTGTCATAACAAATTTTTAGTATTAGCAATTTCCTATATGAGGTGCTATATTTGAATATGACTTATCATTTTAGTTTTGCACTACTTACAAGCGTAAAACTATCTTATTCCATCACGAAAGACTCAATAGTAATACAAATAAGCAGATAACAGCTCCAGTAAACCTTTGTAGGTGAAATGTAAGTCAGCCTCAGCACTATAAGCAAAAGGAATATCTGTAGGTGTATGAAAGAGAGAAAAGTTTATCTTCAGACTGGATTGGTCTTCTCAACGTTCATGAGAATCCCAGTATTAGTATAACCAATATTATATGTGTGTGTGTTTGCTTACTGAAGTTTAGCGTTCCTTTTCAGCACTGAGGCTATATGGTACATGGACCAACATTTCTAAGTGCTAATCCGAACCGCCATATGCTTTCAATGCTTTTCCGCCGGAAATCGAATCCGGAACCTCGTTCAAGCCATGCTAGCCACTAGACCAGCGTGGAAGCACGTTCAATTATACTTCCATGTTGCATACAGTGTCAGCAGGAAAAAGGTAAAGTCGAATCAGTCAAGTAATCTTTATACTTTTGCCTATGTAATGAAGATTTTTTAAGGATTGTGAAATTTTAAGGATCTTTTAAGCCTGGTGTGAAATACCCAGAATATGGAGAAACATCGCAATTTCCCGGTAAATAATACCCTCCAAGAAAGCTGGTTCTTTTAAAAATTAGCGTTGCTTTGTTCTATAACGTGTACTATTCACAAGTGCGCCCTTATTTTACTAGTGCTCTCGCCTTCGTTGCAGTCCCGGGTTCGATTCCCGGTGGGGTCATTCGGTCGAAAAGTGTAAAACGCTTTTTCAGGCCAGCCACCCTGAATGAGGTTTTCCTGGGTTTTCCTCATTCACACCAGGCAAATGCCGGGGTTGTACCTAACTTATAGGTACCAGGCCGCTTCCTTCCTTCCCCAATCCTTTCTTCCTTCCCTTTCCCTGGATTGTGTGCTCGCCGAGGGACGTCATCCCTCAAAAGCATGAAGAGCTAAATGGCCTTAGATGCCGAAAGCCCAGAAATCTAAAATCCTATCCTATCCTTATTTTACTAGCCAATTGGAGAACCAAACACTGGTTTATAACCATCTGTGGAACATTTGAATTATATCTCTAAAAATAAGACCAGAGTCAGAGTCCTATAAGATCCTTTCAAATATTCTATTAGCAAGATTGATCCCATACGCAGATGAAATTGTTGGATATTATTAGTGCGGATTTAGACGAAATCGATCAACTATCGACCAAATATTTACCATTCGCCAAATACTCGAAAAAAGTGGGAATACAATACCCCGGTACATCAACTATTTATTGATTTTAGAAAGGCGTACGACTCGGTTAGGAGAGAAAAATTATACAACGTTCTTACAGAACTGGGAATACCAAGAAAGCTAATTAGATGAATTAAGATATGTTTAAATGAATCCCAAAGTAAAGTACGAGTAGGAAAAGTTTTGTCCACGAACTTTCACGTCGAAAATGGCCTGAAACAAGGAGATGCATTGTCGACATTTCCATTCAACTTTGTGCTGGAATACGCTACAAGGAAAATCAAAGATAGAAACCAGGGCCTAGAGTTGAATGGTATTCACCAGGTTATGGCATATGCTGGTGATGTAAATTTATTACGGGATGATAGGAGAACAATAGAAAGAAATGCAGAGATCTTATTAAACTCTTGCAGGGACATGGTTTTAGAAGTAAATGCAGAGAAAACTAAATACATGGAAGTGCGTCGGAACCGTAATACAGCAAATTATGGATGCGTTAAAATATTAAATAATAGTTTTCATAAAGTGGATACTTTCAAATATTTAGGATCAATATTAACAGACAAAAATCATATTCACGAAGAAATTAAATGTCGACTAAAAGCAGCAAATTCGTGTTACTATTCGGCTCAAAATCTCTTGTCGTCGCGAATTCTGTCGAGGAATTTGAAGCTTAAAATATATAAAACGATAATCATGCCTGTTGTTCTGTATGGTTGCGAAACATTGTCGCTTACTCTGAGGAAAGAACATAGACTGAAAGTATTTGAGAACAAGATCCTGAGACGAATATTCGGACCCAAGAGAAACGGGAATGGGGAATGACGGAAACTTCGTAACGAGGAATTGCATAATTTATACGGTTTACGCAACATTGTTAAGGTCGTCAAGTCTAGGACGCTTAGGTGGGCAGGTCATGTAGCTAGAATGGAAGAAAGTAGAAACGCTTTCAAAGCCTTGACTGGAAGACCAATCGGAAAACGACTATTAGGAAGACCTAGGCGCAGATGGGAGAACAATATTGAGATGGATCTCGTTGAGATAGGAATACAAAGTAGAAACTGAATGCAATTGGCTAAGGACTGATGTCAGTGGAGAGCTTCTGTGAACGCGGCATTGAACCTCCGGGTTCCAGAGGCATAGAGAGGGTGCGTTTCTGCTCTTTCCAATATCAGAGTCCATGCTAACTGGATATCCATATATTAAGGCTTATTTGAATAATTTAATAATATTTATTTTAAAAATATAATTTTACACACACACATGTGGAAAAGCCTACATAATCAAGACGGCATTTTGGTAGGAGGTAGGAGGATTAGGTGTGTATGTTTGCAGGTGGTATGGCACTTGTGGCGGAATCTAAAAAGAGAAACAATAAGATGTCAGAAATAATGAAGATCGTGATATGAAAATAAATGTCAGAAATTCAAAAGTCATGGCTATTGGAACGAAGTACTCAGTGTCAAATATTGAAATAAAATGGGAGGAAATAGAACTGTTAATTAGTTTTCGATTCCTGAATAGTATTATTAGTGATGATAAGAAGTGCGAACGTGAAATAAAAGCAAGGAGAGGAATGGCGAAAGAAGCTTTTAGAAGAAAGAACAGTTCATCTTGTGGAACCTTGAATCAAGACTTAGAAAATTATTCGTGTGGAGTATTCTATTGTACGGGACAGAAACATGGATATTACAAAAAAAAAATATCCAAAAACGACTGGAAGCTTTCGAAATGTTGGTGTGGAGAGGGATGAAATTAATTAGTTGGTTCGAGCGGGAAACGAATGAGAGGATGTTAAAAGTGGTGGTAAGAAAATAACAAGTTTAGATATTATTAAGAAGAGGAAGATAAACTAGTTTGGACATTTGCTAAGAAAGAACTGTATCATGAAGAACGAACTAGAGAATATAATGGCAGGAAAGAAAGGAAGAAAGCGAAATAAGCTACAATTGATGGACGTTTTCAGAACAGAAAAATGTATGTGAATCGAAAAGGTTCATATGTTTATAATAATCAAATATATACTGGAAGCTATTTACAATTTCAAAATAGCTATCGTTGTGAACTCTTAGCTTGTTCTGAACTATACGTTGTGTATCAGTTATACTGAGTTTAAGAAGTTTAAAGATGATCTTACATTGAGACAAAAGGGATAATATAGTATTTAGGGAGGCATAACTTATCGTGGTCATTATTTAAAACGAATTACGTAGATGCCGGAGGAAAGTAGATGAGACTACCACTTGCAGTAGTTCCGACAGATGCAGGGTACGAAATAATGCAATTTCCTTTCAGAATACGAAATTAGAATATGCGAGATGCAATTTCAGTTGTTTTCTCCGCATTCTCTTGTTTTTTTCCACTTATCACTCTACTAATTCTTTCATAATACTTAACTTCTATTGATCATCTGTCTGATTTATCCTAAACTGGATAATCGTGGGAAGTAAAGCTAGATAATTTATTTCATTTTATTCCTTTCTTAATTTTTCCGAGAGTATATCATATTCTAGAGTTGTTTATCAAATATTTATTTATGAAATATAAGAAAAAAAATATATGACCATTATTGAAGAGAAAATACCAAAGAAAGCTTACATCTTCCGAAACATGAACTTGTCCATATTTTCCTAGAGAAATGTAGTCCAAGACTTAGAGTGCCCATCCCCCAGGATCCATAACATACCCCTCTTATTTTCGACTTATGCCTCCACAATGCAAAATATATGTCCTTTTAAACTTTCTTAATGATTCATTCTCCAATAGCTCCCCTTCTCGATACAGCTCCGGGATCTCCTGCCCAGAGCAACAATGAGATTAATAAGGAACCTTTTGTCTGTAGCAGCGCAGCGGTGGGTTGGTGCATCTTGTCCAGTTCAGCGGGGAGACGGATATTTTCAGTGAAATAGAAAACCAATAGCACATCTAATCAAATTAAAACGAGGTTTAGTTCGCGAGTGAGCGGGTCTTTCAAAGAAAGGAGACATTGAATCATCAATTTCAAATCAGTGTGACTGAAGAGGGTATTTGACCGTTACAAGCTAGTTTGTGTGGCTGAAGAACTGAGATAAGTAGAGAAAATATCATACCGTTTTATTTTCAGCTACCTGTGCAGTCCGTACAGGGTCATCCTTTATAATTAATTAACTTGAATATATATGATAAACAAAAATGTTTGCCTTTAGTTTCTTTTATGAAAATACTTTTTGTGACACCAATCACAAAATCAGCTACCATAACTATGCACTTCACATTTGTTCTCGGATAAATGTGACAATGACAGTGTTAACAAAGCAAAAAACATTATTTATTTATATGTATAGTCCCAAATGGTGTGCGATGACTTTTATATGCAAGGTTTAAGAAGAGTACAAGAAGAAAAAAAAGAGTATCAAAAGTAACATGTAACAATTGTAATAGAAAACAATAACACAATAACAATACGAAAAATGTAAAAATAGTTACTGAAAAATGTCATAGGACATCAACAAATATTTACATAACAATATTTGAAACTTATATTTTTGCAGAATGCAAATAGGGAATTCTTTAAGGGTTAAAGATATCTATGGCAGCTCCGTAAATGCCGTTGCAGTGTGGTAAACAACGGCATTTATGATTATCCATTAATACAGAAAATAAGTACTTGTAATAACCCTAGCTACTGTACATGTATGTGTTTTATTATTGTTCCTGAATTCTATAGCCACTAAGGAGTATATAACATTCCATATTGGCTTAGTATCATGAGAAAATTACCAGGTTTATCGAATTAGGAGGTAGGTAGCGAAATACCGCAAGCCAGACGTAACGGTAATGATTGCCGATGAGAACACTTCTTGGTTGAATATACACGTTTGTAGGCTGTTTCATCAGATAGTAAGAAAAAAGAAAAAAGAGAGAATAGGGAACAACAACGAATTGATGAAACTATCTATTTAAAATGACATAACTTTATTGTAGTAACGTTACAAAATGAGGTCTTAAAATTTGCAAGGTAAAAAAACAAATATTATCTTAAAAATAGTTAAAGAGTAGACAAATACAGTTTTCTCGTTTCGTCTCTTACTTTATTTATCAAATTTTCGTCTGTCTCAATTATCGAATAATTATTTTTTTAGTTCGTCTCGACTCTCGGAAGAGTTATCTTGTCTCGTTTTGAATTTTTCGTTTTGCAAAGTTTATCTGAAAAGAATACGGCATGGTCTGATTTCTTGTCTTAATTTAATCTAAAAATTATCAGAATTATTTCGCGTCACGAAATATTTACAAAGGGTGTGATATGACAGTTTTTTGTCTATTGACTCGTGTACCTTAAACCTTGATGAAGGTTCTTTATTGTGCTCAGCAATAGTGTGCAACATGTAGCATAATATTATTTATTAAAAGTTCATAATAGAAATGTTAGTATCTTATGTAATTTCTAATACAGGTAGTATCATCCTTTAATCATGAAAATATATCGAATTTTCTGTAATTAAATTCAATTTATTAAAATAGATAGGCAATAATGGGTTTGTAATTAATAGTGTTAATTGGTTATGTATCTATTGTGTTTAAATTATAAATTAAAATAAAAGGTAGAATACAAATATATAGAAATAAAAAATGATTATTATCTTTCCAGTCTTAAATCCTGAATTACTCAAAATTTACAAGAACATATAGGTTCCAAAAAAGGAATTACTAATGTAAGTACTTTCTCCAATTTTTCTTTTCTTTCTGATTTTCGACTTTCGTTGAAAATTTTTACTAATATTGTTCCATCATAGCTTGACATCGTAATAATTTTAGCATACCTAGAGTATGAAAAAAATGAGAAATAGTCAAAACAAGAATTCAGAGAGAAATAAAATAACAGCACTGGGGATATTCGTTCTGTGGTATATGTAAAGTAGAATTAAATTTGTGTTCATGTCTTTTGCAGTCAGAACCATACACGTCTGACAATTCGTTTTCAAAGTATTTATTTACGTTGGCTTGGCTAAACTAGAATTTTAATCTTGTGCTGGTGTTTGCTTTCTGCCGTCTGTGGGGTGCGAATTTTACTCTGGAGCACTTCTTTGCTAAAAAGCATCACGCTCAATATGTGAAAACTCTCGTTCCTGCTGTTACGTTCAGGAAATTAAAAGAAAGAGTTCGTTTTTTTTTTTTTTTAACTTTACCTTATGTGAGTGGGTGCAAAATGAAATTGTTCTTTCAGAATATCATAACCATATTGTTCTCTCTTCCAGGAGAACCAATTTTTGTCTTTTCTTTTTCCGGTGTATGATTACTGTTAGTTTTTATAAACTTAATTAATATTCACTCAATTTTTGAAATGATAACTTAATAAATAAACACAAAATGCTACATTTAAATGCGACTGTACTACAATTGCTATTTTCTGGCACTTAAAAGTCACGTTCTAATAAATTTTATAGGAATTTTCAAAATTACTTATTCGAAACTAATTAGGACATACATTCGGAAAGATCTTAAAAATACTAATTTCAAGCCCTACTTTTTAAAATAGAATAGTTATATGTGATGTTTCGATTTTAGTAGATCCTTTATCTATACGGTGCTTATATGTATAAGTAATTTATAGCTCATTTCTTACTCTTAATTTAATTTAATGGCAAATGTAACGTTGATTTTTAACATATTTCGGCTCTAAATATTTGAAATAGGTAAATATCTCAAATAATGAACATTCGCGTAAACCGACCATTTTTATGCCTGATTCACATGTGGTAGTACTTGTGTTCCCGTAATCGGAGGGGTGTATGCACCCATCATCCAGGCCAACTTCTTACTCCTCCATTCAGCCCCGTCATAGCAAGCATGGCGGTAATTGATTCGTTCAACATTGCCCATATAATACTAAAATCTTTCAGCAATGAATGAGTTACGCCTATTAAGCGCTATGGACCAAGGTTCTTAATGTCTTGCGGTTATATCCGCTGCTATAGGTAACTCCCCTACTGAGTAATTCTACCGGTTGTAACCACTACTCTCTCCTGTAGGGCTGCCCAAAAACGACTACTTCTCTTCTTACCGTGTAACCACGTACACTACCAAACCCACGGGCACCTGTTGTTTGCCATTTTTTTTATTATTTACACTAAATACCTCAGCTGTTGTATTCAACATTTTAGGTTAATATGAAATAGGACATTTGGATTGAATTCTAGGAAAGTTCCGGGGACGCCAATAAAGCTTCCTCATTAGAGTTTTCTGTACCTGCCTCTACGTTTAAATCTGTCTTCCAGACTACCAAAGAATTTTCCTCTTACTTAATTCAGTTACATAAAAACTCTTTCAACTGAAAGTTCAATACTAACACTTCATATGTTTTATTTATGCTTTCTACATTAAGTTTATAGTTACTCTTATTCATCGTTTACGTTAAATATAGTTTGACTTCATTGTTTGCAATCAGTTCTATATTATTAGTATTATTATCTAATTCTTTTATAAACAGATGATTATTATAACCAGTTAAGTTGTGAATAAATACTGAAGTACAATTCGCATTACGATAGTTTAAGTTAAAATGTGTATGAGCTGCACCTCTGAATTTTCAGGACTAGCGCGGGAGAGTAATGCTCCCGGAAGTAGAAACGAGAAACACAGTTCTGATTGGTTGGCGTTATCCACTTCTTGCCACGTTGCATTAAAATAGCAGAAATCAAACGCTTGGTACTGTCGGCCTTGGTGGCCGAGTGGGGACCTCCCTGCTGGTCTAGTGGCTAGCACGTGCGCCTTTGGTGTACGTGGTCCCGGGTTCGATTCCCGGTGGGAGAGCCTTTGTGATTTTAACTGTCCTCGATATTTGTGTGTTCGTGTCCCTGTCGCTGTAGGTAAATGAAGAAAGCAAGTTAAACATGAGTAAAGCAAGTAAAATTAGGTATAAGTAGTTAAGTAAGTTACTAAAACACGTTCGGTGAGTCAGTTGACTTTAAAAAAAAGTGGGCTAGCGCTATGTACTAGTAATAAAAGTATCTTTTGGCGTGTGTTCAAATCCGGCCCGAGGAAAGTTTTTTTAAACATATTTTTTACATTTTTATAACACTTGTTAAATTAAAACAATATGAAAATAATACTTAAAAAGTGATTTATTTACTTTTGTGCAGATAAGTAGTTGTAGTACTTATGCCCTTGTACTCCATGATATACGGCTCTTTTTGTTCTCCTTGTACTTCATGATATAAATTTTGTGACCAACTTAACACAACTGGCTAGGATAGCGCGTAAAACAGCTGGCTAGAGTAGCGCGCGGAGAAAACGTACTTCCGGTAGTATTACTCTCCCGAGCGGGTCGTGAATTTTCCGGTCAAATGTTCATGATCTCTTACTTTCGCTTTATTGATATTTACTTTACTTAAACATGTTTTTAACAGCTTATATTTCTTCAATTCATCTTACATATCATCTTCATTTTTGATAATTTTATTTTCTTCTTCAATATATTTATTTATCTCAAAATTGCTAGAAGTAAATCATTTAAATTTCTTCGACATATATGGTAAGTATTTGAACTAATTGCATAGATTTATTTTTTTAAATGAGGTGATTCATTTTAACATGCAGCGTCCAAACCAACATAACTAACACGGCTTTTATAATCTACATTTGAATATATTTAATATAATAACAGAAACTCATGAGAATATGCTTTTGATATTTTATTGCATTAACTCGTTCAATGCCACTTGACGCTATATGGTTTCATTCATACCTATTGCTGTCTACCATTGACGCCATTTGGCGTCAATAGGTAGTTCTCATTTTAGACATTCTCTACAGCGGCGCAAATCAATATTCAAATTGGGGGAACACCGCTTCCCATAATTTGTTCTTAGGCAATGTTCAAAATATTTAGGAAGTTGAAAAATAATGCTCCGGAGGATCAGGGAAGCATAGTTGTCTTCAACGTTGGAAGGCGAACAGATTTGAGGCTTATTCTGAGGGACATTAATTTCTTCTCAGGTTCCTTTGTGGCAATCGGGTAAAAATCATCACATTTCTCACCAAAAACACATTTCAAATCGAATGATTGGGGGACAGTTCCCCTAGTTCCAAAATTGGAGAAGACATATCCCTCATGCCCCTGGGATTGGCTCCAGTGATTTTCTGTAAATTGGTACACAGGTATAGAGCTTTTATACTCTGGTGGCATACAGTGCTGGCCTGGTCATTCTGCTAGATGTGGCTAGTTTGTTGCAAAAGTGTAGGTGGCACATTGGGTTGGGGGTACTACTGAAATCAAGGTGTTATCGAAAGAGTTAAAGTAATTGTGTTTCATATTTAATTTAAATAACAAACACTCAAAATAAGGTTATATTGTAAATGCTATAACGATATTTTATATCTGTGCGATAAATTACTTCCATTTTCTTGTAGTTATTTTGGGCAACGGCGCTTAAAGTGCACAATTTGTTGATAAGAAGAAGAAGAAGAAAAATGTTGATGTTGATTTTATATAGATAATCATGTAACGTGAATTATTGAAAAGAAGATAGGTTTCTCTGTCTGTCTTTGCTATAGCAACAGAATAATATATTCCTAATAGTAAGAAGAATAAAAGGTTCATTTAACAATAAGGGTTTTTAAGCGTGTTGATTTCAGTGATTCGAACTGTGGACATATATAACGCTAAGATAGGTAAGAAAGAAATATAATAACGTTGCATAATAAATCGTGTTTGACACCCAGGACCTTGAGTTTTGTTTGAAGAAAAATAGTCTCAAACGACGTCAACACGGAGTATACTTTGTTAAGAAGTAAAACAAAAATTTATCATAACATTAAAATGGATATACCAAGAGTCGGAGGTAATAATGATGAAATTGGAATTGGTGATATTGAAACACCAGGATCGGATACATCAACAAGTGTAGCTGACCTTATAAAACAGTTAGGCCCATCTTTGTCGCAGCAAATGCAACAAATGAACACTAAATTTGAACAAAAGTTTCAACAAATAGATACTCAGTTTCAGCAAATGGACACTAGTTTTCAGGAAATAGAAGCTAAATTTGAACAAAAGTTTCAGCAAATGGATACTAGGTTTCAGCAAACATATACTAAATTTGAACAAATTACACAGGCTATGACTCAACGAATGGATAATAAAGTAGATAAATAACAGCATATTAACACTATATTTACAATTGTACAAAGTGCAGTAGATGTGGTGGAGACGCAAGTTAGTGAACATAGTAACCAGATTAAAATATTACAGGAGGAAATGGACACTATAAAGGAAAAGATCAAAACCCTAAATGTTAATCCTGATTTAATCAACAGTAGGGCTGAGTTTTGACAACTTTGGGACAGTTGTACAGAAGCCACTCACGCACAACATAGGCCTTATGTTCTGGGTCGTTGTCTTGATAACATTTATATCTCACAGATTTCAAGTTTTGTGTAAAGTCTCTTTTAGAATACTCAGGTATTGTTCTTTTCTCATTGTATCATTTATAAACTTCATTTCACCCACACCGGCAGCGGATATGTACCCCGAAACCATTATGTTACCTCCATTATATTTCACTGTTGCTTGTAAATACAATTTCCTTGCGCCACACTAGAACCATGTCATCTGACTTTAAAATGTTGAATTTGTTCTTATCAGCAAAAATAATGTCTTTCCACTATTCTGGTTTCTTTTGCACATACACTTAATGAACGGAAGCCGTTTCTTTCTGTTCACTTTGTTAACAAATTTTTTTCTAGCTATCCTTTCGTGGTATCCTTCGTCTCTCAGTACTTTGCGAACGCGTTTCCAGATGTGCATTTCTTCCACACTCTTGCAGCGATTCCGCTGCAAACTTCAGTGCACTTAATTTTGGCTTTTTCTTCACTTTTCTCACCATCACACGTTTGTCTCGTTCATTTAGCTTGCTAGGCGACCTCTCTGCTTCACAGATTCTATCCTGTTTTCGTTCTTGTAACGTCGCACCTGGTAAAATTCCCTTTTTGTGACGAAAGATGAAGAGCTGTCCTTGCTCATACGTTTTGTTAGAATTATTTTGTCCCATTCGAAGTGTTACACTGCAAAGCCGATACCCATTCACACTTTTTAATACGAAGATGTGAAATGAATTGTGCATACAATGTTCCTTCCCCCAATCCTCTTGTTCCATCAACCAAAGATACAGAAATAAGACTGTCAAGTACTTTCGTGGCCAAATATTAAAGTGGCATGATATGAAGGCAGTTTATGGAAACATGATAGTTTTAGGCATAGTTTGCACTTAAAACTTTACACATTACGAAATGGTACACGAGACATGATAGTTGTTTCGTGTTATAACTTACCAATTCCTATGCATTTGCATTAATCTGTCCTTCGACGTACATGCCAATAATATGGGGTGGCCGAACATTAAAGTGAGTCTCTGTATTTGGTTGGAATTACTTCTAAACCCATTCTTCTTCTTAATGAAACCTCTGTATTTCTTTCTATTGTTTTGGTATCATCTCCTAACCGATCGCCATTATCAACATAACCCGTAACATTGTGAGTATGATTCAACTCTAGGCCAGGAATATTATATTTAATTTTCCTTAGCGTTATTATAGAATAAAGTAGAATGATTAGGTGAGAGTGAAACAGAGTACTCCGTTTAGTATGTCCTGTGACACTACTTTTCTATCTCACTTTTGTTTCATGGTTTTACCTCCAAACGCCAGAAATTTAAAACCATTGGACATGTTATCTAAATGTACAAAAATTAACAATGAATGGCCAATTCAGTGTTATTCAGTTGCAATGCCGCACTTTATGTTAATGCTTTATTTACTCACATGAAATGTACGATAAATCAAGAAACCTTTAGTTATCCACAGCAACTATACACAAATCGGGATAACGATGACTATGTTGTAAGTGTTCAATATGTTCTAGACTTGCCGCATGGTGGTGTGATCAGCTCGGTTAGCGTTGTCAGCTACTGGAAGCATTCAATAGTACTTTTAGCTATCCGCACACTTTCAATCCCCCTAACTCTGTGTTTAAAAGAAACATATACATAAGAATGCTTATTTATGTCAAAACAAGTTGAACCTCAAACTCACGTACGACAAACACTTGCAGTAACAACTGACATCATTTTGGCATTTTATCTTTTTCTGTACATTTAGCTTTTTCTTGCACTTACCGAACGTGCTTTTGAACAAACAAAATGTTATTTCCGTCTAACAAATTCTTAAAAGCCAATATTTCAATGATGAAATGTCACTTATTTACAAACTGAGAAATTCTTGACTCGTTGATTTTGAATGCACAGCACACATTTTAGCTCCGGATATTTTTTTCAACAATTCACTCTGCCTTTTGTTCTCCAACGATACATCCGTTTTAATATCTTGGATTATTTTTATTTCATCTTACATGGTATCTTAAATTTAAAAAGAAATTCATTAAGTGCTTAACACTGGAAGTTGGAGTTCTTTTATAAGTGCGAGAACTCTACACTTAAGTTTACAAGAGTTTATTTCTTCCGCCGCCCTAATTCACCTATTAATTCAAGCTGTGTGTATTAAAGTAATCGGTAGTGCAAAAGAATCGCTGGACTCTGGTACCTGTAAGAAAGTTGAGACCTATCACTCATAACAACTGTATAAAGCAATTAAGGATGTTGAATGGCATTTTCAATTATGAAATCTTTCCGGGGTCCTTGGGAGAGGAATACGTCCATAATATAATCTTCTCTAGTGCTGATATTTATGCCACGTTTCATGGATATACATCCGGTCTTACACAAACCATCTGTCACGTTGTATTTACAATTCGTTGGCAACACTGACCAAATGGGTACGTCGGGGTGCAAAGTGATATTATCAAACTCTTTCCCGATTCACGTCCTAGCAATGGGCCAAAAAGGAACACGATGGACTCAGACGATTCCACGTAATGTAACGTAACATTCATTTTTACTTTTGTCGAATATGCCATAGGGTCACAAACACTGAAAAACTGACCCCTTTTAGGATAAGATTTTGAGTTTGCCCGTGATTTGAAAACGGTTTCGTACTTCCCATAGCAAGAGCTTTTAGGCCATATATAGGTTTTTCCCAGGCGCATAGTCCCGGTATGGAATCATCCCTAGTAAGTTATGTTTTACAAGTACATTTGAAATAGAAATAACTTGATGTATAATTTGACAAGCAACAACTTTATATTGAGTTAGGAACATTGTTGACCTTGTAGTATCACAGAGTATGTCAGAGTTTTCTGTCCATTAGTCTAAAATCTATCAAGATAAATGTTCCGATTTAGCTCTCTTAGAGGTGAGATACTTTCATGAATAATGGGAATGAAGCAGAAAGTTTCTAGGTTACGTTAGAATTCATAAATTATTATAGGAAAATTTCAATTTTTAAAAAATGTATCTTTTTAAAAACTGTATAAAACAACTCTCTTAAGGGAGAGAAAAGCTTTAAAATTTCCATGTTGCCTATCAACCACAGATTGATGTGAACAAGAAGAATATCTTTCTTAATTGTTTAATTTCTCAGTGCTTCTATAATTGCGCACTTACAGCATTTCTGAGGAAGATGTACTCGTATCTTATTCCCTTTCTGTAATTCTGGGGATATTGTGTTCCCGTAAATTGAAAGTAGATGCAAATTATGTCCTCTATGTTATTTTCGTTTTGAACATGTGTCACTTGTAACATTCTTGGTGAATTAATATATGAGACATCAGATAAGAGTCTTGTTTAAGCTAATGTAGTGGTAGTAATCAGACTATTTTATTAAACTTAGTCCTAAATCAACCAAATATTCTTGTGGAAATACGATTGCTCTCTCAAGTTTACATGTTGAATATTACTGGCAGTGAGGTATGACGCACCTGGATGAGGACTGCTAGAAAGCGTTAGGAGAGGTTAAGTAGTTTTCATTACGCTACCTGATTGTAATGAAAATGGATCTTTTTCCATTATCAACTTCTTTCTCTGAAGCAACATTTGCCAGTATGTTGAATTTGTATGCAACAACTTTTATGTTGTATTAGCTGCTACATTCGTCGCAAGAATGCAATACAAATTCACATGTGGTCTCTCTATCTTGCTCTTTGTACACAAACACACATACATATATACACTTTTATATATATATATATATATATATATATATATATATATATATATATATATATATATATGTGTGTGTGTGTGTGTGTGTGTGTGTGAGAGAGAGAGAGAGAGAGAGAGTGGGTGTACGTGGGTATGTTGGCTCTTTTGCTTGTAATGTTCAATAAATATTGATGCTGCAATCTACCCTAAGAATTTCTCTGAAAGGTGCCTTTAGGATTTGCTCACTACAAGTCAGTGTTTCCAAATATACTTTAAAAAAATGTAGTTTGTTTCATATCCATATTTTGAATTTTACGAATTTCAACCTTTACTTTTATATGCTCTGAAACTTTACTTTAATTTTTCCTCACTTTTAAATTAGGAACTGAAAACCATTAAATTAATTTAAATAGTTCTCCATATTGCAGAAATTGTTTTATTCATTATTGTGTCCTCTTATTTATTGTGTCTGATGCTGTTATCCAACAAGGCTAATTTTATAAAAGAACAGTTAAAAGTGGTCCAAACAATGAATAATGTCAAGAAAGAGGCAAAGGAGCAAATGTGTGAACACATCATTATTCCGCTAATAGTTCGTCGATGCTGTTCTTCGAAACTAGACCCTTCCATAACAAATAAATTACAGATGAGATTTCAAACTACCTACTTAATTATATTTATTTGTGTACACTTTCAACACAATACGAGAAAGTTTATATAATGAAAATTATTGACAAAAATACATAAGAAAATATTACACTAGTACATGCCTGGGGAGCGCCAATGCTTGAAGACGCCCAACAATGAATTGCTCAAGGACAAAATTGCCCTTGTACAAACTATGAGTTTCTGAAGTTCTGTTTCTACATATTAATTCAATTTTATTTAAGTGAGCTATTCTTTTTCATGGGTTACTTTGGTCTGATATGGAACCATTTTAGAGGGTAAAACTAATAAACACTCGGATGTTTACTTTGATATATATATATATATATATATATATATATATATATATATATATATATATCGGATGTTAGTAAACTACACCGGCAAACTGTAAGATTTGGATCCTCATATCAAATTATTAAGTAAGTTTATATGACAGTGGATAGAAGTGCATAATGTCAGATCTGGGGCCGTTCGAAAGCGTGCAAAAACTACATTGCAACACGCGTTATTTCGAATATATGAAACCATGGAGTGGCGATTCATGTAAGCATAAAGCAAATATTAACACATACAAAAATGCGTTTTTCAACAATGTACATTATATAAATAAGGTGTGTCGCAAAGGACTCCCAACAAAATTCCCAGATAGCTCTGAATTAAAGGTGGAGCTGAAATAGACAAAAAGTTAACCTTGACAGCAGCAAATACGTAATGCGTCGACGGAATGTAGGAAGTGTTAGAGACTGCTAATTCCACGGTTCCTTGTGTTCGAAGTAATGGGTACCGGGATGTATTTTTCAACGCTTTCGGAGGGACCTAGCTCTGATACTACACACTTTTCCCACAAAGTCTATATAAATTTATCTTCTTATTTTAATGTTAGAAGTCATCTCTTATAGTTTATCGGTATATTTCATTAACACCCTATATAAATATACTATTAAATGTATAAAATTGTTTAATTTCAACGCAATTGATTAAATTGTAATTAATTTAATGTTTAGGTGGAAGGGATAAATAATTTAATTTTAATATGTTGAAACTATTTTTTACACATAATGGTAATGCTTATTTGCTCTCTCAGTCCGCTTTCTGGTTAAAGGGAAAAAAGAATGATAGCAGAAGATGAGTGAAGAAAATCAGATAGGAACTGTGCTTTTGAAGAAGAAATAATTTCACGTAATTCATGTTCACTTCTTGCTTGAATCTAGTACTAACAAGTAATTTTGTCTCCTTCTTATTGATGGATTCTGGAAACTTTTTGACTGACAAGATAACATTTTCATACTATGAATTTAACATTAACACACCTAAGAAGCTCATGTATTTAAATCAGAAGCTAGTGATTCTTAAGGACGTCCCATATAATAGTTTCCACTTCGTTATTACCGAGAGTAATAGCCTTCATTTTTTTTTTTTGTTTTGTTTGAAGGGAGTACAAAATTATTTAATTAAATCCTAAAGATTAACCAACCTGAGCAGGAAGATACAGTAACTTACAGTAAAAACTTAAACGACAATGGGTTCACGTACTACTACATATTATTATTATTATTATTATTATTATTATTATTATTATTATTATTATTATTATTATTTCTAAATTTTGGTTTCTTTGAAATTGAGCGAAAATCCTTGAGAAATCATGCCTCTAAGGTACTGAGTGTGGCATCTAACTTCATGTACTGTTTCGCTATCTCCGCTCCTCTTATTTCAGATTCAAAATACGTTCTGATATATATATATATATATATATATATATATATATATATATATATATATATAATATAAGCAGTAACAATTGACACTACCTCAACAGAGCTTAGTTCAAAACATGCTATTTCAAGGCAGAATGACACCTAACTGAAAACGTGTAACAGTATGAGTCATATGGTGACACTTCATTTAAAATGTTTTGCTTTCCTCCTTTCAAAATTATTAATTTCTTGAAAACCGGGCCTTTTTTTTATGAAATCCTACTTTAAATATTCTAGGAGTAAGAATTAACATCTACTAGGAGATGTTTTGCCTTTCTCTGGAGAAAAATGAAGGGTCGCAAAAAAATTCATAATTTTTACAAACTATTTCGAATAACCACATAAAATATCTTGAGTTATCATAGAAAACTAATTTCCACCCTTGACATCCTCAAATCACGGTTTCTCAGAAATGTTCACTCAGTTTGAAAGAAATTAATCGTTTTAGGAAGAAAATTATGTTATTTTGTAAAAGTTTATAGCACATCAATGTTGCCATTTAAAATGTTTAAATGAAACATTTTGGTTAATGAATGTGCAGGAATATAGGTAAGTTTTGGTCAAGTTTAAAAAATTGGCAGGCGTAAGCGTTTACTACGAATGTCTATTGCTTTAGTAATTATAGAGGTGCGAACTTTTACATATGAAGGGCGCGATAATTTGAGTTGTAGAGGCATACAAAAACCAATAGCTATGATTATCTACTTGTGCTGTAATTGTAGTTGCTGTGTTATTTAGATGAATTGAATAGTAGTATCGATTTACTTGATGAAACTGTTATAACCTACAAAAAGACTTCTATATTCTAAAAAGTTAATTATCATTTATGCAAAATAGCTAAATAAAATAGTGGATTACATTATTCTGAAGATTAGGAGTCAGTAGTATATATGGAATGGAAATTTTAAGAAAAGAGAATTAGTCTGTCACTACTTTTCAAACAATAGCATTTAGTATGGTATAATGTTCAAATACAGTAATAGCCTGCAAGTTTTGAAAAGGAACTTTTAGTTTAGGCTATACGAACTAGAGGACTCATGGAAGAGAATAGGAAACAAGAAAACAGCGAGAAAATTCACAGATTCAATGTTGTTTACATCAAGTTCATATGATCTTGGACCACCCACGGACCAGATAACTGACCAAGCACTCACCCATGCAAAACTTTATATAATGAAAATGGTGTTATTTAGTAAAACTTTACATATTGTAATCGTACAGCGCACAGCTGAAGAGAATGAAATTTGTTTTGGAACGAGGCACAGTAGTTCAGTGGTAGAATAATTTGTTGCGAAGAATTCGTTCATTACCGCGACGCTAGTGTGTGGTGGAAAATATCGTGCATCAAGAACATGTTTTATCGCTGTTCTTCTGCTTCCTCTCACAATATTATTTCATAATCACTCACTTTGCTTAGTCACCCATCTCCTTGGCCTAAAGAGCATAATCGTGGGACATAAAACTGCAAATTTCATTTAATTTCCTATCTTGTTTGGTGTAGAATTGGAAATATTGAGCGATTTTGACCTCAAAGACATATTGGATTCATAAACCCCCCAAAAAAGATACGCTAAACTTAAATCGAAAATTAAAAAGAAATATTGATTCTATCTTTGAAAGAACAACACACACACACTAACTCTATTTTGTTTTATGTTCAGAAAGGTAGACATGCGCTTTCACTAACTTCAACCAATTCGAAGCAAGACGTTAAAAATCTCATACTGCATTACAATATTTAAAATGGACAATTCCGTAATATTCTAAATCTTAAACAAAACACTAAAATCCACCTTCTACATTAAATTAATCTTTCATCACAATGTATGATTCTGTCTTGCATAACATATCATTTCTCTCTTCATTTTTTATTCAAACAAGTAAATGCGTAGTTTACAAACGTTTCTTTCTCTTTTCAATTAAACTTGCATTATTCTATTTTAATTGATATTCCAGAACCACATTAAAGGCGAAACAATAAATATTGAAAGTAGTGAAATACAGCAACTTCATTTTGTCTTTCCTTCCTGACAAAAGCATGAATTTTAGAAATTTCCTGCTCACTGTTTACACATTATGTTGTGCAAGTAAAGCAATGTTACAGAAGATTCTTCTAGCAGTTTAGAGAGACAAAGAAGAAAAGAAACTTGGGGAATGAGGAAAAGCACATAAACTAAATAATATATCTGTATAACAAGCTTTGAAAAACGAGTATCATGTGCAAACTTCCCAGTCTAGACTTCTTTTCATTATTTTCAAAATACTGAATCTACGTTTAGTGTAAACTATTATTATTGGAAAATTTTGATTACTGAAAATACAATACCGGTAGTTAAACATTTTTAATCCATATATGTCCTTAACATATTGTTTTGTATTTCGATTTATTTTGGAAATTAGATAATTTTCGACCTATTATTGGCGAATTTAGTGTCATTTCTTTTTGCTGATCTCCCATTGGCTAATTATGATACTGGGTCGAAAACGACCCGGAGGGCAAATATATAAGCTTTAGCAATAACAGGAGACAACAATAACAATAACAGGATACAACTATAGGAGAAACATTTACACAATGTTATTTCAAATAGGTCAAATGAATATCCTGAAAAAGCAACAGTTTAGAAGAATGTATTAAAACTATGTTTTAGTTGAAATGAATAATCAATAAATAACATAACAGATCTGGAGTCAAAATAGATGTATTCTGTAATGAAGTTTTGATTTATAGGCGTGCATAAATAATGAGCAAATTTCCACGTTACTCTGATTCTAATTAAATGATAAATTATTGAGGTAATATTCAACTAACACCACCATAATAATTCACCACAAGATACATACAATCAACAGCAATTGGAACGTAATGCTTCTCCGACCCAGATTTTCATGAATACATTTCACGCCTTTAAATAGTTGTCAATACACTATATTTAATATGTTTTGTACTCGAATACCTACGTCATTATGATAATGATACAAGGATGGCAACACTGCTTTGGTATATTGAGTTTTTCTACCGCTCTTTCGACTTTTAACCAAGAAAGAGGGAAGGAAAATTGATTGAAGAAAGGGAGTGTCTTACATCTAAGCCCAGAGGTTGGGATGAACAGCAGAATGCTTAATAATTCAGAAGATTTTTTTTTTCTCTTTCCTACTATAACTACGACAGGAAGTCTCATGATATTCTCATTTTACGAAAAAGTCAACCTCTCACTATCTCACTACTTTTCTACTTCACATTACTTTCATCGTACACTCGCGCACTATGATTGTCATCATAGTTGTCTTCATTGTTCTCATGCACAAGATACTGTTTTGCTGAGTTCTGTTCATGTTTGCTTCCAACAAAATTATCAGTCCCTTTGAGTTTAGATTTGTTATAATTATTTGTCTTTAAATCACCCCCGCTTCTATTACCGTTTTCATGCATTTTGTTAAATTGTATTTGTTGGATATGATTATCTTCTTCCTTGTTACTATGATCATCGTCATTGTACACATCATGAAATTCTGTCCGTTTCCCGAACTCATCTAATCGATACGATCTTTGGAAACCACTTTTTGATCGACCGCGTCTATACGTTCCTTTTTCACTGAATCCCGCACCACGTATACCACTAGTTCCCCCATAATGTTCACCATGATAAATTTCACCATTGTGGAATCCTGTTTTTAAACCACCATTGGACTTGTAACCACCACTGTGTTGCTCCCTTGCACGAAAACCTTTGTCTCTTTTTTCGTAACCTTCGTGAGATCGACGCCCTGCAAAACCTTTTCTGCCACGGAGTCTTCTGTAGTTACGATTATATGTCCTTAACCGTGGCCTCCTACGTCTGTAGGTCTTGAGTTGAGGACGATTACGACGTTGGACTTTAGTGTGAGTGTCGTCTTGCAAATTATGTTCATCTGCTTCTGTGGAAGTGGGCTTTGAGTCACGGTTGACCATTAAATGACCCTGAGATAGTTCTTCAAGAGCTGCGCTGGGCTTGTCGTCTGCGGTCCCCATCATAGTTTCTTGAACCAACACTGATAAGAAGCATGCCAGGAACAGCCTAAGCTTCATATCCCTTTTCCTCACCTCTCCCCGTTTCCCTCAGTTCCTCCTTTTGCTACTGACCCGTTTCAAAGATAAAAGGAACGACAATAGCTGAAAGGGAGTCAAAGCTGAATGTTGGCATGGAAAAGGCTCTGTTTCCACCCTTTTAACAGGTTCCAAGATATGGCCACTGCTAGCACTGATACTGTTCTATTCCTTTATCGGAACAATTCTTTATATAAGCGTCACTTGGAAAGGAACTATTAAGGGGAAAGGACATCAAAGAAGAAACGCTGAAAAACAGGAGAAAGAAAAGGACAGTTTCTTTAAGGAAAAGCGCAGAGTGCTTCCGTATTTTCTTCCGGGGGCAAAGGAAAACCAAAGTGGAGCAGCATCTTGGAAGATAAATCAATATGAGCAATGATGCGCGAAGACATATAAATTACGTTGGGTAAAACACGGATACTGAGGGAAACAGTTTTCTGACGAAATGAAAATGATCACAAAACAGCAGCTATTTACTGTGGAATGTAATATATTGAAGTTGTATCTACAACAATTAAATTTTTGCGAGTTTGCCTATACAAAACATTAACAACACTCCTATGTCAAACCACAACCCATATGCTAATATGTTAGGCAACTAATCTTCACTATAACGTATCTTCACTAAAAATCATGAAGTACGTTCAACGAAAGAAATTCACACTTTTTTAAATTTTTGGTCTATGGTAATACTACAACACTAAAGCTATTTATTTATTGCTTGGGTAGGACTGTGTGTAGTTCAAATAAATTAGTTTCGTAGCAATCTCTTATCGTGGGATTGGGACATGTTGGCACAGTGGTAGAGAGTTCACTTCTGGTGCGTGGGGTTCCTGGTTCGATCCCAGCTTGCGCCAAATGGGCTTTCTGGTGGACAAACACTATCTTCGTGGGTTTTCTCGATATTCTTCCTTTCCTCCCACTTTATTCATTCCATCATTGCACTCTTTTATCATCGTCACCGCCTCCTTTAGCCTAGCCAGCATAATCGTGGGACGTAAAACTTGAAGATTTCATTTCCAATAAAAACTTTAACAGTGGCATACATTCCATTCCATTACATTTGGCATCTGTAAAATGCCGTGTAGTTTGGCCCAAACATAGATTCAAATGACCTGTTCCCTATAATTGTCCAAAATAAGGTTGTATTAATAGTACTGTATCACATTTGAATGATAGAGGAAAAACTGGGAGTTTTAAATGTTGAGTTCTTTTTTTCCTTTTGTTGAAATGCACAGTAGCATACATAAGAGTACAATCATTTAAATGTTTCTATAACAACAATCTGAAACGAAAAACCACAACTATTAAAGCGCTTACTATACATTTTATACCGAGATCAATATTTGAATCATATTATGTATTCCAGGTTCCATATTAAGTTGCGGGTATTAATGTTGCAAAAACACATAAAACTTAAAATTTAAAGAAAGAAGCCTATGTATAAAAGTCTTACGAACATTAATACTCTTCACGGTGCTTCGCAGTCTTTTCTTTATTGAATTACATGAAGAGCTAAATAATAACTCATTACGTGAAAAGTTTGGAAAGTCCAAATTTATCAAATTCTTTTAACTCGAGACACGCTTGTTTATAAGAAATTTTGGCTTTTTTTTCATTTTCATGATTTTTCTATCTAAATAGCTTTCTTATAGTATATTCTATAGTTAGATAAGAATTCCATGACCTAAATGCCATATTTCGCTCTGAAATTCACCATCAAGATGGATGGAGCACATGTTTTACAAATTAAAGCTAACATGAAGAATTTAGTATTTGAGGGCAATTTTACAGGCTATTTTTACTTTTGAGTTATAGACATTTTTTCTTCTCTAGATCATTTTAGTTTGTCATCCGTGTTTCATTTCTAAGAGCTTAGTACTCTAGCTTCTAGCACAAAAGTTAAACTTACGTTTTTCTATATATCCGTCAAAGCATACGTTTGTCAATATGTCCGTCAAACCGTACTTCCACATTCTGTTATACTATAGTTGTGCAATGATTTAGCAATAATTTTCCGGATACAACCTTGAATACCAATTTATACAAATAATCAGTAGCGGATTTAGAAAAGTACTTTGGGAGAGGTTTCTCTGATTGTTTCGTTTTCTAAAAAGTCGTAATTTTATTTGGGAGGTGCTTGAAGTTTATGAGTACAGGCATAACTAATATTTCGTTTCGTTTATATGTTTAACAATAATCTTCCGGATACAACCTTGAAGATCATTTTATACTGAGAATCAGTGGCGGATTTAGAAAAGTATTTTGGGAAGGGTTTTTCTTACTAATGTTTAGTTTTTCTAAACATTCGTAATTTTTATTTGACAGGAGCTTAAAGTTTATGAGTAAAGGCTTAACTAATAGATATTTCGTTTGTTGCATACATTCCGTAACTTTGGGGAACGGGCTTCAGTCCGAAAGACCGCCCCTCTAATAGGAATGCGCACGAGACAAGATTTGTGGCTGTTTCGTCTCGAAAATGTGTTGTAAAAGTGATGTCTCGACTCGAAAAATGTATATTTTTCTATTGGAAGAGCCGTGTCTCGACTTGAATTTTGTCAGGGAAATCCTGTCTCGACTCTTCTCGTGCGCATCCCTACCCCCTAACCTTCGCAAAACCGTCACTGCTGGTAATTAGTAATAATAACGATTTAAAAACAATAAGAAAGGAAGTCGGCCAACTCACAGTGCATGCACTATTTCTACTTCACAGATGGAATGAAGAAAAGCTTTGTCAGAATGGTCGAATGCTGGTTGAATCCCGGACTTGCCGATAGAAACGCAAAAGCTAATCACTCAGTCATGTTTGTTGTGCAGTAGTATTTAGTTTAACTTAAATATATTCCGTAGTCCTTTTTTGGGGGGGAGGGAGTTCCGTAATGATATGTTGAATCCCTTTTGTTAAAAATTCAGAAAACTTGAGGATTGGGTAAACCGTGATGGAGGTTATATAAAACTTAACTGTAGAATTTCAAGAATATACAGAACCAAAAGCTCTAGATGTGCAGTCTTTAAGTGTATCATATAAATCTAAGTATTTCTCTTATGTTTTATTTTAATTTTATTTTGTTTCAAAAAGAGGGCATGGAATATTTTGAAGTAAAAATACTACATACTATTTTGCTAGTTATTTGTGTATTTTTTTAAAAGAAGTGTTTACTTTTAGGGTTGGCTGGTTTACACCTTTTTTTAAAAAAAAATAACTGGTTTAAACCAAAAAAAAAAAATAAAAGGAATAAAAAATGCGAATCGTGTGAAATTCATGGTGACGTTTCCAGATATCAAACCACCTGCAATAGTTTTATTTCCCTTTCACCTTTTAATCAAGGTGTCTCATGTTCAATTCTCGGTCGAACCACAACCCTTCTTTCATGCGCAAACCAAGTAGCGGTTCGGATATCAGTTTAAGCGAAAGTCTTCTCCTTGATAACCTCGGTATTTCGTAAGGATGTTAAGCCTAAACATGCGAAACGAAACCAAATAGTATATTTGTGCATGCCTAAATGCCTGTTCTTTTATAAAGACGCCAAGATAGCTTAAATATATTGATAGAAATTCGCAAAATTTATCGATTGCCTACGTAGCTTCCAACATTAGCTTGGATTGGACTTTCAATGATATCTACGTACTAAATTTGTAATTTAATACCTCAGTTTTAGCGTACTGATTATGATTCGTTGACTTTTAATTTTACATGCAAAGCAATAACAGGATTTACCCATTATTGTCTTACATTTCAAGTAATGACGGGATTTTCCCGATGGCTAGGGCGGGAGTTTCTCAATTTCAGAAATTTACTGACCGGACTTCTTTAAGCTTATGGGAGTTCTTCCGGCATAACTCTGCTGTTGCATAATAACATCAAGGCGAAACAAACTGCTTTCTGTGAATATGTAATATAAATACATAAAGCAAAAAATCTAAATCAAAAAAGCCTGGATTAAACCAAAAAAGCCTAGTTAAACATTCCCCAAAAAACGGGTTTTTGGCATTTTCAAAAACAACCATGGTTCTTGCCAACTCTGCTTACTTTTGTATATAAGAGGTTAAAACAATTCTTATTATATAGATTGGTTAATCCATTGGAATTCACAATGTAAATATGTTGAAGTAAAATTGTTTGAAATAATTTTTCGAAATTCATGGCTTATTTTCGATGTTATATATTATTATCAGCATCAACCACTAATTAAATGACGTTTTGTGTTATAGAGAAGCGAAACAAAGTCTGCTTTATCAATTTAAAGCAGAATTTTGAAAAAAACCCAAAATTTCCCAAGCAAAAAAGCGAAGCAGAAAAAACCGATTTTTTTTTTTTAAAAAAAGCCGGTTTTTTTTTGAGCCCTTGCATCTCTAGCTTAAACAGATAGATAGAAGTCGAAACAAAACTGGCCTTTAGACATTGAATCTGTGTCAAAAATCTTCTTTTGATATCTCTTACCGCTTCCGCTGTATGGAAAACCGTAAGTATTGAAACTGGAGTACTAGTAAATTGTAACCACTTTCAGTTTTCGTAGAGTATTACAAGTGGGGATGGTATGTTCTTTTCAGATGTTGATTGCACAGAAGCTGTGTATCGTTATCTATTACCGTTTCTGGGGGAGAAGATGGAACCTATTCTTCGGACAATAAATCTATTAAGAAGCACCGTTTTTGATATTCACACCGTTTATACTGCAGGGAAACCGATATTCAAACCGAAAGTAATATACTTACCCGTGTTCGATCCCCGGTGAAAGCTTATATGGTTCGAATTCGACGTTAATCAGTAGGTCCCGTCTCATATAACTTCACTGCTGAAAGAGATGTTAAACTAAACTTAACTCAACTGAAAGTAATCATAAACTTTAATCACTTCCACTTTACGAAGATTGTTATAGGTGGTAATGGTAGGGTTTCTTGAAACTCTGAGTCGCTTACAAACAACCATTTGTCACTATCTATTACTATTTTTGATGAATGACGATCAGCGTTAAAACCGAAAATGGTTGATTTCTATATACCATTTCAGATTTGAAATGAAATTAAATTTAATCTGTAAGTTTTACGTCCTACGGTTATAACAGATAGACTAAAGAAGACGGTGATAATGATAAATGAATAAATGGTGGAATGAAGAAAATCGGAGGAAACGAGAGAACCCCAAAGAAAAACCACACATGCGGTGTTTGTCCACCATAAAATTCACTTGCGGTGAGCTAGAATTAAACCAGGAACCCCATGTGCCAGAGATAAACGCTCTACCACCAAGCCACCTCAACCCCCATTTCAGGTTTAAATAGTGGGTTAGAAGAGAAGATGGAACCTATTCTTGGGACGCTGAATCCATTGTAAGAAAACGTTTCTCGATACCTCTTACCATTTTTACTCTTCGAAATTTAGTATTGAAAGCATAAGTATACTAAATTTCAGAAGAGTGTTCTGGGCGACGATATTCACTTTAGACTTTGAATTAATTAAAAAAAAAAAAAAAACATTATCGTTATCTGTTACCGTTTCTATTTTATGATGATAAATGTCGATATCAGAAATAGTTGATTTCTACCAGTTCCGGCTTGAATAATGAGTTAACGGAGGACATGAAACCTATTCCTGGGCCACTGAATCAATTGCAAAAATAGGTTCTCAGTGTCTTTTATAGTTTTCGCTGTATGAAAATCAATATTTGAACCGGACTTGTAATAAATAGCAATTTTTTCCGTTTTAGTAAAATGTTGCCAGTTGTTACAGTTTTTTTTTCTATGACTTCTGAAATTTGTGTATAGCGTGTACAGCTAACATAGCCAAGAAAATAATAATTTAATTCAATTTGACTTAATGTTGAAATTTTTTAGTCCAGAAATAACCAGAAGCCAAATATAGCGTTACCTATTTTACAGTCAAAAGCAAAAGTATTTCCCCTTGACTGCTATAACTTCATTAGGTCGGGTCTAGTACTTCCTACGGCTGGTCGGAACCGGTTCCTGATGGAACTGGTTTTCGGTTCTGAACGGATCCGTTCATAGAAAATCTGGTTCTGGAGGCGGGTTTTCGGTTCTGAACGGATCCGATTCTAGAAGATCCGGTTCCGGAGGCGGGTATTAGGATCCAGGTCTGAAAGCGGTTCATAAGATCTGGTTCCGGAACTGGGTTTTCGGATCCAGGTCAGGAACCGGTTTCTGAGATCTGGTTCCGGAACCGGTTCTGAATTTATGTACGATGTCGTCTTGTATGAAGGCAAGTGTGAACGTAATCGAACAGGAATATTTTGTGTGTCAAGGTACAACTCATTTTATTTTTCGCAAACGAGTTCTGAAACAAATGGTGCAATAAAAAATCACTACTAAACATAAATATCTAGGACTCATTTCAACTTTTAGCATTGAAATAACTTTTAAGTTCCTGTATGTATTTAAGTATCTCCGATGAAAAATTACCACAATAATGTATCTACGGACAATTTCAATTCCCTGTAAATTCTAAATACATTGCAACGCAAAGGCAAAATTACAGCTACAGAAAAAAAAACCTAGCTTTTTTTTTTTTTTTTTTGTCATTTCACATTGCACTAAAATGTCATTAGTCTAATACGTACAATTCTGGAACAAAATAGAATACACTAATGTATCTGTTATTTTTCCTTAACAATACGACTTCACATTGCGAAGGGTATCTTGTTTGCTGCGTGAAGTCACTCACAACACAACTGAACCAGACCTGCATTGTCTGTTGATGCTGCAGGGTTATTGTGGGACGCATACACAAATATCTAATGATACCAAATTTCCTTTCCTGCGTTGCAAAAATTCAAAGCTGAGAAGATAAAGCACAAAATGGAACATGTGTAATCTGACCCGTGACCATTGTTGAAAGGCAAGAGAAAAATGTATTAATCATAACAATATTACACTGTCAGTTAGAAACTTCGGGATCACTGGTTCGTTAAACTATATATAAAATTTTCACTGATCAAGTCACATGACGTAGAAGACAAACGGTGACTTTGTCTTTGCTGAAATACATGCAAGTGCATGTACTCATCAGAGTAGGCTAAAAATCCGATATTTCTGTAAATACTGATTCCCAATTTACTAAAATATCAGTTGTGACCAGAGGCCTTGCAACGCAAACGTTGGCTTATTAATTCTACATGTTACATATAGTGCATAAAAAAATCGCTTCCCTCATTCCCCCTAACCCTGAAGATACGCGAAAATTTCTGATTAGAGGGTACGGGTGTGACCCCTGGTACAGGCATTCCACGAAAATGTTTACACCTGGGATACTGGAAAACCGCCTTAAATTCAGGGAAATTTAATAGCAAGATTAAAATTTTTGCAGGCCCGCCCCCAAAAATGGAGGGCGGAGGGGGTCTCAGAAATTTGAAATGGAAATGTGGGTCTAAAGTCTGACTCAAAACTGGCAAAAATTAGCAACACTAGAATCAACTTTTCTTTGAAACTTTTCCTTTTCAGACCAACCGCGGCAAATTTTCAAGAAAACTATTTTAATTTTAGTGTGTACCTCTGACTCTGAGCGAATTTAGTTATAACGTCAACATGGTTTAAAGGCCTTAGGGACTATTACTCCACAGTGATTTTGACATTTTCAAACAGCCCTAATAAAGAGGAGGCTGCATGAAATAAAGGATGAATTATCCCTACGGATTTTGTGGGACTCTCACTCCCGGCATTTTGAAACGGTTGTACCGAGAAACAATGTTTGAAGGGCAAGTTATTGGTATATTGATAAGTGCTACTGACGTTTGCCAGTTTTCAGTTGACCCACCTTTCCATTTGGAATTTCTATGTCCGCCATCCCTCTTTTTTGGGAGAGGGAGATCCTGCAAAAATTTAAACATTATCAATATATTTCCCAATGGCTATTTGTTATGTTCAATTACTCGTAAGGCTGCATAAACGGATTTTCCAGTCGGCTATTGCATGTGTAATATAATGTAAACATTTTCGTGCAACACCCTTTATTACAAATTTGTCGTTATCTTCTCAAGGTGCAACTGCTAAACCCTACCTGCTTGCAGGCTGTAACAGTGTGCTAGATGAAGTGGTGCAAGCGACAGGCAGGCGGCGGCCGCTTATCTGATTTGGCTAAACAAACTGTTTAACTGGCCAACTCATTTGGTTAAACACCCACTGACGGACCAAAAGTATTTTCCTGATGACACAAGCGGGTCAAGGCGGAGAGGGCACAAGCGCGTGGTTCTCTTTGCAGTTTTTGAAGGTCGACTTTGTGCATCCTTTGCGGGTCTTTGGGGAGGAGGTCTGGATAACGGTCTGGAACCATTTCCTAAGATCCCATTCCGGTACCGGGTTTTTCGGATCCAAATCTGGAACCAGTTCTGGAAACCGGATCTCCCAGAACCGGTTTCTCGCGAAAAACTGGTTTCGCTGAAACCGGAATTTTGGCCATCCCTAGTATTTTCGCTAATATCGTAAACGTCTGCAGGCACGTATGTAACTCAATATGTCAATTAAAAGACAATAGTTAGTGAGACTGTGAAGAACTGAAACGGTAGTTGATGGACGAAGAAATTTCTCCATTTCAAGATTTATTTTAGGGATGGGCAAAACTAGTTTCCAGAAAAGCAGACATTTCGGTTTTATCCAAAAACTGGTTCAGTTTTTCACCGAAATTGTGTCGGGTTTTCACCGAAACCGGTTCGGAAGCAGGTTCGATTTTCTCTTACAACCAGTTTCGTTAACTACTGAAACCAGTTTGGTCATCCTTCAATTAGGTATTTAGTTTTCATCGAAACCAGTTTCGGGTTTTTCACTGAAACTAATGCAATTTTCAGCAAGGCAACTGCCAGTTTTTATACCTATCGGTTTCTGTTTGGACTTCTTTCTATTGAAAACTTACTTGTTTTCTGCAATTTTCTATAGTGTTCTAACAAAACTGTATTAGGTTACAAAAAACTGATTTCGAGTTTCTAATTAAAATCCAGTTTCTATCTTTATCAAAACTAGGTTGGAATTTTCGAAGAGATTTTGCTTAATTTCTTTCTTTATTTTATTACTTTTCTTTCGAAAATTATGTTTTACCTTTTATTCAATTTTCGCTTTCTGTGAATCTCTAATTTTTGCAATCCTACTTGACCTTCGTTATTGACACAGGAGTTTTAAAATATAGATTTGAGTTTTGATTAGAAGTTTTTAGTCATGAACGTTCAAATTAAATGGAGAACATTTCGAATGAAATTGCTTTATAGAATAAGTAGAAGAAATCGTGATATTAGTTACAAACTGCTTACCTATTACCTTCGTAACCAAAAGCCTGTCTTTTGGTTTTGCTGGGAAAGTTCGCCTTGATAAGTTTTTCTTGAATTTTCCAAAAATATTGGGTAGTTTTGCTTGGAAAACGTTACTCCCCACTCCCTTACTTTTTAACTTGAGGACTAAATACAGTGTGTTTCGATAAATATTTACCAATAAGAAATTAATATGGCTTGTGTAATAGGCACACAATAATTTATATATTTTGCGTTTTGCATATTTAAGTTTTGCATAATTTTTATATTTAATCTCTTCGTTAATTAGATTTCATTTTATTTAGTTGTAGGTCATATAAAGGATTATAGTAAAGCTACACGTATTAGGTTAAGTGTTGTATATAAATATTTAGTGTTTTGTATTCTTTTTTTATTGTGTGACATCGAATTGAAATTAGTATATTTTAATTATGTTATATATAAAAAGTAAGATTTGAATATGTTCTTAAATTTGAGTTCATGGAAGAAACATACTTAGAAACTTGAAGCTTCGTATGGACAATGAAACGGATGAACACAAGAAAGGAGAGAACTTCGAAGCTCAACCTTTGTTCCAGCAAAGATTCGAGCTTTTAGCAGCTTAAGTGAAGCCACTGTTACCATCTTCATTCTGAAAAATAGTATTGAATAAAAGTTTATCTGTATAAGAAAGGATAGGGTTTCGCTATTAGTCCCTAGTATGTGGGTAAGAAACAATGGATCGACGAGACAGAAAGTCAGAGCAAAGTATTGTTTTCCAAGTTCACGAAAACTTCACAAGTATATACGATTTCCAGAATAGAACAGAGCGTAAATTCTGCTAGCTCCGCCTACTTTTAGCAACCTCAATTTGGATAGCTTGGCTTGGCCTAACGGATACCCTGCTTGGCCAAGTGAGCCTCTAAAATTTAAACTCTGAAACAACAGGAACAGCCGCTGGAAATTGACTGTTTACACTAAAGATGTACATGACGTAGCATCCAAAATCTTTCTGGATAGTATTCGATATATATATTTAGGTAGTATTTCGTTTACATATATGAGTAAATTCAATAAAGGCGTATATCAATACACACCTTGTAAGTGATCACAGTACTGTTAAGTTACATGCATATAGACGACGTACCATTTTTTTTTTTTTTTTTTTTGTTTGCAGACGCTAACCTGAGGGAGAGAGGTGCGTCTTCAAAGGTAATTTGTAACCTTACAGATGTTTATCGAAAATGACAGTCCTAGAAAGCCTGCATACTAGTCTGTTGTTTATGTTTTATATGTATATAGATCATTTACAGGCTTCAAATATCAAAAACATTTAAAAACTTCCAATGTTTACAACCCAAACCCCCTCGGTCATACAGGTGATGACCTTTCTATTTTCGCCGCCAGGAGGCAGCAGGGGATGGAGGTTGACACCGAAGTGAGTGAGGAAGTAAAAAGTATCATAATATTGTGTTTGTTTAACAATCTAAAGTGCGAAACATATGCTTAGTGCAACATATATCACCAGAAAGCCTGTTTTATTCTCTATAAGGTGAGCATATCGACTTCTGAATATTTAAATCGAGTGAAACATTATTTAAAAGAAACTCGGTCAAAATGTAAAATTGGCAGCTTGGCGAAGACAGCTTGGCAGAGAGTCTCTGGTTAACAAAGAAACAGCCGGTTGTTAAAAACCTCAAGTTTCGAAGACTCGGGGTAGTTGGCTCTTAGTTCTGAGATCGTACACGTCGGACCTCCGTTATTTCGCGTCTTGACCTATTGTCGTTGGTCTTTAGACTCGCGAGAAGGACACACAATGTCCTTCATACAGTGCAACGTTTGATAGTTTGTTCCCGGTATCGGATACTTTGGCATCGGCTAAATGAAGTACGTTGTTCGAACAAGCTCTCAGTGATCGAAAACATTAAGATTTTTTCGCGAGTGCAAGTGCTTTCAATATTTGAAAGTGAATTAATAAGCAATATGTGTTAAACAGGATAATGACAAACTATGTTGCGAACTTCATTTGTGTTTGAGTGAAAAATTAGCTACACAAACATACATTACTTAATATCGTAACAGTGTAGTTGTTGCATTCGTACAAATACTACGCCGCGTGAAGAACAGTGCTATAATAGCTTCGCGCCATGGTGTTCAAACAGGGAGCCGCAACGGTCACCTGTATATAATCCTATATATATTTTTACATATTATCGATATATTTTCATATTGCCTTGTCATTGGCATTTTTCTGGAACGTTCTCCAATGTTATATGCAGCCTATGAAACGTGTGTTTAAACAAACACTTCTCTAAGAGGCAGCGCCGTGAAACAATGACAACGCCCAGGCTATCAGCGACAGGTCCCTAATGTTTCTCGTCTCGTGAGCCAGAGAGGACGAGTCTGCTTCTGAGCGCCTTTGACTCACAATCCAGCAGAGGAACCAAGGAGACGGAGGACACCAGCAATTTCCAGAGATTTCTACGGGATGCTACTTGGTCCAAGACGTCTCCCTGAATCAGAAGTAGTGGAGGCCAGTGAGGGAAAGACCGGAGACACGCCACGGAGGAGGACACCCTTCAACAAACAAAATACGCGTGATCACGGACACTGAACTCCTTCTAAGAGCATAACAAATTCAAAGGCCTGGTACCAAAGTTAACGAAAAGTAATAAGTCAAAAATTTTAAAATATTTTTTAAAGTGTGTGTGTGTTAGTGTGCAGTGAGTCTGTAGGGTTTTCTTATTGGATAAATGATGCTCGTTAAAGGAATAACATCTGAAACCTGGAGAGTCTCCTTTATCTGCACCCTCAGGACATCAAAGATATGTGCTTAATTGTATCATGTTTGTTTACAGGCTGTGGATTATGAACGAGGAAACTCCATGAATTCGTGTTGCGTAATCTGGTTTATGTTGTGAGTAATTTCCGCTCAGGTACTGCGTTAAAACTACAGAAGGGCCCTGTTATTAAGAGTCTCTGCTTTAATAACATAATCTTTTCGAAATTGTTCATTTTGTATACATACTATCCTATTTAGTCCTTTGCTCTACCGGTATTTACTTTTATTTACATTAATTCTTTTGGCTTTCAGCCTTTAAATTATATGCAAGGGTCCTAATCTTTTAATCCCCACATTTGCATACGCGATTGTAGCTTAACTCCTCCCACCTTCTCATCCCACCATTTACACTTGGCAGACAGTGGTGATAAGATCTTCCGATTCTATTAACAACAAAAAACATTCAGTGTATTTAATATATTTCCATGTGAGCTCCTTTTCTCGAAGACAATCAAAGTGGTACTCAACATCCCTGTTACCTTTAATGTTTGAGATGTCATATACACACACAAGATGTCATATTCTTCGTCGAAGATCACCCAAGGCTTGCACTAGTATTCGATATACAAGAGTTTTTTGGTAGCTTCATACAAAAGGTCTAGGAGGAACAAATCAGGCTATCTCGAACGCTAAGGAAAAGTACCAGCATTCCCAATGCAATTGTGAGAAATACGGTTCTCGAGGAAATTTGTGATATCTAGAGAAAAGGGGCTGACGTCATGGTTGAACATGTAAACTTGTAACCACATGGTAGGTCGTATACGGGAATGAGCAGAATATTACAACATATGCACAAAAATTTCTTCTGCAACCATATTCAGTTCAAATGAAAAGGGCCCTATCAATGGCGTACCTTACACTGTCACAGACCCTGCGTTTGAAGGGGAAGAGGAGATGAGGGTAAGGGATCCGAGAACGTTTGATGATTACTGAAATATGTTTCGATTAAATTTTTACTAGGAGCTAATATAGAAAAGTTATGCCAGTGGGAACGATTACAGAATGAAAAGTAAATTTAATGTCCTTCCTTCTCAACAGATAATCCATTTCCAACAATTGTTTATGCGACCGAATAGTAGAATCACTGGCTGATGTTTTCTGTCGTTGTTGTCTGAACTTTCTCGGTATGATTAGGGGATATTTCAATTTAGCAAATCGAGAAAATCACATAATTTTCTGACGGATTATAAACATAACTTTGCGTAAACGAACGAAAACCATACATGCTTTAGTATTATTGCAATCTTCCAACTGCTAGAGATAAAACGTGGTGAGTTTTGTCCAGGGAAACGAAATTGGATTATCGTGTTACTTGAATAAGAGAGCAATGTCTTTGGTGCTGCTTCTGTCAATAACAGTTAAATAAATTAGGAAACATAACACCTTCGGAGTTGCCCCTCTCAACAAAAGTGTCATAAATAAATAAATAAATAAATAAAAAACGAATAACAACGTCTTCAATATTGTCCCTCTCAAAATGAGTAGAAAAAAATAAATACAGAAAAGTAAGGCCTTAGGCGCAGCCCATATCAGTTCATGAATCTGTAGCCATGTTCCTTCTCGCCTAACTTTGGACTGAAATATCAATCAGTTCAACAATCCCGAAAACTGTGGGTTAGACACTAATATTGATCGTTTTGACATGTTATTTTTCACGCCTCCGAAACCCATGGTGATAGGGCTAAAGTCGAACGGAATCGGGAGTGTCATTATTTATCTCAGAGACAAGGAAAACTACGAATTTAACACTAGTATTGGTCATTTTGAACATGTTACTTTTACTACCCTTAAAACGCAATAATAATGCACGTATTTTGACCTCCCATATTTAACCCATGCCGAATTTTTTTTAAAAAGGAAAGAAAACAGAAGTTCGTACAGAATTAAATCTGGTAAAGATCAATTCTTTACGAAATTTCGTGGTTCTAGGTCAATGTTTTCTGTGCGAAAAGTTGATGACAGACGGAAGACAGACATATGCACAGATGCATACGTTACTTCAATAGTAGTAAAGCTTTTTTTCTTTTTTTACAGTTTGCACAAGCGTTAAGCAAATGGTAAACAACAGGAAGTTAGAACGTTATTGTATAAAGTAATGACTATTAAATGATTGGAGGTAAGTTGTAAATAAATTCAGATGTGCATTGTGGTAAAATGAAAAAAAGAAAAAGAAAGAAAAGGAGAAAGCTACCCCAAAACAATATGTCTGATCTTTTCCAAGAAAAATGATCTGAATTCAAGATGATGGACTTCAAAACGAATGCGATGGTGTTATTATACTGTAGTAGATTTGCGTTAACCCTAGTACGATACAGTCTCATTCGTCTATAGTGTAGTCAAATTACGAAAAAGTAAGGAACAAATTAGTAACAAGCTGAAAATTGGTACAGATCTTGGGAATGATGTTCTAAACAACATACTAAAAGTCCCCTGAAATCCCACGTAACCTTCGCCGCCATATTGGAAAATGGCCGCCGGAGGTACCAAAAACAATACCCTGATAAAAATAGCAATATCTTCCCTATTGTTGAACACAAAGAGATAAACTTAGTGTAGTTTTATAGAACATAAATAGCAAATATTTTTTATAAACAAACAATTTTTCATAAAACGCATAGTTCTAGAAATATTTAGCTCTAAATTCTAAAATTCCGAAATTTACCGTCAAACTGATTTACAATTTATTGAACTTAGGAACTAATTATTAACAAGTTAAAATTTCACATCGATGTTGGTAAAAATTATTTAAATGACATACTAAAATCCCACAACTTCTTCGTTCGCCATATTGGAAAATGTCCAAATGTCCGAAGTAATTGAAAGATAATATTGTGTTAAGTGAAATACAATATTTGGACTGAGCTAAATATTTGAGAAATTGGCAATGCAGTCGATCCGAAGTCAATTGCGATCGATGCTGCTGGGAGAGGCAAAACATTATTACGTGCTTAAGGTTGTCCGCCATCTTAGTGGACGCCATCTTGGAATCAACTTCTTTATTTTAAACAGCAACATGATCCTGTGACATATTAAACAACATCCTCGTTCGCAGAGAAACTCAACGGTAAGGTTATTTCTCCAAAACCTGCAACAGTTTTCAAGTTGTGAATAAATTTGGGATATGTTATGTGAGAAATGCTGTGTGAGAAGTGCTGTGTGAAGTTTCGAATTGAAGGATAAAAATAAAGTAAAACAAGCTTTGTAACATCTAACATTGCGTAATCTTTAATAAACAAGTAAAGAGGGAGCTGACATATATAAGACAATTACATTCACATGACATGTTCAACATGCCCACCGTTCTGTTCTATGCATATCCTTAACCATGAGACCAGTGCTTGTGACAATGCGAAGCATAGTTGGTGATATTTGTTCACAAGCCATAATGATTCTCTTTTTCAGATAGGTAATGTCATTAATTTTACACTGGTAGACAATAGATTTAAAGTGCCCCAAAAATAGAAATCAAATTGAGGTCATTGAAACTTGCTGGCCACTCAACTTGTCCATGCCGACCTATCCAGCAACCGGGAAAGTGTTCATTGAGCCATCGATTACATTTCGGCCGTAATACGTATGTGCCTCATCTTCTTGCCAACATTGATGAAGTCACCCTTCCTCGTTCAACAAAAGTGGCATAACAGTGTGTTCAAGCATACCTCCATATTGTGCAGAATCAATGGTCCCATCCATGAAGATAGGTCCGATAGGTCCCATACCTTAAAAGTGGTCCAATAACTTTTTCGCCCCATATTCCACACCACACCATTGCCTTAACATGCACCTTGCACCTTTGATGCATATATCTAATTAAGATTTGTACTAGCCCAGTACCGAAAATTTTGCCCAATATCGAGAAATCCTACGGTGATTTTTTTCCTCAAAATCTGAAACGGTTTTGAAGTTGTGAATGGATTTAGGATAGATTGTGTTATGATTTAGACTTAAATTTTGTTATGTATGGAACATTGTATAGACGGAAACCGACTGTCTCTTCACTTTTTTTCTTGTAGGAAGAACAGGATGCTAACTCGAGAGGCAAGAATCGAGATTAAATTTTTGCTGGAGGACGCAGTTCAGCAATAATAACAGCCGTCTTCAAAGAGCGACATCCTAATCGCGAGCCTCTGACAGACAGTGCTGCACGAAAACTAATCCGCAAATTCATGGCAAAGGGAAATGTTGATAATTTACCTCGATCAGGACGACCACGAAATGCAACTGTTCCAGACACAGCAACAGCTGTGTTGGGTGTACTGGTGAAAAGTCCAATGGAGAGTGTGCGACGTCTATCAAGTGAAAATAATGTTAGTGTGAAAAGAGTTCAAAGAATTTTAAAAAGGAATAAGTTGCACCCCTAAAAATTAAAGTTGAAACAAAAACTGCCAGAGGATGATTTAGATAGATCAATGGAGTTTTGTGAGTAGGCGTTGGCCCAGGTACCTTGTAACCGAGTGTTTCCTCACAACATTGTTTCTAGTAATGAGGCAAATTTCTACGTAACAAGTGAGGTTAATAACCAACATGTCCAGTAGTGGGCTACTACAAATCTTAATTGGATAGATGCATCAAATATGCAAGGTGCACCTAAGGTAATGATGTGGTGTGGATATATGGAGCGAAAAACTTATTGGACCTGTTTTCAATGATGAAACCTTGGATGCTACAGAGTATGGAGGTATGCTTGAAAACATTGTTATGCCAGTTTTATTGAACGAGGAAGGGTGATTTCATCAATATTGCCAACAAGATGCGGCACCGCCGCATGATGGTCGTACTGTAATCGATGGTTCAATGAGTATTTTTCCGGTTGCTGAATAGGTCGGCATGGACCAGTTGAGCGGCCAGCAAGATCCCCCGAACTAACTCAGTTGGATTTATATCTTGGGGGGCACTTTAAAGCTATTGTCTATCAGTGCAAAATTAATGATATTGCCTACTTGAAAAGGAGAATCATTACGGCCTGTGAACAAATATCACCAACTATGCTCCGCATTGTCACTAACACTGGTCCCACGGTTAAGGTTATGCATAGAACAGAACGGTGGACATGTTGAACATGTCAAGTGGTAGTATTTGTCTTATGTGTGTTAGCTCTCTCTTTCCCTGTTTATTAAAGAGTACGCAATGTTAGATGTTACAAAGCTTGTTTTTACTTTATTTTTATCTTTTAATTCGAAACTTCACACAGCATTTCTCACATAACATATTCTAAATTTATTCACAACTTGAAAACTGTTGTAGGTTTTGGAAAAATAACCTTACCGTTGAGTTTCTCTTCGAAGGAGGATGTTGTTTAATATGTCACAGGATCATGTTGCTATTTAAAATAAACAAATTGATTCCAGGGTGGTGGCCACTAAAATGGCGGACAACCTCAAACACGTCATAGTGTTTCGCCCTTCCCAGCAACATTGATCGCAATTGACTTCGGATCGACTGCATTGACAATTTCTCAAATATTTGCTCTGTCCAGATTTTGTAATTGTCGATATTAGCCACGTAAGACGTAGTCGACCATACGGACAATCATCAACAAGTTCACGAATATTTTCTCCTTTTTAATCGTTAAAACGAGGAATGAATGTATACAGAGTGGCCCAAAAGCAAATACACGGTTTCGTACTGATCGGTCATGACATTTTTTATCATTTGTTTATTGTTATCCATACAGGTATTGACTTACTTTCTTCATTATCTGTTCTTAATTTATTTTCATCTATACCTTAAGCTTGAAACAGATCGAAGCAAATAAATTCATTATCTTAATAAATTAAGATGTCGTACTTGATCGATACCGATCTGTATACCTACTTCTGGGACACCCTGTATACTAGAAACTTTTATGTGAGTATCAGAATTATCGCCAATCATGCGACTTCCTGTAGACTTGTAATGGTTTTACATTAGTAACTGCAATCATGTAAACATAAAGCTCTCTTACTATGTGTAGAGAACCGTCCCGACGGAAACTAAAATCTTTCGTATCCCCTTTCATGTTCACTAATTTATCTTAATCGTAAAATTATCTCTTTTTTTTCTTTTTTTGACAATAACTCGCAATACGATATCTCAACACACTCCATGACAAGCTACCAATCCGTTCGGCATTTAGTAGAAGTGATTTATGATTACCACATTAAACTTCCATTACTACGTTCTGGCTTTCTAGAACTGTGCAGGATTTCAATATTATTATCATTATTGGCATTTTGGAAAAGGGAGTACAGGGGTTGGACAAAATAATCTATAACGTTTGCAAAAGTATGAAAATCATACCTAGTATGGTGTAGGGCCTCCTTTTGCGTTCAAAACAGCTTGGGTCGGACGTGGAATGGGCATATACAGCTCCTGAATCGTGGTGTGTGGAATTTTGCACCATTGTTCCTCCAAAACATGCTCCAGTTCCTTAAGGGATGCTGGTGGACGGTAATGAGACCAAACACGCCTTTCTAACTCAGACCACAATGGCTGAATGATGTTCAGATCTGGTGATTGTGGGACCCAGGGGAGGTGTGATAGCTCCTGGTCATGCTTCTCAAACCATGATTTCACCGTTTTTGCAGCGTGACAGGGTGCCAAATCATCTTGGTAGATGCCATCACTATCAGGGAACAATATTTGGGCAATGGGTAGAACCTGGTCCCCCAAAATGGCCTCATACGCCTTAGCATTCATCATTCCATGCAGGCTATGATGGGACCTGCAGAAACCACGATATCACTGCCCATACTGTAACAGAACCACCCCCATTCTTCACAGTTGGGAGCAGACAGTCTGTATCATAGGCCTGCGACGGTGTTCTACATACTACGTAAGCACGACCGGTTGTTGGAAACAAGGTGAAGGTCAATTCATCAGACCACGTGTTTCCATTGGTCATGAGTCCACGTCTTGTGGTCCCTGCACCACTGGATACGCCTCTTCGCATTTACTGCTGTGACCCTGTCATGTTTGGCGATAGCGGCCCTGCCATGAATTTTCATTCTATGAAGTTCCCGTCGCACTGTTTTCGATGAAACCGGGTTCTGTAGGCCGGAATTGAGTTTAGACGTAATTTTCATTGCAGTGGTCTTCTTTTTAGCTGCTACAATTCGTTTTAATGCCCTCCGGTCCCTATCTGACAGGACTGTCTTTCGACAACTGTTGTGCTTTGCAGACGTCGTTTGCCCATGAATTGTATATGCCCTCATGACATTGGACACAGTGCCTTTTGATACCTCCACAATGTTCGCCATTGTTGCCACTGAAGCTGCAACTAGACTGGTACCAAAGATCATGCCTCTTTGGAAGTCTGTCAGGTCGCCCATTTTACCGCACCACTTTCACACAACGACACTCACAGGTGAACTGGTTACTGCTGACGAAAGAGGAATGTCCACATGACACATTGAAAACAAAAAACGATCGGCAACCGCAGCACGTGTTGTATTGTCTGTTCACTCTAGGATGGAAGATTGTTTACAAACAACAATTGTAGTGCGAGCGTCAAAACCTTGCTTCTCACCCCTACATGGTTAATCCATGGTTGCCAGGCACATGAATCTCCGAACCGAATGTACCTACCTCTGCACAGTCATGGACCAAGTGCTATTACTACATAAATTGCTGCTTTTGAGATGACTGAGATATTAACGTTATGAAAAATTGAGTTAGTTATTATGTAATACAATCTTACATATAATGCACACTCAATTTTGTACAAGTGTTCTTGTTCGAAAGTGTGCGAAAACCTTGTACGCCTGGCAATATTGAAAGATGGCAGTTTGTGTTGTAAACAATAAACAGAGGTAGCGAAGACCGTTAGATTCGCTGGACAGCGTTGTTTTCATGATAAGGCGACAGAAACATATTGTACTGATTGTAAACAAGGGCTGGGAATTTTGATGCGAGTATAGGTGGAAATATTCTCCCCACATATTGCCTGTTGGTGAAGGTTTGCAATGTTGCAAACTGCTAAGTATAGAATTTCATACTAATTGAACGAGCTTTGAGAAGGATTAGTATGATGCAATAATTATAAATACTAACAACCATAGACTTAAAGTATTAGGAAATAAACCATGCTGCTGTAAGAAGAATATAATACACATTGAATTAAGTGTTCAAAGTACAGTATAAAGCGAATTTTAACATTTAAACATTTTAAAGCTGTACACATTTGCCCTGTTTGGGTGCCCTTACCAGACACTGTGCAACACGAAAAAAGGCATTAAAATAGGTAGATCGAGCGTGGGCATGAACGCGGCTCTGGCCGGTATTCCTTATTAAGGTTTTCCTCAGTCCCACGAGGTGAATGACTAGATAGTAGCTTCTGTAAGGCAGGGGCGGATCCAGGACGGACTTCTTGAGGGCGGTGGGTTTTAATACACCAAACACCGAGGCCCCAGAATTGGCGGGAAATATATTCCTTCAGAATATTATGTTGTCAACACTTCCACAAATATTATGGTGGTGGGTTCCGACATCCCTTTTTCGTTTATATGTGTTTCAATTCATTATGAAGTAAATGTAGAAGTGTTTTTTTCATTCTCTTTCTTTCTTTCTTCTCATCTTTCTCATACTTGCTCTCCTTTCCCCACCTTCTTAAAATATGAATACTGTCCTCCTGTAATATTGTTTCTCTCCACGGCCCAAGGTTTAAAGAGACCAACGTGATATAGTTAACTAATAGCAGAAGTGTACCAATAAATTCACATTAGAGACAGCGCCGTAACTTGGGGGGCAAGCATTAATATGTGTATTTGGGCCTCCTAGAAAAAGTTGTTTTTCTCATTCTTGGTCCCCCTCTTTCTACCTTTTTCTTACTATTTATGCTCCCCCGGAGCCTGTCGGCCATCCCTCACGGCAAGGTCTGCGGGGCCGTTACTTACGCCCTTGGGCCCATTCCATACATGACAAATTAATTAAGGGGACAACATTGACAAATCTCAAAGCCATACGAATAAATGTTATTTCTAGGGCCCCTAATAATAGACGTTTCTTACTGAAGTGGGCACAAGGCTCACTTTTGTTTTATTTACCTTTTGTGCGCTGCTTTATGCAATGTAGTAAAACTGTTTAATGCTTCATTTATAATTTCATGTTCGTATTGTATATGGATTAAGAAAATTTCGTCTCCAAATGGGCCCCTTCGAACGGCGGGGAACCTCCCTGGGGGGAAGTTGCCCCTCCCCTGTCCCACACAAGTTACGGTCCTGATTAGAGAAGAAGTAAACTCTTTCGAAATTTACGCAACTTGCAAATACCAAACCCTACTAGTGCTAAAATTGATGAGTTAGTTCCACTGTTACAACTGCTATAAGGGGAAAGTAGGGGAAGGACTGCTAAGATTCGCTGGCCAGGTTTTGTGTCAAAACACAGCGCCAAGCTACAGTGAACGGACAATACAGTGGAGTGCCAAACACGTGTCCTGTATGAAGTGCTTTTAGTTTTTTTTTTGTTTTTTTTTTTTTGTCTACCCCATGAATATAGCTCTTGTTATCCAGATGATGGGACTAAAACTCAACTTATCATTAAGTTTTGTTGTTTCTGAGAACAAAACAGTTTTAAAAAGTGTCTACATAGTTTACTCAGATTTACATCACTCACTTAGAATGTCATAACATAGACGTGTGCAGTTACAATGAAAGGTCTAATTTCTTGGGAAGAAGCAGACGGAGGAATAGAATAGAGACATATTCAACATCATAGCTAGTTTCCTTTTCTTTTCTGTGTTTTTGATATACTGTGAAGCATAATTTCAAATTATTTTACCTACATTACTGTACATGTTTGGAGGGCAGTTAAAAGGGGTCAGCGTAGCATCCGGGGGAACCGTCCCCTTGCTTCCATCTAGTGTTGTCATGGGATATCATTCTTACTGTCTTTTGTTTGTGTATGTACTGTGATAGTGGTTTCTAAAGCCATTAATTGGTTAATAGTCTGTGAATCAAATCCAGCCTTCGACATTTATGCTATAAAAAACAGCTATTAAAAGTTTGCTTCAAATCCAGAAGTTTCTGCAAAACAGATAAATGCATAAATCAGTGTTTATGTTTCTTGGGAAATTAATTGGAAATATCCAGATTTGAGTTAGATCTAACAATATTATTGCTTTAACGTTTAAATAGTCTGCATTTTGTTGAAAATATATTGCATTTCTAAGTGTCAAATGATATGAAGCATTAGGCCACAAAGAGAGTGTTTACTGATAATCAGGGCCCGGATCTTGCTGACCTAAAATTTTCTAAAAAGTGACCTATAAAATGACACTAAAATTCCCGTAAAATGGCCCTAAAATTCACAAAAAATGATCTTAAAATTTGCGTTTTCTTAATAAGTTTATTTTGTTAAACCGATATTTTTTGAATATCTATTGGATTTTAATTGCCATTTGTCACTCATTTTCAAAAGTTTTGTTTCAGTTAGTTGCAGTCCATTGTACGGTATTGTACATAAAGTGTCAAATCACTCCCGAGTTGAAACTAGGAAGCACACTTAAAGAATAGAATTTCGCAAGTGTAGACTGTATACACGAGAATAATAAATAAAACCCTGTTTAAAATCATTGTACGTCTTCTAATTCATTTTTAGTTGTTCACATGATCACATCCTTTGTGGTCAACAAACCCAATATCATCTCTTTGGCCACCTAGCAACCCCCCACCCCTCGTCAACCAGCTACAGCTTAGTGTTCATTAGCTTTTTAGGAATGCAGTTTTCCATCTCGATTGTCAGAAAGCAGGAAAAGAGATAAACTATTTTAATTTAGTTTTTTTTTTAAATTTGTAAACATTTTAAAATTTCCTTATGTAGAAAAAAAGACTAAAAAGACCATAAGTGAACTGAAATTTACCTTAAAATATTAAAAAATGACCTGAAACTTCAAAACAGCAAAAAGTGACCAGAAGTTGACCCCAAAAAAATATACTTTTAGAACCATGAGTTGACGGATAACGTTTTTATTTGAACTCGCCTTGTCCTATGCGTAACAGTAAAAAGTTGACTTGTCAACAAGATCCGGGCCCTGCTGATAATGTTACTCTCAATGGAAGGTAAAGAAGTAACACTATTTCGGTGTAAAATTATCCGAACTTAAACGGCCTTTTTTAAATTCTGAGATTGTGAGTTGTAGCTTTGATGTTTGGACTGAATCTCTTAACTTCAACCAGCTTCATCATCAACCACTACCAACCACTTAAGTTTATTCCAAGTCATTTTGTACCTAATAACCAGATATAATTAAAATGAACTTAAGTGAGGTTGAAGTCATGTTTCAGGACATGATGTTATTTAACTTCGATGACAAGAGTTCTATACTACACTAGCTTTACTCGCTCAATTTCTGGACATTTTTTACTATTTGCATAATCGTCCTAGCACACAGATCACCATCATCACCAGAAGCCTTCTTACGATTTCGAATTTTAATATTTAGTTCACCGTACCAAAATGCTTCTTCTTTACTTCACGTTAAACAATATTGATTGTCAATTTCAGTTTATTATTATTATTATTATTATTATTATTATTATTAATATTATTATTTATTTATTTATTTATTTATTTATGTGATATTAGTACAGTAATGGTTACGATTGCCATAACTCTAACCCTATGGCCTATGGAACCCAGAGGTTCAATGCCGCATTCACAAAATACCTTCACTGACTTCTATCCTTAGCCAATTGCATCCAGTTTTCACTTTTGTATTTTTTTTTTTTTTTTTTTTTTTGCGAGATCCATCTTAATATTGTCCTCCTATTTCCGCTAAGGTCTTCCTAATGCTCGTTTTCCGATTGGTCTTCCAGTTAAGACTAAAACCGTTCCTACTTTCTCCCATCCTGGCTACATGACCTGCTCACCTAAATCTAGACTTGATGACCATAACAATGTTAAGTAAACCGTACAAATTATGTAAAAAGGTAACCAAGAGGGTTCTGTCGCTTTTTGTGGAGGTTTGTGTTCAATTGTCCCTCACACCGTTGGGTTGAATGCGAATGGAGACAAAGTGAAGGTCAGTTGTAGGTGTGGGTATATCCAACATACCAGCTGGTTGTGCCACTTCAGTTATACAGTGAACTTGCATAAGGACAGAGTGAACATGGGATCTGCACAAAGCATCATAAAGGCGTCTATGTTGCACAAGTTCAAACTCGGGTCAAACGCCACTGCATCAGGGCGGAAGATACGCCAAGCCTTTGGTGAGGATGTACTGACTATGTGGACAATGTAGCGGTGGTTTAACTGGTTTAAGGACGGTGACGAAACGCTCGAAGACGCACCACGTGCCGGAAGACTAATATATGTACAAAATGAAGATATTCAGGCAACAATTGAGGCGAACAGTGGCCAGACATGTGAGGAACCGGTACTACAATTCAGTGTGCGTGAAGAAACCTCACACTTCCTTCAACTTGGGAAGCACTACAAGTTGGGCCGATGGGTCCCACATGATTTGACTCCGGGCCAGAAGATAACGCGAGCAGACACCTGTGTTTTTTTCCTGTCTCGCCTAAAGAAGGAGCCATTTCTGGACAGTGTGTTAATATGTGATGAGAAGTGGGTCATGCACGAAGCTCCGTGGCGCTGTCGTAATCATTGTTTAGCATTCCATGAACCGGTTCCAAATCAGCAGAAACCAGCATGGCACCAGAAGAAGGTCCTCCTGTTATGTTTGATGGAGTGCTCGCAGCTTCGTGCATCGGTAACTGCTACCAGCAGGTCAGAGCATCAGTGCAAGTGTGTACTGTTAGCAGTTGAGCCGTGTTCAAGAAGAACTTAAAACTCTGGATCCAATACTTCTGAATCTCAATGGGGTTCTCCTGTTACAGGACAACACTAAATCCCAAGTGACTAGGATGACCCGGGACTCTATTCTACGCTTTGGATGAGAAACACTATTGCATCCGCCATACTTCCCGGACATTTCACTGACCGATTATCACCTGTTCCATTCCTTGGACCATCACCTCAGAAGATGCCAGTTCAAATCCCTAGTAGAGGTACAAAATGCACTTGATACCTTCTTCGCTTCACGACCTACCAAGTTCTAGTGTGATGGAATCCATGGTCCTCCAGAATGTTGGCAGAAGTAGTCGATGCTGATGGGAACTATTTTGATCTTCCAGGTACGTTTTAGAGGTGATATATCGATGTTCGCAGGTGTTCGGTGAAAAAGTGACAGAACTTTCTAGGTCACCTTTACAGTTCCTCGTTATGAAGTTGCCGCCATTTCCCATTCCCGTTCCTCTTGGGTCCTAATATTCATTTCAGGATCTTGTTCTCAAATACTTTCAGTCTATGTTCTTCCCTCAGAGTAAACGACCATATTTCGCAACCATACAGAACAACAAGCATGTTTATCGTTTTATATATTTTAAGTCTCAAATTCCCCGACAGAACTCGCGACGGCAAGAGATTTTGAAGTGAATAATAACACAAATTCCATGCTTTTAGTCGACATTTATTTTCATCGAGAATATGGTTTTCGTCTGTTAATATTGATTCTAGATCCAGTTTATAAAAGGATCCACTTTATAAAAAAGATTGATATTTTAACTTCCTTAATTTGCCGTATTATGTTCCAGATGAACTTCCATGTATTTATTTTCCTCTGATTTTACTTGTAAACCCATGTCCCTGCAAGCATTTAATAAGACCTCTGCATTTCTTTCTATTGTTCTCTCATCCCCTATTAAATTTTCATCAGCAGCATACGCTATAACTTGGTGAACACTGTTCAACTCTAGGCCCGGTTGCTATCTTGGTTTCCCTTATAGCGTATTCCCGGACAAAGTTGAATAATAATGTTGACAACGCTCCTTGTTTCAGGTTATTCTCGACGTGAAATACGCCATTACCATAATTTTTGCTTAATTAGCTAGCTGCCGTTCACTATTAAATACAACTTTGTTTAGAGAGTCATGTCCCGATTAACTGCCATTCCATTTTGTTATCGCTTTTTGTTGCTTTTGTGATTTCCTTAATTTTGTCAGTTTGCATGTTAGTTTAAATATTCTACTTTACTTTGTTTGTATGTGCTGTAAGAATCTGCTCCAAGATAACTATTGTGTATGTTGTTAACAACAAGTAATTGGTCGGAATCGTAATAAAAATCGTTTCGACATTAGAAGAAAGAAAATAAAATAATATGAAATGTAACTTCTGATACACAGAATTATAAATGAACGTCGTTCTAATTTCAAAATACTATAGGTTTAATAATACACATTAGAATTTGTCGATAAAGAGTAAAGCAGCAAATTAGTATTCCATTGAACAGAAAGTGTAAAAGTGAAATTTAGCTCCATTATTAACATGGCATACAGTGGACGAATATTATATCTTGCTCCTGGAGCGTCGCATCAATCGTTTCAGAGTTGCAAGTTAATTGATGGCAGTATCAGTGCAATTTAAGTTCAAGTTCAGAACACAGTGTGCGCAACACTCCTCGCGCGTATAAGTGTGTGGGGAGAGGACGTATAAAAATAATTAAAACATTGATATTAGTGCTTACTTCTTAGTTTTCGGGGTCGCTGAATTTAATAATTTCACTTCCGATACCGTTTGAGTTCACATTATCTAAAGTGAAGGGTGTGATATTCCAAAATGTTGGAGAACAACCATTATTAGTCTCAAATCCATGTTTTCTGGGTCCCCGAAATACGTCAGATGCCGTTAAAGTCCAAATTTATCTTCATTGATATGGAAGTGAGAAGGAGTAAAAAATAAAATGACTAAGATGGCAGAGATTACAGTTGAATCCATCTGGGTCTACCAACAATTCCTGTGTTTTCAGCATCGACTAGCTGTTGGTTACCAATAAAGATGGCATTTAAGCCCAAGCTTAGTCAAGAATATTCATGTCAGGTGGCTCTGGAATTCGCAGAGATATCGCAGAAGTCGTTGCCTGTTGTTACTTACTGTACTCGGTATTTTACTTTGTGATAGGTTCAACACTGAAAGCGTTGACTGTAGTTATTTAATGTACTCAGTTCGTTATTTTTGACAGGGGCAAATCCAAAGGCATTGCTAATTGTTATTTATTCTACTCAGTTCTTTATTTCCTGACAAGCCAACAAATATATCCTCCATAACTCTGAAATGTATGCAGTTACTTCAACCAAACCCGGTACCTGTATATTTACAATTTGAGAAAAAATCACGTGTGGCAACATCTTCCTAGCTCTAGTAGAACTGGTAAATAGAGGCAATGTTAAGATAATCGGAAACAATTTATATTAATGATGAATCAACAGTTTTCGATTTCACTGATAAAAATATTGACACTCTGATGCTGTCAGGTCCAGGTTCAGCCCTTGGTGTGGTGCAGTCCTTTGCAGCCTCTATATGGGAGTCGGAAGGGGGTGGTATATACGAAAGCAATCGAAAATGACGCATATTAGAGTCGAATCCATAGTTTTCGGAATCGCTAGCATGAATACTAACACTCTCGAGGTTGTTGAAATTCACGTTCATCCTCCATCGGCATGGTATCTGAGAAAGAGTGAAAAATAAAATATCCAAAATGACCGTAAATGGGGTCGAATCCGTACTTTTCGGTGTCAAAAAAACGGGGCTGACCTGTTTGAAATAACATTTGAAACATAGTATCTACGTCAAGGTGAGATTTTATCAGCTCACTTCGATTAACCTTTAAACGCCCATTGATGCAACTGATGCGCCAAGGCTTTAAACTCCAATAGCTCAGACCCTAATTGTCAGGAAGAAAATTTTTGCATCAATGTGTTCCTGAAGAATGAATGTTTTCACCGATATGCATCTTTTATATGTGGGGGTACCACAGCAGTGGGTGAGAGTGAATTTCGTGTTTGTTTTTTGTATCAGTTTCTTGTGGACCATTTCCCCCTTGGGAGTATACTCACAAGAATTGGTATATGAAGCAATAAAGTGGTTCAATACATGGTAATATACTGCATGTATACTTCTTTTTTATATAGGGTGGAGGGGGCAAAGTTGGGACAAATTCTTGAGTCTCAGGTTTATGATGTAAATTGTGTTAATTTTCAGGACTGTTCCACATAAGACATGATATCTTTTCACTGAATAGGTCTAGAAGCGTAGTTCTTGTTGGTGTACATGACGAGTGCAGCGAAAATGATGTGCATATAACGTGGTACTATGTTAGGAGGAAGAGGCGAATATCAAATTCAATGAACTTTTCTTCTAAATATAACTCCTTTTTTTTTTAAGAATGTTTCCTATGTAACAATTCATTACTCTTTTCTTTTTAGTAAAACAAAAATTAAATTATCTAAAATGACCGACAATAGTGTCGAATTCATAGTTTTCGAGATCAGTAAAACGAATCATTTGAAATAACTTTAGGAAATCTGCTAGTATCTACCTCAAGCTGGGTTTTTATCATGTTACTACGATTAAAGTTCGTATTTTATGCGGGTAGGTTTGTTTAAAATTTATACCAAAAGTATAGTATCTCATGAATTATATGATTCCAATGAAATGAGTTTCCAAAGAGGAAGAAAATTCGAGTATGTCCCATACATCTATTCTCCTCGTAGTATTTTAGCTAGTATCTTATAAAAATGAAAATGATCTTTGTGATCGCATCACAGGAAAATAACTGAAATTTTCAAATGAATTTTTTGGATAAAATTTTTATATAACTAAATTTTCGTATAGGTTTCTATCATGTTACTTTATTAAAATGCCCATAAGCAAAAATGGGGATCAAAATTTAGCGAAAAATTTAGTTTCTACGATTCGTGGTAAGTTAGGAAGATTAAACTTAATACATATACTTCTCATTAGCAATAAGGGGCTCGTGTACCAGCAATAGTTGAGAATTCCTGTCTTAAGGGGAGAAAGCAGCATTTTCTACAATTTCTTTTTTAAAAAACTATGTTGCCTATTCTTTGTAATCGCATCACGGGAAAACGGTTGAACAGTTTTAAATGAGTTTTTGATGAAGTTATCACATAGGCCTACATCGAACTGGCTTTCCATCATGTTACATAGATCGAAGATCGCGTCAACAGCGGGCAGAAAGAATTCAAAAATTATTCAGAAAATTGAGTTTCTGACGAACCTTTTAAGTTAAGAAGATGAAACTTTATAGATATATAAACTCGTCACCAGTAGAGGGAGACACTTGTCCAAATCTTTTCGAAAACTACCGTTTGAATGGTGAGGAAAGACGTATTTTTCTACAATTTCTTTTTCACACTGAAAGCGTTAGTATCTGCCATTTATGATTGCATTACTGGAAACTGTTAAACAGTTTGAAACGAATTTTGGAACATAGTTAGTACTTGTGTTAAGTATTATTCGTGTTACTTTGATTAAGGGATTCTAAGGGATATGGGTTGAAACTTTCTTCGAAAAATCGAATATCTAATGTATTTTTTAAATCACGGAACTGTCATTAACATGTATGTAACTACTAAGATTCGAATATGTTTCATAAACCCGTTGTGCCCGTATACAGAATGGCCATTTTTGTTAATCTATTATACAAAAATTGAAAGAATTTTGTTTGTAATCACATGTTCGATACAGTTAAGTACACCGAACTCACTTTCAATTATGTTACTTTGTTACTTTGATTAAAATGGATGTTCAAGGTGGGTGCAAGGACCAAAATTTTATCAGAAATATTTAGTATCGCACGATCCCATCATGCTAAGAAGACGAAACTTTATATATATATATATATATATATATATATATATATATATATATGTATATATATATATATATATATATATATATATATATATATATATATATATATATATATATTTCTTATTTAAAATAAGTGTCAGCAGTTTCACTTTATATAATTTCCTTTTTCACGTTGAAATACATTGTATCTGTTGTTTGTGATCGCATCAAAGAAAGAAATACTGAACAGTTTGAAATGAATATTTGGATGCTTATCACGTAACTTGAGCTGATAATTTTTTATAATTTAGTTTGATTAAAATGCGTATTATAAAGGGAAATGGGGGTTAAAACTTATGCAAAAAATTTAGTTTGTCACGATCCTCATAAGTAGGAATATGAAACTTTGTGTATAAACTCATTAAAAACAAGTAGACACGTGTCACAGCGTTTAACGCAATTCTCGTTTTAAGGTGGCGAAGACGGTATTTTCTGTAATTCATTTCCTTGCATCAAAAGCAACTCCCATCAACGGGAAAAGATTGAACAGTTTGAAATGGAATTTTGAACATAAGCAATGACCTTTATAATTTTAATTTTACTCAAGAGCGCATCCCAAGAATTGGGGGGTTAAAAACTTCAACTAAAACACAGTATGTCACTTACAAGATCAAAAACAAAATTAAAGACTTCGTACTTTCATGACGGTTTTCAAAATAACTTAAATTAGATAATTTGCAATATTACAAGTAGTATGTTTGTAACTCTTAAGGAGTATCTGTGTCATTGTAAGAAGCATGAGTGTCGCCGTAACGAGAACACATACAATAAAAGATACAATTTGTTAGTTACAGATCTATTTTACGTAGCATAAATAAACAAACAATATTTTCTAGAAGAATAGGACTCTCAATTAATGTCGGCAACAAAGACGATTTTTTGTGTCATCAAAGTAAGATTTTCCTAATTTTCTCGAAAATTATGCATAGACATTTAACCTCAAAGCATGTTCTTTTGCTCAGTTTGAGATTATGTATCGACTGACTTACGAGAAGATATCAAAAAGTTCGTACAATCTCCTAGAAGAAATCCAGTCTAGAGAACTCTGACACCCGAATGGAGTTAGTATCTCTCTACGTAGTCACTGTGCTTAGTGACACATTTTTACCAACGGTTCTTCATTTTTCCGTAAGTCTGCAGTTTTTAAGTAAGTCCGTAAGTTTTTAAAAATCTGCAGTTTAACTTTGAAACTACAGTTTAGCCTCACAAATTGCATAATTCCTATTGTCAAAATAGCGTCCTCTGAGTGGGACAATACGGGGGTGGGCAGGATTTCATATTCTAATTCCACTGCTTTCATCATGGATGCATGGCCGGAATTAGTTGCTGCATGATCTGCCAACAGCAGCACTTCTTTTGTGACGAATTTACAACGTTTCTTCTCTAGTTCCTCTCGTTAGGATATGCGAATAATAGATACTAGTAATAGTTTGCCCCTGTGGTATGTAATCTGTCGTGATGACTTCTCCACACTTTCAGAAAACGGAAAGCATCACCGTGGGGCAGACTTCTTCACTCTTTCAGTTTAGTGGCGAGAGAGGAGGGGTGTTTCCCTTCTTTGCTCATTTACTTTGTTTCTAAGTCACAAAGGTAAACGCAGTTTTTATCCAGTGTCACTGATCTGTCGATAAAGTCCTCTTCATCCATCCCACAGAGATGCAATATTTTCATTGCAGCGTACGCGCTATTTCTCTTCTGGAAGGGAGTGAGCAGACGTGGTACCAACCGTGCTGAAACTTTCTGAAAACGCAGCTGGTTTGAATGATATTCCAGGCAGGCCATACCTCATACTTATTGCACACATAACACGTTCAATATTTATGCTTCTGTCTTCCATTACGTTCTTCTTAACTTTCTTCGTCAAGATCGCTTTATCAGTGAGAGATGGTCTTTCAGATCTAGAGGCGTCCGCTGTGGTCTTCTGGCCAGTCTAGAATTGCCGTTTCCTCTTGCCCACCATCTCATATGATGAGCTTTCATCCCATGGGCTTATTTCGTCTCTTCGTGGATATGCTTTGCTGGTTTTCCCTGAAGATGGAGGAACTTAATTACGCTCCGTGCCTCAAGCTTGTTAAAAATTGCACATTTAATCAGTTGCCAGCATAAAAAGAAAGAAAAAATGTTCTAACAAGTCCCGATTTTGCATGGCTAACATACGAGAACCTAGCTATAAGATGCATGTCAGAAAGGATTTGTAATTTGTCTCCTTCTATGTGATTTCACGAACTTTCTGATATCTCCTCGTGTGTGCCAAGTTTTGATATTTATTTAGCTAAGAAGAAATTAAAGTTTAAGAGTTAATTATAATGATTAACTATATCCTTGTGGTTATATAAGCGGAAATCCAACATTCATATCATTGTTTGAATTTGTAACATATAATCCATGCATTTTGTGGACTTTATTTTATTTATTTATTTATTTATTGAACAATTTCCCAGATACAGCATAACTTTGCCATTTTACACAGGGACATGCTAACAAAAGAAAGAAAAAAAAACAAGACAACAATAACAACAACATAGAAAAAAAGAGTGTAAAAGTAAAACTATTCCGTCAAAGCTCGTTTGATTGCTCTTTCAAACACTGGGTAGCTCGAAAAAATGTCCACATCAGTTGTTACTTGATTATAACTGTTTGGTATTCTATAAAAAAGAGACCTCTGTATAACAGCCAACCTAGGACGGGCAAGATGGAATAGGTGGGTATTCCGAGTGATGCGGGAAGGGACACGTAAGGATAGTTCCTGAAGTAATATTTCCGATCTTAAAGTTCCATTAACTATTTTATGTAGATATTTCAGGTCAGAGATAATTCTGCGTACTTCAGGAGTCTGAATATTAAGATGTCGCAAGAGCTCCTTCTTAGATAATATTCGAAGTGCAGGAACACGAAAACGGACTATAGCAATGAAGAAATTGAGAACAGAATCAAGTCTGGAGAGATGTGTAGGTGCTGCCATGGCCCATATGGGAGAGCAGTATTCGATCTTGGGCGCTATTAAAGTCTTATAAAAAGTTGCTAATGAAGAAACAGTGCGTAGTTCGGTGAATCGATAAAGAAGTCCCAACATGCGCATTGAATTCTTTAGTATTGAGGAGATGTGGTCAGAGAAGGTGAGTTTTGAATCAAAGATGACACCAAGATCGTTATGACTAGCAGAATGTGTGATAGGGGAATCGTTGATATGGTATGTGGAGGGAACAGGAGACTTTTTCAAAGTAATAGTAATACTGTCACATTTCTTACTGTTGAGTTTCAAGTGCCACATTTCACACCAGCCTGTAAGGTAATTTATGTCTTCCTGTAGAGCAATTGTGTCATGGAGACACGATATTTCTCTGTATAACTTACAATCGTCAGCAAAAAGCAGTAGGCCACTAGGTTGAGCTGATAGGTGCGTGTAGAGATCATCCATATACAGGACAAACAGTAGAGGCCCAAGTACACTCCCCTGAGGCACCCCTGAGATCACGGGTTGGGGGTTAGAAGTCGCCCCTGAAAGAACAACTCTCTGTTTACGGTCCTTCAAGTAGCTTGTGATTAGAGAGAGAAATTTGCCATGTACATTAAATCTATTGGAGAGTTTATGAAGAAGATGAATGTGACTGACAGAATCAAAGGCCTTCGAGAGATCAAAGTAGATAACATCTAATTGAGTATTGTTAGTCATACATTTGACTGCACAGGAAAGAAGAGTACTTAAGTTTGAGAGACTTGAGCTATTCGGTAGAAAGCCGTGCTGAGAACTATGGATGTAAGGTGAGGTGAATTTAAGTAGCCTGTCTTTAATTATTTTTTCGCAGATAATTGATATTACAGAAAGAAGAGATATTGGCCTATAGGAGGATACATGATCTTTAAGTCCTGATTTATATATTGGGGTCACGTGAGCCAGTTTCCAACTGGTGGGATAATACCCTTCCTTGAAGCATCTATTGAATAAGATAGATAGAGGAACCGCAATAACTGAAGCAGTTTTGTTGAGAAAGAGAGGACTAATTTTATCAGGTCCAAGTGATCTATGTGGAGATAACGATAGCAAGAGAGCCAGAACTTCGCCCGGGGTGGTAGAGAGAATGGATAAGGTGTCCGAACAGATGGTGCGGAGAGGGGGGAGATGGGTTGTAGAGGGAAGGGAAGTAAATGTTTTGCAGAAGTAGTTATTGAAGAGGTCTGGTCTTTGATCATCACTCGCTTCAGTATTTTCATCTTGAATTGTTGCCGGTATGCCCGGAGATTTTGTTCTAGATTTAATTACAGACCAAAAGACTTTAGGGTTACTAACAGTAAAATCACCGATTGAGTCCATGTATTCAAAATATTTACGTCGCTGTACCTTCTTGGCAAGACTTCTAATTCTAGCAAAGTTTTTATATGTGTAGTCACTCGGATGTGATTTCCATAGAGTCCAGGCAAGCTTTTTGTTTTTAAGAAGGTCACGAAGTTCATTGTCGTACCAGACCGGAAACCTGTTCGATTTTGATGCTTTCACCGGCACAAAGTCCTTTATGGCTGAGTGGACAACGGATGTAAATAAGTCCACAGCGTCGTCAACAGTTCCTACCTCTAACAAACACCAAGGAAACAGTTCAATAGCCCGGCAGATGTCACCCCAGGGGGCTTTCTTCCATAGAAGTTGTGACCTACTTTTGAGGGGCTGGTTTGTAGTAGTGGAGGGGAGGAAATCGAAAGAAACATCCAAGGAATCGTGATCCGAGGGAAAAAGATTTCTGCATGGGACAACACAACGAGGTTCTAAGTTAGAAAGAATGTAGTCAAGATTGCTATTATTGCGGGTATTATGCATATTATGTTGACCTAGACCAAGTCCATGAATAAAATTGTCCATGAAATAACTGTCGTTTCCATCTTTAGCGACTCCATGCTTGCTGTCCTGCCACGTGATGGAAAGGTTGAAATCACCCAATAGGATGACATCACCGTGTGACAACGCATGTAACAGTGAGTCATGGCAAGCTTCTAAGATGTGCTGGGGGGTGTTCTTGTGCGGCCTATAGAAGCATCCAATAAACACAGAACGACGCTTTGGAATAAATACTTCCACCCATATAAGTTCACAATCCCGTTCGAGATCCAGTCTTCTCTTGCTCTTCCACTTATTATTTACACAAATCATCACTCCACCTCCACGAGTTATGCGGTCTTTACGATAAATGGTGAAATTATTAGAAAAGCTAATTTCACTGTCGTTCACTGATTCGTTCAGCCACGATTCGGTCACTGCGAAACAATCCAGTTCCCTTATCTCACCTAGGTTCAATGAGCACTCAAGTAATTTGTTTTTTATGCTACGAACATTTTGATAATATATATTGAAAGCATTAGTGTAATATGGACAGGGTGGGCCAGGGTTTACGTGAATATCACCACAAAGGAGGAGAAAACAAACGAGAATGAGGCACTGTTTTTTTGCTTTTGACTCATACCTGGTCACAAAATCACTGGTAGTTCCTCCGTCACTGTTAGCAGTACCAGGGAGAGCACATGGCGGTCCTCTTGGTATGAAGGCAGCAGCAATAAAATGAAATGATCTTCCACTACACTTCAGTCCATGTTTCATTGGCAATGATTCATTTGGGAAAGTCACAGCACCGTTACTACATGAAGACAGTAGAGCACGCACATAAACACTACACACAACCACGAGAAAAAGATAAACAATAAGAGCACCACTTTGCATCGACTTCGAGCTTGACGCCATCTTGAATTTATGATGTCACTGGTTATTAGATATTTATAGAAAGGTGTCGCTAGGAATATTTTATAATACTATATTATTTTGTACCGAAAAAGCTTTTTCGTTTTTGCCTATTCTTTTGTTTTTCTTGTTATGCCCTCTGGTGGGACGTACTAGCACGACGGATGGGCTCTCTCTATAGGTGGATATAGCTGTGCTGGAACGTTCGAGGGAGGAAGTATAATTGTTGTTTCGCTACTACAATCATAGTTTGTGATCGAGTTATTATATTTAAAAAAAGGTTGTTCTATATACCTAATCTACGAGTGATATCTAAAGTATAATTCTGTTGAAATCTAAAATTTGAATATATTTACGAAGTTTAAAGTAGAGTGCTGTAACCCCATGTCGGCTGGCTGTTCTATTTGATAGCACGGATTGGCTTAATAAGGCAGTGAGGAACGGAAGTTACTTGCGTTTTCCTTCTTTTAACGTAACATATAAAGGTCCGTTATTCATTTGATTAGTTTTGGACATTTTACCTGTAGCGTTTTCACATTTCATTTATTAATAGAATTAGATTCCTGCATTATTACCAATCTGCGTAACTAGTTAGAACAAGTAAGCTGTTACTGAATCAGAATAGTTTCCGCTGTAAATTGGTTAATAGTTTACGATTGAATGTGTTTAAATTCACTTTCCGCTAAACACCATAATGCAATACCGCTTGTTGAATTGTTAAATATACAATTTTGATAGTTTTATTTTGAAAGTTTAAATATACTATTTGGATTTCTAAATGAGATTGGTTATATGAGTTTTATTCTATGAATTCGAATCCTACTACCGCTATTCAGATACATAATTACAGCATTGCTTGTTAGTAGATAATAGATCACGCATCTTTTCCATATTTCAGTGTGGTATTTTCTAAACCACTAAAATTAATATTTGAGGAACCAATCGATGTGTTCTCCTCTCACACCCATACATATACGCTAGTTTTTCGAATGTGAGGTTATATGATTAAATTGAAATTATAAAGATATCGAAATTAGCGCAATATAAGTATGGTTACAAACTACAACATATCAAGTATAATAGTTTGTGTATGTTCTTAAATAGAAGAAAATGTTCTATTGTATATATGACATACTACTGAATTATATAGTATACAAATCCTTGTACTTTATCTATATTCTTTGTAGATAGACATTTGATAGAGTTTTCTGAGCCGAAGAAAGATGTAATTTAAATTTATGAGAATAACTACTTACCCATATGTCAGGTATATTTATATACTTGAGAAACTTAATTGCGTGTAGTCTATAACCAACTAATCAAGCACTCTATCACATTATAAAGAATAAAGAGTAATAGTAGGGTTAATTATATTGGGAACTGTGAGTCACTGCCATAATTTTGAAACGAGTGAGCAAGGCTTTCCCAGATCACAGTTGTCGGTTTTGTTGAGATTTGAACATAAATCACATTCTCCCTTGTTACCCCTTTACCATTCATTTCTCCTGTACATTTGTGTGTCCATGGATCAATTTTTCAAACTGGGAATTGTTCCGACTCTGGACTGGCGTGGATTAGTGACTACAAGTGAGTTTCAGTCGCTTGGGGGATTTCCAGAGTATATTGTTGACGACATGCATGACGAGTTGAATCTGTTTTAGCAAACCTCTGTTACTCTGAATATTTTTTTCAAGCTGTTTTCACTGAGCTCCATCAGTTACGCTGCCAATATGTCCTGTATACTAAATTTTCTTGTCATAGATTCGTTGCTTTTACAGGGAACAACATGAAATATGATTAACCTATAAAAATACAGAGGTCAATGAGAGCGTGAAAATATTATTTCTGGATATAGAATAATACATGTTTAATATTAAAGTATTGGAAGACATTAATGCGAATTTCATCACAATGATGTAAACTGCATTTCTCTTGCTCACGCGTATTATTTAACAGAATTAATTTGCAAACATCACATAATGCAAATAATTATGTTTAATACTAATAGAAAGGTAGGAAAGGCTTTGCGAGGTATTTTTGAAATAAGATATAAACACATATTTGTGTGAAACATCGGCTTCAACAGCATTAGTGAAACATGTTTAGTTTTAATTTACCTTACTATTTCTTAAAACATTCACTGACGAAGATATAGACATACAAAGCATGCTACTGCGAGAGAGGAAGAGCTTGAGGCCAAAGTTAAGCTGGAAATAGAGAAACGTGGAAGAAATATTTCCAGACCCAAACATAAAAATAAAAAAAAGAAAAGAAAAAATGTTATTAGTCCAAGGATCTACCAAGAGGCAGAATACTAAATCATAACAATAATAAAGATAAACGCCTGAAGTATATAGATTGATTTTAATGCATTGATTTTATGTTCGTTTAAATCTTATGCACGTTATTTTAAAGAACTAAAATCAGTTTACGTTTCTAAACATAGGTAACGAATAAAACTCCAAAAAGTAGTCTTAATAGTAATAGTAAACCCCCGCACCACATTTTAATATTAGTAACTTCTTCTTAACTGTAGTATCTTTTAGTGCGAGAACTCCTAGATTTAGTCTATGTAAACTTGTTTCTGACGTGGATTTAAAGGAATGTTTTCTTTTCTTTTCTTTTTCTTTCTTTTTTGTTGCAACTGTGAAATGGTAGTTAATCGCCGAAAGCATTTTGCAATAATTGTATATATTTAGCTTACTCCAAATCCTTCACAGTAAGTACTACATATGAACAAAAATACCAGAGATGCAAAAATGCTGCCAAGTTCGTCAGCCTCAAAAAGTGTAGAGATGAGGATGGATGAGCCAAGTTCCTTGGCTTTGCATCTGAAACAAACAGTGAAACTTGGCGCGAGGTGTCTAACACATTTGAATACATTAAGATGTCTGTTCCTAGTTTCACGGACGGGACATTTCGGCCTTAAGGCTAGTGGTGACTCCCAAATCCACAATGCTCACAAACACCATCCCTAAGGCTCGTCAACATCATTTACCTTGACACTTCGTGGAGGAATATAAGTTTTCCTTGTCTGGGTTTCGAACCACTAATCTTACTGCAGTATACTGCATATGTGCCTTAGCGCATTAGCGAAGTTGATATTCCTAAAGTTGGTGGTGGTCTTTATGCCCACCACCAATATCCCTAAGGGTCCTTAACATCATTTTCCTTGACACCTCGCGCCAAGTTCCAGTGTTCGTTTCAGATGCAAGGCCAAGGAACTTCGCTCAACCATCCTCATCTCAACACTTTTTGAGGCTGACGAATTTGGCTGCACTTTTTGCACCTTTGGTGTTTTTGTTCATATTTTACTTCTTTTTCTAGTTCACCATGTCAATATCGTATATTGGGGTTCTCAATTGTGGCATATTGTTGGATTTAAATTTAAAATTGTACATTTTTAAAGGAATCATAATGTGTCACATGCAACATTAGTTCCCAGGGGCTTTCCCCCCGGGAATCGAACCCAGGACCCCGTACAAGAAAGGCGCATATGCTAGCCACTAGAGCAGGGGCAGGATTTATTCTATTAAATATCTGTCAGAGAGTAATGTCCAAATTCTAATTCATTTACCCGAACTACAAAATCACGATCGCTAACATCTCATTTTTCATTACCTAAGTACGAAAAGTATTAACAGAGCCCCAAAACCCTTGATGCTGAATCATCGCTGCTACATCACTAGACATGGCTGGTGTTTCAATATACTTAATTGTTCTCTGCCTTTCCATATTGCGAAATTACGGAGTTCATTACATGACGCGCAAGTTGCGCAGTTTCATACTGCCTCGGGTTTTCCTTCCAATGATATACACCTTTCAAATAGCGTGTAATCTTAATTATATTTTCCACCAACATACCCTAACTGTATATAAAACTACGTGAACTGACATAAATTAAAGAGGTGTTTCCGGTTGACGTGGAAAGTTGAAATGATAAAGGAGGATGAATTTTATCATGTTATTTAAATGGGTCTTTTTTTTTTTTTGACCAATAATCACATGTTTTAGAAACTTGAAATTGGAATAAAAACTTGAAATTCGGTATGCTTCTACGTTTTCGTTAGTCGTACTTAAGTAATCAGTAAAAATAAACAATTCTAACTTTAGAGTGATTTTATGGGGAACAGAAAAACCTTTCCCATGTTATTTATATTCGACGTCTTCTAAACCCCAAAATGTTTAAGCACTTCCGGCAGGATTAGAATGATGAAATTTGGCACGATTGTAGTCACCGGGGATTAACCTACAGGAATATTGCTAAAAGTGAATATTTATAATTTTTAAGGAGCCTAAAGGGAGATGAAGAAATCCCCATGTTATTTAAATAGGCGTTTTCCTGGGATACAAAATCTTATGTTTTAGATAGTTGAAATAGGCAAATAAATTTGGAATTCGGTAGAATTGTGAGCTTAAGAGGTGTGAGGAAATAGGCCAATCAAAGGCGGGCGCGTGGGAGCGAACCCCCAGGTGGGCAAATTCAGGAAATATGAAGAGCAAAGGCACGAAATTCACTGTTGATGAAAAGGCTGATACGTAAGAGATTCATACTCTGTTCACAGATAGACACGAAGCATCAAGAACATTTTTACATAATGACTGTGGTAACCATAATACAACTCGTGGTACTAATATATTTACGAAATCGGTTACATTTTGTTGCTAGTCTAACATAAACTCGAACAATTAAATTTCCCATTTCTTCGGAAACTTCATTGATTCTAAACATCCTCACCTCTACATTCTCTTACTTATCAAATTAATTTCAATATCTATTTAATATCAATGACTGCAATAAAGGAAAAATCTTCACCGAAAAAAGAAAAAATATTGGCTTTCCTTGTCTGGGTTTCCTACAACGAAATTTACGGCAGTATGTACATTTCTTAGCCCACGTTTTTGAAACTTAACTGATTCTCAGAATGTGCCTCATTAACTTGCTTAACTACTTATTACTAGCTTTCATTTATTTTACTCACACACTGAGAAAAATGTATGCGGCGTACGTAGGTTACATGTGTAAATCCTGTAGTTTTTGGACTTAACGTACGCTAAACGTATAACTGAAAAAGTATATTTTAAACATACTTTCCGTATAAGTGTTCCGAATAAACGTACTTTCCGACGAAGGAAAGAACTGTATGTAGGCAGTCAGGATCTCACATACAGATGGCCGTTTCTAGCTTATAGTTGACGTACGTAATGTACGAAAGAGTGTTAGATGTCAGGCATCCTGTAACGACACTGTGTAACACCTAAGCGGGAAAGAGGCCAGTACGTATGTAGCATATGGATAACATTTTTAATTTAAATAAATGATTCGTGTAATTTAAAAATGGACGGGCATATACAATAATTTGCTGATGACACCTCACTTATATTTACTGGTAAAACATGGACAGACGTATTCAATAAAACTGAAGCAGAAATGAAGAAAGTAAAACAATGGCTTGATAATCATCAGTTAGTATTAAATGCTGAAAAAACAGGTATATAACGTTTTCGCCAACTATAACAGGACAGCCAGAAAACATGTCACTAAAATTGTATTATTGTCAAAATACTGAAAAATGTAACTGTAGTCCCCTTATCAGTGAAAATAAAGTAAAATACTTAGGTATATTTATTGATAAGCATCTAAAATGGTCTTCTCACATTACACATATCGCCACAATACTAAGAAAAATATTATATAAATTTGTTCAATTACGAAACATTGTAAGCATAAAAATATTACGAACTATATATTATGCTCTTGTAAATAATATACTTACATATGGTATATTAATTTGGGGTGCTGCTTACCCTACTCATTTAAAACCTCTGATTGTTCAGCAAAATAATATTGTAATGATATCTTTTAAAAAGGGACTTAAGAGTAGACTAGATAGACTCTATGACCAATTCTCAGTATTACCACTTTCAAAATTATATTTGCAGAAGGTATTAATATATGTTAAAAAGAACAGAAACAAATTTTAAGTAATAAAACATACGTATATAACCAGAAATGTGACAAACAAAAATTTAGAAATTAGAGCAACGAGTAAATCTATAACTCAATACCAAACATATTACAGAGCTCCGAAGATCTATAATGAACTCCCACTCCGAATCAAAGATGAAAGTAATTTCAAAACGTATAAAAGGTTAACTTTACAATGGTTAAAAGAATTAAAAAGTGTTTAAAAAAACTATTGTTAGCTAAAAGTAAGAATAAACCTCATATGTTACGATAAGAAAATAAATAAAACACGAGAATCAGGCTCACACACAAGCATTTGCTTATGTGAGCCATTTTCTATCTTTTTTATTCTTTGCATAAAAAATACAAAAAAAAAAAAAATTCGCAATATAGAAATAAGTGCATTGAATTAAGTTACCCGACACTGGAAGATAGACATGACTTCTGGAAGTCCGAAGTCCTGTCATCTCTGAATACCGGGTACGTTAAACTCTACTAATAAAGGGAATCTAGGAAGCCCGATTTGCTTTAGAGAAGTAATAGCACTTATAAGTAGAAAATTAACTTGTTAATTTCTGTAGCAGTTATTTTTCTTATTTTTTAATTTTATTTTCATTAATATTTTGTATATTGTTATTTTATATTTTAATATGTTTATGTATTTTTATGTATATTCTTTAATATATTGGATACATCCAATATATTAATTTTCTTCTTTAAATAAATTAAAATTATATGTTAAGTATTGATTTCTGTAGTAAACATAAGGATCCCGTATATTTGTAAAATATATCGCTGTCCGGATAACGGATTTTTCTCAGTGAACTTAGCTCGTTTCTCTATTAATCTAGAACGACATGGACAAGATACCTTCGTGCAAAATTTCACGTCTCTATCTTGTTGGGAAGTACCTAATCAATTTGATGAGTGAGTCAGTCTAACGATTTCTTGCTTGGTTAAGGACAGTTTTTTTTTGCCTACAAAAAAATCCAATAGCACATTCCTCACATTTCGGACTTTTTCCATACTCAAGTCATTATAGGGTACCTTTATGCAAAGTTTCACGTCTCTATCTCACTGGAAAATACCTAATCAATTTGATGAGTGTGTGTGAGTGAAACTATCTCTTGCTTGGCTAAGGACAGTTTTTTGTACATAAAAAGTTTCCCATAGTGCATTCCTCAGATTTCTGACTTCTTCTATATTCAAGTCATTATAGAGTAACTTTGTGCAAAGTTGCACGTCTCTATCTCATTGGGAAGTAAGTACCTTCTTAATTTGATGAGTGAGTGAGTGAAACGATTTCTTGCTTAGCTAAGGACAGTTTTTTCCCATACAAAATTTCCCATAGCACATTCCTCAGATTTCGAACTTTTTCCATACTCAGGTCATTATAGGATACCTTTATTAAAATGTTTCACGTTTCTATCTCATTGGGAAGCACCTTATCAATTTGATGAGTGAGTGAATGAAACGATTTCTTGCTTAGCTAAGGACAGTTTTTTGCCCATCAAAATTTCCCATAGCACATTCCTAAGATTTGGGACTTTTCCTATACTCAAGTCATTGTAGAGTACCTTTATGCAAAGTTTCACGTCTCTATCTCATTGGGAAGTACCTAATTAATTTGATGAGTGAGTCAATGAAATGATTTCTTGCTTCGCTGAGGATAGATATTTGCCCATACAATATTTCCCATAGTGCATTCCTCAGATTTCGGACTTTTTTCCATTCTTATGTCATTGTAGGGTCCTTTATGCAAAGTTTCACGTCTCTATCTCATTGGGAAGTACCTTATCAATTTGATGAGTGAGTGAGAGAAATGATTTATTGCTTAGCTAAGAACAGTTTTTTCCCCATAAAAAATTTCCCATAGTACATTCATCAGATTTCTGACTTTTTCTGCACTCAGGTCATTATAAGATATCTTTGTGCAAAGTTTCACGTCTCTGTCTCATTGGGAAATACCTAATAAATTTGATGAGTGAGTCAGTGACCCTGAAAACTGCATATTTTAGACGTCCAGTACTCGCATATGGTTGAAGGTAGGAATGTGAGATTTGGCATATGAATATATCTCTTGAATATCTCCTTAAATTCTAAATTTCATCTTTTTACCCTTAATAGTATCGTTTTTACAGAGCCTCGAAAATCGCAATTTTACCCAAAACTCTTGTTCGTATATAATATGCTTACGTCAGTGCAGGCCAGTTTTCATTTTCTTCGCGGAACTTGGCTGCCATGGACTGCCGTGCATGTTGATGCCTCTGGAATAGTTTACATCAATTAATACACAATGTTTCAACAGTTGCCAAATTAAAAAGAAAAAGATCTGTAATTTCCCTTCTCTTAAACAAAGATAAGAATACGACTAGCACTTGAGGTATCTTCTTCTTACCAGATTATTAATTACCCATCTACGAATACATACCCAGCTAGTATTCATGACCCACGTTAATTTGTACATCTTATATATGTGTGCACAGCTTGTACCGCTTTACACAATATTTAACTTGGGCTTCTCCATGTTACTTTTATTTCAGATTGTATTCCTACATGGACGTCTTTTTGTTTGTTTCCTTTCTTATGTATTATTTTCATTTTGTTTTGAAGTATTTAACTATTTTTTACATAAGTAACGTATTCACGACCCGCTCAGGGGAGTAATACTCCCGGAAGTAACTTCTTTGGCGCGCTATCCTAGCTAGCTGTTTTACGCGCTACCCTAGCTAACTGTTTTAAGTTGGTCACAAAATTGATATCATGGAGGTCAAGGCGGAACCAAACGAGCCCTGCGGGGCTTTTAACCCGTTTCTACTACTACTACTACTCCCTTTTACTACTACTACTACTACTACTTATTTTCACTAAAAGAAGTAAATAACTTTTTTGAGTATTATTTTCATCTTATTTTAATTGGAAAATGTTACGAAAATTACAAGAAAAAATCTTTCCTTGGGCAGAACTTGAACCCACGCCAAAAGAGATTTTTATTACTAGCCGGTTGCGCTGGCACGCTCGGCTACGAGGGGCGACAGGTGCAAGTGTTTGATTTCTGCTATATGCGTGCTAAGTGTCAAGAAACATAACGCCAACCAATCAGAACCGTGCATTTAGTTCCTACTTCCGGGAGCATTACTTCCCTGAGTGAGTCCTGTGAGTAAACCATTTTTATGTGGTTGAAATTCTTTTATTTTGTAATTGTATATATTTTCTATGTATTAGTGTTTCGAAAAAGAAAATCAATGTATGCTCATGCTTAAGTGTTCTGAGAAGACTGCAGAGCTTTAACTTTGCAACGTAAAAGAAGTCATCAATAAATAAATAAATATTTACTGAGAGCATCGAGAGTATCTAGCGTTATTTGACCTTCAACATCTTGACGTCGAACAAATGAAAATCTTTATATGCACCTACAATATGCATTTTTACACTATATGTATTTATATGTATTTTTAAACTAGATTACACACTAGAGTACGTGTCATCCGGACATCCGAGTCAAATCTACTCCATTCGATAAACATAGCCTAAAGATATGTTCATGCACACAAAATTAGGTGCCATGGACAAAGGAGTAAGTCCTTGGGACCCATTAATCCTGTTAGTATAAAGAAAATCGTAGACTTCTGTGAAATAGCTATTGCATCAACACAACTATTGGAAGTCATGGTTTATAGTTCATTATCTTCAGCATGAGACAAGCTTTCCAGAAGTGCTATGCATTGGGCAAGGGCGCCGATCCTGGGGGCCGGGAGGGCCCCCAAAAGCTCATGTTCCCCTCATTGTATTTATGAATATACAATATTTGGCATAATTTGAATGCAATTTCTCAAAATCCTCATATAGATACCTTCTGCATCTGAATGGGCCCCCCAAATTTACAGAGAAATCGGCGCCCTTGATATTGGGGCCCATTATCCATCATAACCATTCTGTCTTTAGATACAAAACTTGGTACACACATTTCTTTTCCTCTATAATATATATATATATATATATATATATATATATATATATATATATATATATATATATATATATATATATATATATATATATAAGGGTGGTCCTTAATTTTTGATTTCCTAATTTCTTTGGACTCACCCCCTAAAATAGTTCCATATGGGACTAAATTAAGGAAGGAGAAAAATTAACTTCATTGAATAATATTAAATGGTGCCCCAAGCGACCTAAAATTTTGAATCCGATTACAGTACATAATATATAGGAAAAATCTGGAATAAAATCTTGTAATTTAGAAACGGCTTAAGGGAACGCAAAAATACCCTGGATAATGGAACTAGAGGAAGAAACACATGTTGTATAGTATTGTCACAGCGGCCATCTTGAAGTCCGCCATCTTGGATTCAGATCAAAATTTTCAAATAGGAAGAGGGTCATGTGACATATCTTTTGAGGTGGCGTTTCATCAAACACAAATCTGGAACTATTTTAAAGATAACCTTAGTCGTCTAAGAATTATTACCTGTGAAAATATTTCTCTTTTTCACAAGTAATAACTCTTACACAACTAAATGTAAAGACATGAGTTTGGCTCGAAAAGAACAAGAGGGATATGTGCGACTTCATTAGAAAGAGGAACGCAAAAGAAAAATGCACTTCTGAAAATGATTTGTATGAATTTTACACCAAAATACACGGAGGTAAGCATTTCAAGAAATGAAGAGGAAAACCCAGTTGAGTATGTAAGATAAAATGTAAATATGTGCCTGTGTGCGCCCGGACCCTGCAAGAGATGTAAAAGGGGAAAAACTAATTTTAAAACTCCAAGACAAGTTGCTGCTCTTGATCGATACAAGTCCACTGATAGAACGAGAATACATATTCTGAGAGCGACGGCAGAAACATTAGGCCATAATGTAAAGGAACTAGTAATAAATATGCAACGATGCTGAGAGAAAATCCGTAGCGAAGTTGCATAAGACCACAAAAACAATTTCGGAGTGCATCAAGTGCGTTAGTTGTGCAATAAGACGGAAAACTACTGCCGAATTTGACTGGTAGAGAGAATATCGACGGGTTATCAATATTTATTACAGGAGATGCTCATGAGAGGCTAATTGGTGTTCTCAGTTTGTCATCATGAAGAGGAGAACGAACATATTATTTCTACTACAGTTCATTAGCTTGAAGAATGGAACTTGGTAAAGTTCGTGCAGGCAGTTTGTTGTCACACTATTCCCTGCAATATGTGTCATGTGAACGGTGCTTTCATTCTGCTAGAGCAGATGCTCAAAAATGATCTTCTATACCTTCCTTGTAGACACTACATTTATCAATTGGTTTTAAAATGTGTATTTGACAAGTGTTGTGTTTCGTTTGCATCTGGACCGGACGTTCCCCTATTTAAGCATTTTCAGAACGATTGGTCTAAAATTGGTTGTACTAACTTTATTCCAGAATTGATGATGATAATGACGTAAGGAACAACATTTCAGATGTAAGAAATGAAGTATTGAATTTTGCTATCAAACTTGTAGAAGCAGGACACCGCAGAGAAGATTACAGTAAATTTTTAGAACTGACATTTTTGGATGGCATACCTCCTCGAAGAGTTTTCTTTCGTTTGCCTGGAGCAATTCACCATGCAAGGTAGATGGGAAAAGCAATATACTGTTTAAAAATATTTCTCTTTCGCCAACATTTTCGTTTAACGAAGCAAATAGAAACGGGTCTTCGGAGAGCATGAATTTTTCTGATGCGACTATATGTCCAAGCTTGATTTGAATGTGATCAAGTATCCCATTCATCATTACAAGACCTACAATTTTTCAAAGTTTTGTACAGTTATAGGCAAATAGATAATGAATTATCTGAAGTGGCTCTTTCTAAATTTTCTCGGCATCTCTGGTACTTGAAGGAGGAATACGTAGCATTGGAGTTTTTTGATGATGAAGTTAACATAGTGGAAAAACAAAAATTGGTTGAAAGAATTAAAACTGTAAGGAGAAACCGTGAAGCAGCAAAGAGGCTTGACGCAAGGATAATACCATAAAAATTCTTGTGAAAAGAGAAATCAATGATTTTGATACAACAAACAATTTTTTCTCGTGAGATTTAAAATACCCAAAGGATTTCTTGAGTGTGATCCGATTTCATGGTCAGAGAACAATGACTATCTTCAAGGAAAGACAATAGTTAAATTCATCTCGTAATAACTGATGCAGCAGAAAGGGGAGTGAAACTAACAGAAGATTACAACATTGTTTTTACGAAAAATGAGTATCAGAAACAGTTTCTTTTGCACATAGTGAATTCTCATAGATAATCTTTTCCTAGATGTGACAAAAGTGAACTGTGTAGTATATAAGATTGAAAACCTATTGAAAACTTACCCCAAAGGTACAGTACTACATAAATAAGGGATATATTCAATTTCTTCCATGTTATATTTTTTCTTTTTCCTCATAATGGTCTATGAGTCATCTTGATGGAAAAACTTATTGGTAGTTCATGGGGAAACAAAGATTTAACTTCCTCCAGCAGTTTGTTTCCAGTTTATGTAAAATACTTCCAAAATTCTTACAAATCTGTGGTCCATAACTACAATAAAATAACATTACATCGAAGCATTTCGTTTTTCACACGTAATAACTCTTACAAGATTATTGGTAGATTGAAAATAATACGAGATTTGTGCTTCTGGGAAAACGCCACCTCAAAATATGTAACATGACCCTCTTCATGTTTAAAAATTTTGACCTGAATTCAAGATGGCGGACTTCAAGATGGCCGTCATAATAATGCTATACAAAATTAGATTGTTTATTTCCTCTAGTTCCATTATCCAAGATATCTTTCCATTCCCTTAAGCCGTTTGTAAATTACAAGAGTTTATTCCAGTTTTTCCCCATATACTATGTATTGTAAACGCATTCAAAATTTTAGGTCGTTTGGGGCACCATTTAAAATTATTCAATGGATCTAATTTTTCTCCTGGCTTAATTTTGTCCCATATGGAACCATTTTAGGGGGTGAGTCCAAGGAAATTCCTAAACATAAATAAGGACCACCCAAATATATATATATATATATATATATATATATATATATATATATATATATATATATATATATATATATATATACATTTAGATTGTGTACTTTTACCCGGATCCACTCGAGAGGGACTCAAAATTGATGGGAGAGATTTCTGGAGGGAATTTTAATTACATTCTCCAAATTTTCCCTGTTCAAGTGCATCATGGGCCGCTATACATAGCACTTCTGGAAAGCTTGTTTTATGCTGAACGGAATGCGTCTTCAAACACATCCAAAATATATTTGTTATGTCGCAATATATTTGTCTGCTATTATTATTAATAGTAGTACTAGTAGCAGTATTCGGAAATTTATAAAATGAATGTGACGCGTATGTCTTTGCTAGCTATTGCGGAGACAATGAATTACCAGGAGAATTAAACAAGTCAGCGGAGATTAGCAATCAGAGTACAAAAGGCGGTAAATTTCAAATCTCCTCACAACCGGCACTTCTGTGCAAAAGGTTAAGTGTTCATTAGCATTAGTTACACTTCAGGTCGCTAAAATTTAGTCATTCATCTGAAGGTATTTCCATAGATTTCACCACCATAGAATTGAACACGCACAATAGCGTAACAATACTTAATTCAAATTTGGTATTGTTAAGTTTTTGTATTGTTGTATTTTATAGGACAAGTTGCATTTTTAATAGCTTTTATTCTCTCAACATCGCAAACTTAATTTGAAATTAAGATTGAACCTGAATTCAAAGATGTGACTTTTGGATGCTATAGGGAAGCTTATAGCCAATATTAGTTTTCAAGAAGTGAGACATGAGTTAGTTCCTAATTAATAGTGGTAATGAATTAATGGCGCGAAAGGACAGTATACACTTATACAAACGTGTTAAAGTTGCAGAACATAACTCTAGAATATGTGTGGAGAAAGTGCATTTTATTATTAGCTTAAAGCAAAAGAATAAGTCGAGGCTTACCAATAATGTTTCTAGAACCTTTTATGAAGAGGTTATTCTATGTACACTAGATAGGTACAGTCTTAATAATCATATAAATAATAATAATCAAGTTCCCAAAGCTGAATCCGTGGCGATAATATAAAGCTTCCATCTCGATTACTACCATGACCCAATATTTCATAAAACGCTATTTTGAATATCACGGGGGGAAATCAAATTCAAAATCAACTTATATGAACCGTATGGCTATTAGAAATTCTACATTTGTAACATTTAATGCATATCTAGCATATATTGGTGATTGGTCATGTCGTGACGGGGAAAGATAGCGTAACTTGTGACATTCTCTTTAAATCACAAGAAATCAATCAACTAATTTAGGTTAACTTTACAAAAAAGAGTTTTAGTACTTATTATGCCTACCAAATGCTATAGCAATCACTGCTTAATTTGGAAATTAAAGGCGATTTTACGGTGTGTTCGACGCAGTAATATGGACAGGGCCTTCCCATATACATTGCTAGTAATTACTCTCCCTTCGTCGCGCTCTCTCTTTTAAACGCAGATTCGATGTCTATTTGCTTTTGCAGCTTGATCAATACCTGAGTAGTAATGAGCTAACATACGTTGTAACAGTGTATATTCATTGTGACAGAATTCATCTGCACCAACAGTTGTATTTGATCTACAGGCCCTACATAGAGAAATACAGGGGGCATGTTCCAAACAAATCCTCCATCGAGTGGCTACATGACAAGTTTCAGTAGGCAGGTTGTGTAGTGGACGCACAGAGCAGCCGACGATCAAAGTTGTTAACAGAAGAACAATAAATCGACATTTTGTACATATGCTGTGCGTTTAAGAAATCAGTGAGAGTATTTTTAGTCAGTTAGGGTTCTCAATCAACAGTGCTCACAAGACTTTGCCTAAGTGTTTGAAATTGTACCCCAATCAAGATAAGAGCGGTCAAGCAACTGATACCTGAAAACATAGATGCCCGAAAAGACTATTGTCGTTGGTTCATAAAATTTGATAGGCCAGAAGGGAAGAAGCTGAATGATAAGTGCTGGACTGATAAAATAAGATTCCATCTGGATCGATACATTAATCGAAGCACAGCACAACGTGTCATTGTCTGTAAAAACTTTGGTTTCAATTTCATAATTCGTTATTTCCGCTTGTATCAAGAAGAAAACACAAGTCACTACCAGCATTTAAATGTAGAAAATGTGCATAACAATAACAAGAAACTACATGAAATATTTTTCTCATCATGTTGAGTTACTTTTTAAATAGCTTGTATATACCATATACAGTCTGTGTTAACAAACTGAATTTTACAATGTTTACTAGAAAGACATTGGCGTCACTGATGCTGGCAAAAACAGCGTAAAATCGACCATTAACATTTGTGTTTATTGGCAGTGATTACAAAAGTGCATTTGAGCGAAAGTAAATATACAAAAGGAAAATAAAAAGCATTTGGTACAATTTTGAACAAATATTTTTGTATATAACGTCATATACAATCGGTGTATATGTACTCATAACGTCAATTACATTCGTATATAAATGTACGTCTATTGAATTCTATTTGCATTGGTAGCTGTACTATTGATTTATGTTTAAATACGTTTTAACATGTACGTCTTCAAAGTTCAACATTTGTATTTAGGTACCATTATACTAGTTTCTAGTGGTTGAAGTTAAAGTAGCAAAGCAATATCTCGTCAGTCGACGAAAGTTCTCTCGCCTCCTTCACAACTAGTGATCTGTGAACTGTGGCTTTGGAAATGGTCCAACTCTTTCTGCAAGTTCACTCCCCTTTTCTTATCTCCTAACAGTAATACCAATTCAATTACTTTTTTGCTAAAAATTCAAATGTTGCATATGCTATAGTAAATTGTCAGTACGTTTCAAGGGTACAAATGGAAAAGCAAGACAGAAGCTTTCTATTTAGATAAGCATTATACTCTGACGTAAGTAATGGGAAACAATTAAATGGCATAAAAAGTTCTAACTATTCTCGAAAGAGGTAGTTACTCTTCTAAACATATGTAGTTAAGAAATCTCCCTCTATGTGATAATTAATAATAATAATAATAATAATAATAATAATAATAATAATAATAATAATAATAATAATAATAATAAAATGTAAACTACTCAACTCAGCTAGCTAGAGAAATTGTCAAATTCCTTACCTTTCAAATCAGACAGTCGAATGTTAGAATCAGTTCTCTGTTTGTGTTTTCTTCAGGCATTTTAAACACTCCCACACTAAGAAACAAAACTATGTGCCGTACGTAAAACGTAGGTTACATGCGTAAATCATGTAGTTTTTGAACTTAATGTATAACCATATGTAACATCCTGCAGCAAACATATGACTGAAAACATATGTCTTATACGTACTTCCCGTATAAATGGTCTGAATTAACGTTTTTTTCCGTACAAAAGAAAGAACTGTACGTAGGCGATCAGAATCTTACATACAGATGGACTTATATAACATATAACTGACGTATGTAACACATGTATATGCTCTGTAGATATTTATATAGTAAATGTTTTCGAAATAGTAAATATCGAATTTTGTTATGCTGCCTTTAATTGCATGACCTGTCTGATTTCATTCCATAATTTACTTAACTTATGTTGTTAATATTTACAATATATAATGCTGTCGTGAAAAAAAGAACACAATAATATGATTTCCTCTTAATAATACGAAAAATTTAAGGTAGATATTCAGTATACCTGCATTTATAAAAGGATCAGTCATAAGTATTGCAATATGCTAGTACACAATCTACAGATATTCGGTACAGTACAATGAAAGCAGGTTAACATTCCAAGTACAGCCTTTGAGGTTAGATTCCTGCTGCCACATTCCTGCCTGTACCTCAATTTCGCGTTGATATGACGTCTTCATCTTAGAGGCATAAAAGAGCTGTTTGTACCTCCTGCTGGTTGGTGGAGCTTGTGATATCAGGAAGTGAGCTACGGACCGAAACAAGTAGTAATCCGAAGAGGCTGAGGACTATATGCCGAGTGTGGTGTCAGTTCGATGTCATCAAGCACTTGAATGTTTTGTTGCGTTTTTCGAGCTAAGTGTGGTTTCTCGTTTTCCTGTAGCAGTAGGGCGCCCTTTCGGCTTACGAATGCAGAATATTCTTGGCGTAATGCATTATACATCATCCACTACAACTGGTCGGAATGAAGGTTGGCATTGATGGTAAAACTGTTAGAAACGAACTTAAAGTAAAGTACCATCCCGTAGTTCCATAAAGTCACAGTACTTTTTTTTTATGCTCGAAATGGTCCTATTTCACGACCTATTCTAAAGGTTAGTTCTTGCTCAACCACTATTTTATACATTCCGAGTTTGGAAAGAAGCATCCACTTTTCACCACATGTGATAATTCGCTTCAAGAAACGCACATCACGCATATTTTTGCATCAGTTATCGACACACATCCACTCTTCTCTGGATCTGAACTAGGGTGAACTCATGTGGCGCAATGCGGTTTTCCCGAGTTGTGAAGGTGACGCACTACAGTGGACTGGGACATTTCGAGTTGATTTGACAATCGTCGTGTTCTGATGTTTGAATTTTTCACAATGATGTGTGGTATGATCTTAGAATCCGTTACCTTGTGGCGGTGGACCTAAGCTGATCTTCGATATTTATACAACTTGCGTGAAATTTCTGCAACCCTGCACCTTCCCTTTTTAATAACAAATGTTTTGGGTTTCTGTCACAGCGTTTTTTCCGAGTTCGAATTCATACAGTAACAGGTCACGTATCACATGTTGTTGAGCACTCATCGTCTTAACTGACTGAAGATACTGACGCAGTGGTAACCTCAGTGTTAAATAGTCCTGTTCCACACAATTGCCTTTTGGATTAGTTTGACTTTGTGGTTACAGTTGGTAACGGTGTATACACACTTCTGCTGTCTGTAAATATTATAAGACTTATGTCTGATCTTCGTAGTCTGAAGTTTTAATTTCTTACGCGTACATTTACGCATGTAACAGAATCGTAATCTCTTCACTCCCTCAAAATCCCTCAACATATGGTCCTCAGCAATGTTTTCTTTATGTCACTTACAATGAAAAATTGTGTCTTTATGCCAATGTCCCAAGAAAACAAGTTACTACGCGAGCAAAACAAAATATTCATTGTCGAGAGATAATTTTGTGGATATGATGGGAGCGAGAGGCATTACGACGAAGCACTCAATACGGAGCTCTACTGTACTGACACACGAAAGTATCTTAACCGAAAAAAAAGCTGAATAAGCAAAATCTCGTTTTTCGTCAATGTGACAACGTCCGTCCTCACATTGACAATATACTCGAAGCTGGGATTCAAGAATTTGAATGAGAAGTGCTGCTTTTCCTTCCTTCCTCCATACCTTCGACGTCAGATGTTCATCTCTTTCGGTCGCTTTGCTAGGTGTATCATTCTAGGGAACGAAGTAAAATACACCAAAAATCATTCCCTATCCAGACTGTGTACAAGATATCGCTGTTCTGTCAACAAATTTGCCATTTGCTGGGAGAACGTTCCATACGTTATGAATCGACCCACCTTTTCTAACGATATATCCAGGAACCTCTTATTTCCTGTGGGAGGAGTCAAGTGAACCGCGAATAAGGGACTCTCAATCATCGAGATTTTGATAGAATATATTACTGGCTTAACAGTAAGATGATGACATACTGCTTCAGGTCAATAACTAATATTTTTGAGGGTATTTCGAAACCAAAATTCATTTCCACACACTTTGGTAAACTGTAACTCTGAAACTAAGTGATTCTCAGGAAGTGTTTACTAAATTCTCTTTCTTGCGTTTATGAATAGACTCACTCCTAAACGTTATAAACGACCTTTAGAAATACCTTGTATATACATCACTTTATGAACATCAATATAATGTAAGGACGTTTTCATATATTTTGTAATAATAATATGGGAATAATGCATCAAATTCAAATTTTCTTGTGTTAGGTGAACCATAATAGTCAACAGTGGCGTATTTAAGGGGAGCTTCCGGGCTTAAGACCACCCGAAATTTTATTTACTATATTAAAGTAAATGAAATATATTGCATAATTTTCACTTTTACAGGAATAAAGTTGCAAAGCGCCCCCGAAACAAAATCGTACATATTCCATTGGTAGTCAATATGGTATTATCCTTAATTTAAACACCTCACATTTACACCTGAAAAGTTATTTTCGTTCATAAGATCGAGTAAATGCAGATGTTTGATTTATCCTAGTATCCGTAATTCAGTTTGACATGTGTGATTTCATTCATATACACTCAAGAGAGGATCAAGTATCTCCATCAATATTCATAGTAATTTAGTCAATATTTTGTTCAAAACTACGAGCAAAGAAACTAACACTCAACTTTTGTTGTTTCTATCTTCATTTTTAATAAGTTATATTGGAAAAATAAATCATAGTTTCTGCCAAATATAATATTTTAAAGTTGCCTTTTTCAAGTTCAATTTAATGATTCACATTTCTTATTTGTTTTACAACGAAAATGCATGCCCCTTTCTTCCACTGAAATAACAGGAATCGAACTAACAGAATAGTTTGTTTCCCTTCTCTAGATGCAGCTCTTCAAAATTCGACACTGAGGCGCGCGTGTCGCCATCATTTCCATACACATTACTTTTCTCTCCCTCGTCACTCCACAATCCAACATTGGCGACGTCGACAACTGTGAGTTATTTCTTCTTTTCGCCTTTTGGACTTTGTAAACAATGGTATATCCCCCCCCCCCTCCTTTTTTTTAAAGTACATTACGTTTCGAGATACTTCAGAGTTCTAAGAGAGAAAATTTAAACTACGATGTTGTTATTCAACTGCCCCTCTTTCAGTTAGAAATCTGAGTGGTCTTCGAATCTGTTGTTGTCCTGCACTACAGATCGAGATCGAGATGGCCTTGTTAGTCTATGATGTGTTTGAACTAAAAAATCGGAAATACAATATTGCAACTGATACTGCATGTTTTGATTGGAATTTGTTTCTAGTTCTTTTTTTGAATATTGCTTCGCTAACCCGCATCAGGTACGATGGGGTCAAATTTGACCCCAGTGTTCCTTCCAGTGCTGTAACTTTTAATACATTCGAAATAGCTTCAAACCTTTTTTTGTATTTTCACTTTGGTTTCAGAAAGGTATTATGCTTAGTACACACTTGACCTCGGGTTTGCCTAACGAGAGGTATTTGTTAGTATAAGTCTTTGGGGTCAAAATTGACCCCATGGTACCTTGTTTTCAAAATTATATAATATGTTACATTCACTTTTTATGACTTATGCTCTGTGTATAATTTTTCCTGCCAAAATAAATGGTACATAATAATAATAATAATAATAATAATAATAATAATAATAATAATAATAATAATAATAATAATAATAATAATAATAACAATACTCCTTTTTTATAATTATTACAATCGCGAATTGAATAGTTCCTTGAATATGGGATCATATTGAGTCTAACATATTTTCCTGGAATATGGACTATTTTCTTCCTGGTCTTGGCTACATTGCAACATCTGGAATTGGCAACGCTAGCATCAATAGACACATTGGGCCTTATGCAGAGTCGTTCTGACGCGTGATTAGTGCCATACTAAACAGTTCGACTAACATATGTTTCCTGCTGTAGTCAGACGTTTAGTATGTCGCTAATCATACATCAAAGCGACTATGCATAAGGCGGATTGTTATCAAGTTGAAACAAAACGACATAATGGCGTGGCAAAAGCTATCTGTTGAAGAAAAGTTGGTCTATTTGGAGGAGCTCAACAGTGGCGAAGAAGACGCTATTCAGGACAGCTTGAGCTGGAATGCGAGTGACGAAAAATTCAACGAAGTGGTTGATTCCCAGAGTGAGGAAACTGCAAGTGGGTTTGAGAGCAAGGAAGAAAACGGTAGTGATGTGACTCCAGCAAACCCCGCAGGAAGTGGAGGAAGTCATCGAGAGCTGTGGTATGAGGATAACAACCAATCCTTCATAACCAAGTGGTACAGAGCTACAGATGGTGATCAGAAAAATGAAAACACTTGTAGTTGGCAACACGTCAGATATATGGGTTGGCAGTGGTGTCGTGGCGCCCGCAGCGGCGCCAGACCGCTGCTGGTGATGTGTTAGGTCGGTCTCCATGCTACGTCAGGCGCAGTGGAACAGCAGTGTCCAGTGGCTGCAGCAGACGGAGGTAGTGTAAAATGGGAGACCTCTCAGATTTTCAAAGAGGGCAAATTGTTGGTGCGCGGTTATGTGGAGTGAGTGTGACGGCATTGGCTACTGTGTTAGGTGTGTCGCGTGGGACAGTTGTCGAAGGTGATGACGGCCCACACAACACACGGGAAAACCACATCGGTGAAGCGGAAAAGTGGGCGGAAGAGAATCATGAGTGACAGGTCACGCCGGGTATTAAAGCGCATTGTCACGCAGAACCCTCGTGCCACTGCGGAGCAAGTGACGGAGGAACTCAATCAACACCTCCCCCACCCTGTTTCGACAATCACAGTCCGCCGCGAATTACATGACATGAACTTACGGGGTCGTGTTGCACGGGCCAAACCGCTCCTCAGGGACCATTATTCTGTAACATTAAGTACTTTAGAAATTAATGTGCTGCATAAATTAAACTTTTTAAATTTTTCACAGTTGAATACTGTTAAAAATGTTAACGACAGAATTTTGGATGTTGTGTTCAGTAATTCACCCAATGTTGAAGTGTTTGAATCTGACGTTTACTTTGTTCAACAAGATAGACATCACCCGTGCTTGAATATTAGTATTCAATTCCTAAAAAGTTGCAAAATATATAGGGAGCTTGGTGATGCGGTTTATGATTTTAAGAAATGTGATTTTCTAAAGTTATATCAGCTTTTGAAGATTAAAAAATGGGATTCGTTGTATGTAATTAAGGATGTAGATGAAGATGTTAATTACTTTTATTCTGAATTGTATAAAGTACTTGATGAAAGTGCACCTAAAAAGTCAAAGAGTAAGCAATTATACCCGCCTTGGTTTACTGCTGATATAATTAAAAACTTAAAGAAGAAAGATCGTCTTAAACGTGCATTTAACAATTCTAAACGCTATTCTGATTATATACGTTTTGTTGATATTAGGAAACAACTTAAGTCTAGTATTGAACTTGCTTATAAAAATTATAATCAGAAAATAGAAGAGAACATCATTAAAGAACCTAAGGTATTCTGGAGATATGTAAATAGTAGAAGATGTCCAAATTCGACTAAGAAATTCTGTTCTTGAGTACAACAACGACAAAAATTATCGATAATAAATTAAAATGTAAAGCCTTTGCCACACATTTTCAATCCGTTTATAGTTCAGAACGACCTAATATAGATTTATCTGAAATATACTCAATTACAACACCTTCATCTGCAGATATAATGGTTTTAGATGAGATATATGAATTTGAAGTTGAAGCTGCAATAAATAAAATAAAAAGTAAAAGATCATTTGGTCATGATAGTATACCATCTTATATTTTTAAGGGCTGTAAAGAATTCCTCATCAAACCATTGACTTATTTGTTCAATTTGTCTTTGCATCAAGGAAAATTTCCAGCAAAATTTAAAATTTCAGCGGTATGCCCAGTTCCTAAAGTTAATCCACTAAGATTGATAGAAGATCATAGACCAATTAATCTGATACCTTCTCCTGCTAAAATATTTGAAGCAGTTATTTATAAACATCTATTCAATCATGTTTCTAGATATTTGTCTAACTCTCAATATGGCTTTAGGTGTAATCGATCAACTGCTTCAAATTTATTGGTTATGAATCAAGTAATTAATGACTCTTTCAGTAGAGGGACACAAGTAGATGTAATATATACAGACTTTAAACGAGCTTTCGACTTAGTTGTCCATGGTGTACTTCTTAGAAAGCTGAATGTTTGGTATATCGAGGGATTTAATTAAATTGTTTTATTAATATTTAACTGAAAGAATGCAATATGTAATCTTTAATAATATCAAATCTAAACAATATTCAGTATATTCAGGGGTACCTCAAGGATCAAATTTAGGTCCTTTACTTTTTCTGATAATGATTAATGATCTACCAGAAGCTTTTAAACATACATCATGCCCGATATTTGCAGACGACACCAAATTATATAATGAAATCCAAACAAAGAGGGATTGTAATACATTACAGTCGGATATAAATAGACTAAATGAGTGGTGTATGAAAAACAAATTCCAACTGAATATTTCTAAATGTTATGTAATGACTTATACACTCAACAAAAAACAAATATTGTTTGAATATATTATAGGAAATCAGAGGTTAAAAAGAAAGGAAATTATAAGAGATCTAGGGGTATGGTTTGACATGAATTTGAAATTCAAACACCATATAAATATAATAACTAATGAAGCTTTTAAAATGCTCGGTTTTATAAAAAGGTCAAGTCATTATTTAAAAAATACTAGAACTGTATTATCGTTATATAATGCATTTATACGATCTAAATTAGAATATGCATCTATAGTTTGGGATCCTTTTTATCAGTGTCAAAAACAACAAATTGAGAAAGTTCAAAACAAATTATTGAAATATACTGCCTATAAAATATTTGGTATACAAACACAATATATTTCTTACGAAGTTCTTCTTAAAAAAATTAAATTGTTGTCACTAGAAAAAAGGAGGTTTATACAAATAGTGTTATATCTTAAAAAATTGATTGACAATAGGAAAGATAATATGTTTTTATTAGGTAGATTACCTTTTTATATCCCTCGACAAAATCTAAGAGGAAGAATTACTTTTTACATGCCTCATAATAGAATAAGTACTAACAAAAATTCTCCACTGTATAAATTATGTGATGCGGGTAATAGAATTGGGATTATGGGCTTAGATATCTTTCAGTATACATTTACGACTTTCAAGCGAAAGTGTTTTGAGATGCTAATTGATAAATTGTAGATTTGTTTTTGTATGTTATAACCTGAAGAAGGAAAAAAGGGTATACTTATTGTAATGTTCATGTTTAAATACTAGTTATATGTATGTTTGATGTTGCTCATCCTTTGAAGATTGTATATAAAATTTTGTACTTTGTAATTGCCTTTGGGTGTTAAGTACAATAAAATATATTATTATTATTATAACGCATTCGCACGCCGCAAATGGTACCGCAACCGTGCAACTTGGACCGTTGAGGACTGGAAACGTGTGATATGGTCGGATGAGTCATCCTTCACCCTATTCCCAACCACGGGACCTGTTTATGTGTGGAGAACGCCCAAAGAAGATTATGATCTGCAGTGTCTCCGCCCAACTGTGAAACATGGCGGCGGCTCGGTGATGCTGTGGGTCGCCATATCATGGTTTTTATTGGGTCCTGTGGTCACACTTAGCGGACGAATCACTGCCAACGATTATGTCGCAATTTTTGGAGACCACTTGCATCCTATGGTTCGGATGTTGTTCCCGGACAATGACGCCGTCTTTCAGAATGATAATGCACCCATTCACACAGCTGGCGTTGTTGCAGCGTGGTTTGGGGAACATCGGAATGAAGTTCAACACCTCCCCTGGCCCGCCCAATCCCAAGAACTCAACATAATTGAACATCTGTGGTCCGTCTTGGAAACATGACTCCCGGCGACGATTTCCACCTCCATCCTCTCTCACAGAACTGGCCAATGCCCTGCACGAGGAATTGTGTGAAATTCCACTTGCTATGATTCACGACCTCTATGCCTCCATCCCACGTCGCATCAAGGCTGTTCTGAAGGCGAAAGGTGGCCCGACACCATATTAATCTGGTAAGTTGCAATTTCGTTCAGGTGTTTCCATTTTTCTGATCACCATCTGTATATGGAAAGCGCGGGCGGTGTTATTACCTGATCAGCGAACGAGTGCGGGCGGCCGGTTTTGGAAATAAAATGCAAGCAGCAGTATTTCTAACCGGATTACTTGTAATCAATCTATCACAGTTCTTTTTGTTCTGTCCGTAATAAACCACTTCACGCATATGCTCAAGTCAGGGGCAGATCCAGGGGGCGGGGCGATCGGGACAATTGTCCTCCCCAGAACAGAATAATTTTTATTTTTAAAATGAAACCTAACAATTTTCACCTTTGTATTATAAATGTAAAATAAAACCTAAAATAAAACCTTACTTTTTTTCTTTTTTTTGGTTTTACGTTGCAGAAGTCAAATAAAGCAATAAACTGCAAGAAATTACTTACATTGGCGTTCTTGCTGAAAAAAATGTCTACCTTCGAAATCGCAGGTAGCCATTTCTCCTCTAGAAATTGCAGACAATAGGTACTTCTCTTTTCTAAAGTTGTTTTACTTTTTTTTTGAATACACTCTTACCTCTTCGTACGACCGCCACCCAAACATTCAGCCTGGATCCACCCCTGGTTTTAGTTAAGACGAACTGTTTCAAAAGTTATTGAAGTTATTTGCAGAATATCTTAAGTAACAAGCAAAAAAACAACTACAACAAAAATACACCCTCCATATTAACTTGCGAACAAGCTAGCGAGCAGCGTTTTACAGGCTGCTCCTGTTTTGTAATGGCATCGAATAAAACGTAACCAATTTTTATACAATCTGCTTAATACATGGTAGAAGCTCACTGAATTGTCAATTGTGCTATGTTGTTCTTAAGTTGGTAATTTCCATTCATACAGGGGCTGCATTACTGCAGGAATGGTTCACTACAAGCACATAACTTACGGCGTTCTTTATTAAGAGATTAGGATATGCATAACATCCAAACTGCAACTTTTAAAAACCGTTGGATACACTGCAGAGTAAAACTCTCCGCTCCCCTTTCCCACCGCGCTTGCCGAGAAACTGGTGTAAGCACAACAGCAGCGCCATCCACCCAAAACCGCACTGCTATCCTGGTCAGGCAATACCTGTGTCCACGAGCGAAGGACAACAAACACGCCATATTCTGCATCAAGTACAGCAATTTTGTGTGCAAACAGTCTGTGCGATGTATGCAAGGACGATTAAACAGAACTACAAAGGAACAATTACAGAAATAACGAATATTCTTATGTTAATGTGCAATGTGCTAAAGATGAGTGTACATAAAACATTTATAGTAAAAAATAACACACGAATAGTGAAACAATGGAAACGTTATTCAAATTCTATAATAAATATGTCTGGATAAAGAAACATAATTTCAGAGGTAATATTATTTGTATAGTTGTGTTTTGTAAGTGGGGTCACATTTGACCCCATGGTACCTTTAGTGTATTTTTTTGTGGTACCATACGGGGGTTAATTAGCTTACGTATCTAATCGTGCCATTAACTTTCGCCTATTATAACCCCATTATGTTGTTTGAACGTCAGCGATAAAGCTTTAGAACGTGTAATATTTGGGATTCTCACAATAACTATAACTTTACCAGCTTACTTAATTGCTCATAACTTTCAATGCCAATAACATCATAACTAAAACGATCGCCAAGGATCAACCGGAAAAAGTACACAAATCCATAAAGACTATGTTAGTACCGCTAAAATATATTTCTGTCTTCAAATATTTATGTTATTTTCATGAAAGCTCAATATCTATTATACATATAATGGAAACGCATTTAATGATACACAAAAATTGTTCAATCTGAACGAAATTCACGCCACATAATGCATGTTTTAGGGTGTTTGAAGATTCCAGCTCCTCGGTCACCGTAGAAGCACAATTGCACGAGGTGCATGCCAAAAGTACGTGCCATTTCGTTCTAAGTTCCAAGAACAAGGAAATGAAGGGAATTACCCTATGTCTGTTTCTCAACAAACTCTCCCTCTTTATTTATACATAATTGCCATGGCTCCATCCATTTTGAGTAACACGCGCTATAGTCAACTTCAGGGATATGTTTCGAATACCGAAAAATAGCACTTCCCAGGAATGATCTACTGCAAAATGACATACAAGAAGATAATCCTAGAAGTTTGAAAACAATCATAGGTCACTTGGGGCTAAGGGTGGGTATGGAAGAAGTTCAATACCGTGATCAGCATGATAGCAACATTAGTGCGCTGTGGCGGTGCATAGTCCATGTTGAGGGTGAAAGAGCCATTCATTTGTTATTTGTGGTTGTTTCTCAGTCAATTTTGGTAACAATTCTGTATCCAAGAGTGTACAAAGATACTTGCCTGTAATTGACCTTTCGGAACAGGATGGGATAATATCACGCTCTAGGTATCTCAAAAGATAGTGTACAGCACTTACTCATTGGATGCCATCTGTCCGTGCCAAGTTTTGGGACGGATTGGTGAATGACTCTGTTTTCACTTAATCGACTACTATTTTGTTTCTGGGTTGATTAATTGAATGTGCTATTCATTTATAGTCACAGCACTTTCCAAGAAGTACGCACCCCGTTTCTAAAACATCATATCTGCAACACTTGATAGAATTTTGCCTCTTTTTGATCGTCATTAAGGATTCATGGAATCGAGTGAGGAGAAACTTCACTTGGACTCAGTTCTTTTGTAATTATTCGTTCTACTGTTCCCATTAGCTCCAGTGTATCACAAATCTTCTGTATAGTTGCACACCTATCTTTTTCTATGATGAAATTTTCAACACGGGCAATGTTAGCATCACTTAATGATAGGAATGGTATCGAGACGAGACGAGACGAGACGAGACTTTGTACAGTCTCGGTCTCGTCTCGGTTTATAAATAGCGGTCTCGGTCTCGATCTCGTCTCTAGTAAAAAATCGCCGTCTCGGTCTCGGTCTCGTCTCGGCCAACAGATGCTTGTCTCGATCTCGGTCTCCGTCTCGAGGATCATATCTCGGTCTCGTGTCGAAAGTCTCGAAATAAATAGATTGAAATTAAAATTGTGAAAGTATTATTATCGTACTGTCTGTCGTTTCCGCTTATGTTTTGCCTTCATTCTTGACAATTATGTTATGGTGCACCTCTTCATAGCAAAATCAACCTCACCTAGTGAGCCAAACAAGAGTAATAAAAAATCAAGAATAGCGTATCATGCTTCAGCTCAATTTTCGAAACAGCCTGTGTATGTACATGTTTCGGGACTGAGTTCCAGTAATGTTGCTCGGGCAAGAGGTGTTGTTAATACTGTGTTTACATCAAGTTATGATGTTAAATCAGAATTTACTGTAGAAGCGTTAGTATTGCCAAAGGTAACAGGGATGTTACCAAAACGGTATATTTATAAAAGCAAGAAGTGGTCGCATGTTAACACGTTAACATTAACAGATCCGAATTTTAATGTTCCTGACAGAATTGATGTGCTATTGGGTGCAGATATTTACCCTCAATTGCTATTGGTGGGTGTGTGTAGTGGTGTTAATGGTTCTCCCGTAGCAGTGAACACCAAATTAGGATGGGTGCTGTTTGGTTTGTAACGCTCCACTTTGCTCATCTCCCGGCACAGCAGTCATCCATTCTATCGACCGAAGACGATATTATGACAACTGAACCGTTTAGCCCTTGTAGATATGCTGAGTCGCCACCACGCATAGAAAGATCGTGGAAACTTTCTATTTGTTTCAGATCCAAGTTCGGTGATGAGGCTGTAACGTTAATCGTGAAGGTTTCTCAATCACATTGCACGGTACGAGATAACAACCGTGACTCAATATGTAATACTGTCATTGAAGAAGGAATTTAACGTGCACTATTATTTAAAACGTATCAATGATAACCTCAGAAACTAAAGAAATAAATACGAAACAATTTTTTTCCCATGTTCTGTTTATAAAGATCTTGAATTCGGAACAATGTACATTAAATTATTTGTAGAAGTTAAAGTGAAATTTTACAATAAATACCAATGCTACATCTATGGATACTAGCGTAGTGCATGTATTTAAATATTACTCATATTGTCAATTTTGGGACGTAGTCCATATAATGGCTTTGTTCCATAGGCCTTAATATTGTAGATACCATATTCATCTGATTCGCAAGTAATTAAATGTGGTGAAAGTAACCAACGATACATTCGTAGGCGTGTAATAAATTAACGAAATTAGATTAAAAGCAACGGACACAAGCATCATATCATATATGTTCCAGATTAAACTCCTTCTTTCGCAGCTTTCATCCATGCCCTGTTCCAGCTAACATCATAGGATAACAACAGTTCGGCGAAAAGGCTAATATATTCCACATGGGACATATTTCTTTACTATATTATATTTACTACATTTTATTTAATCCTTGATACATTTTGTATTTTAATATTATCGTCATTTCGTATGACAAATAAAGCCTTTTGCCTATGTTGTACATATCCTTGTTTTGTTGCTAATCTAACTGGACATGATCTTATAACTGCATCACAGAGAATTACGTTCTATCTGAATTTGCATAACTTAACTAGATTAAACCTAGTGCCGTGCTATTAAACGTTATTGCTAACGTCTTTTTACTAGAAATATTATGCCATTAAAATATATCGTAGGTATTTTTTGTTTGATAAATATCACGCCAATAAATATAATTGAGTTGATATCATTCATAATAATTTCCATGTCTACCAAACGATTAATACAGATTTACTGAAATTTAGTTGGAACATTATGGTTTGTCGTGAAATTACATATTTTCAGTTATTCGGCGGCATATAAGGAGAAGGGCTTAAGCCCCAGAAGAAGCTCTTTAGTTAATCATAATTATTATTCTTCTGCCCTCCATAATTAAAATATCTTCAGTGTTTTAACAAATATTTTCTAAATAAATACTATTGAAATTATATTACCAACATAAACAGTGGTTTCCTTTTTTCTACACTTTATATCCAATTATTTTGTTTATAATCAATAATTCAGATAACATCGACTTGTTTTTCAGTATCCTGATCTTTTTTATTAATAATTTTCTTCTTCTTCTTGTTCCGAGAAAGAAAACCATTTCGCCAATCGGCACTTAGTAATTATAAGGTAATTAATATCTTTCAGGGTACAGATATATTATCCGCGTTACCTTATTCAGAGTAAATATTAACAATGTAATTTATAATATTGCTTGGTGCAGGTCTAGAACAGGTTAACATTTTAGTAAAACGTATAAGTTCCAACTTTATAGAAAACTGAACTTGTACGAAATGTCATCACAAACAATAAATAACAAACAAGTAAACAAAATATCAAGAGCTGTTATGGCCAGTTGTGGGGGCATAACAGGTTCTATTGGCGACTATGAAGTGCGACGTAAAGAATTCACAGCGTCAACCTATCATATCCAGTGCAACAGTGAAAGAATTTTGCAACAGTTTTGGGAATTGGAAGATATTCCTACACAAAATATAATGTCGTCAGAAGAAAAATAGTGTGAAATTTATTTCGAGAAGACCCATCAAAGAGATGAGGCAGGTAGGTTTCATGTGCAGTTACCGTTTCGCGACAACAGTGCAAGACTTGCTGAGTCACGTGAAGTGGCAATGAAACGCCTTAAGCAAGTAGAAAGTCGGTTGAAGAAGAGGCCTAAGATACGTCAATTATATGTAGATTTTATGCATGAGTATGAGGTACTTGGGCATATGGAGATTATTCCAGAAAGTGAAATACTGAAACCAAACAGTGAAGTGTGTTATTTTCCACATCATGCAGTGCTAAAAGATTCCAGTTCTACGACAAAACTGAGAGTAGTTTTTGATGGTAGTTGTAAAACTTCATCTAATGTGTCATTGAATGATAAATTACTTGTCGGACCAAGGTTGCAGTGTGACTTAATTCCATTACTTGTGCGTTTTAGACAACATAATGATGCATTAACTGCTGATATTGAGAAAATGTATAGACAGGTAAGAATCCAACCAGAGCATAGAGACTTCCAGCGAATTGTGTGGCATGAGAAACCTAATCTTCCGATCAAAGATTACAGACTTTTGACGGTAACTTATGGTACAGCTTCAGCACCGTATTTAGCAGTGAAGAGTTTGCAACAATTAGCGAAATATGAAGAAAAATCATTTCCTCTTGCAGCGGCTGTAGGAATGCAAGACTTCTTTGTTGATGACTTAATCAGTGGTGCCAACTCAGTGAAGCAATTCAGTTACGAGAACAACTCAGCGTATTATTGCAGAAAGGAGGTTTTGAACTGAGAAAATGGGCATCCCAACGTTTTGGACTCCGTACCCTCTCATTTGAAACAAGCGACGAGTAGCTTAGACTTTGATAGTAGTAGTTCAGTGAAAACGTTAGGAATTCAGTGGTATACATCAAATGATGTATTTTCGTATAATGTCAATCTTGTGTCAGTTAAGTCAGTTGTAACTAAGCGTAACATTTTATCAGAAAGTGCAAAGGTGTTCGATCCATTAGGTTTAATTTGTCCAACTACTATTATTGCGAAAATATTATTGCAAGAAATTTGGAAACTAAATTTAGAATGGGACAGTCCAGTTCCTGAATGGATTTTGAGAAAATGGAGGAATTACTACTCAGAGCTTTCTTTATTGAAAAACATCAAAATCAATAGGTGTATCAGTATCACTCAAGCTACGAGAAGAGAGTTAATACAATTTTGTGATTCTTCCGAAAAGGCCTATTGTGGAGTGGTGTATATGAGGTCTGTATCTCAAGACGGCCAAGAGAGTGTGAACATTGTTATGGGAAAAACGAAGGTTGCTCCAGTCAAACAAGTGTCTTTGCCACGATTTAAGCTATGTGGTGCATTGATCTTAGCTAAAATGATGAATCTCATATTAAATTCATTACGTTTGGAAGTGCATGATGTAATTGCCTTTTCTGACTCTACTGTTGTGTTATCGTGGCTGAATTCGGATTCAAACAGATGAAAAGTGTTTGTCGCGAATTGTGTATCAAAGATTCAAACTCTTTTGCCATCAGTGAAGTGGTTCAAAGTGAATTCAAAGAATAATCCAGCAGTCTGTGGTTCTCGAGGTTTATTACCTTCTGCCTTACTTGCACATTACGTATGGTTCTCAGGCCCAGAGTGGCTCAAAAACCCCATTCTCCCAGGGTGTAATGAGTATACAGTGGATTCAAAGTTAGTCAACCAAGAGAAAAGAAAACATATAGTTTGTATGCATGTTCATGTTGATACATCGATTATTGACAATTGTTCATCGTTGGTGAAACTTGAGCGAATTGTTGCATATTGTAAGCACTTTATTAATAATTGTCGTGTGTCGCAAGGAAACAAGCACACAGGTCCACTTACAGTAACATAACTTTTCCATTTACATATTGTTTCAATTTTTACAGTTATTTCAAATAATGTACTAATTCATTTCTTTTGTGTATTTTGAACTAGATCGTTCAAGGGTGGGGGCTATGTTTAGTCCTAACTTGTTTATTTAAATTCCTTAGTTTTGTTTCAAGATGTTTGTTCAATGTAACTTGTTAGCTGTAGAAGAAGAAGAAGCAAGGTATAGGTGCATGTTGAAACTGTGTATAGCAGCAGTGTGAGAGTGTGCGCGTAGCCTATAGCTGCATCATTATGCATTTTATTCAATGCGCATTTTATTTTAACTTGGGAATTTTAAGAAATATTAATAATATTATTAAACCGAACTATTACAGAACGAACCAGCGTTTGTGTGATACAGTCCATCACTTGGAAATATTTACGGTCATTTGTTCAAAGACGGCCACTTGTTAAAGACGGCCTATCCGCAACGTTTTTTCTAGCAGCGCCGCGCGTAGCGAAATTTGGAGCCAACGGTTCCTGTTCCAACACGCAGTGCAACTTTCTGAAATTGAGTGACATAAGTGCCATGCTGGTAAAAGGAAGCATCCTGCTGCAAACTCTTAAATACAAAACTAAGTGATAAAAATACCACTAAAAAATGGCAGACAACTCTCTGCTTGATGAAAAACTCGAGATAAATAAGCGTATCTGCAATTATATAAAAGTCATACATATGAGGGAGTATTAGATGAGGTGTCGATCATACAGCGCTGCTTCCTTGTTTGAATGCGACAATGTACAAGCATGTCCTTTTGTTTTTCCTGCATGATAAGGATTGGGGTAATATTGCCCCTTCTGTGCATAAGCCGTGTGGGGTAAGACGACTCCCACAAATATTGTTAATCTAGTTGAATATGTCGTGAATTTAGATTAATAGATATGTGTCTAGCAATGATATGTAGTACAAATTACAAGGCTCGCCTTCGTGTTCCATTTTCATGGATGCACATAACATAAACAGGTAATTAGATGGTTTAGTCGGAAGCATGCATTAGTGACCAACAACAACATTGTTCCAATTAGTGTAAGCCGTACATTTGTATTGTGGAAACTGTATTTTGCAATATTGAATGCTGTATGTTGCTGAAATGAACAGTCAAGAAAGGAAGATACTCACTAGTAAAACATATGTGAAAATAGAAAGAAAGAAAGAAATCTCAAGGAAACATAGTACAAATCATTGTTATAAGTGTAGCCGTTATTATTACAATGCTATTGATGGGAAAGATTGGTTCAAGTGTAACGCCTGTAAGGGTTAGTTCCATGACGACTGTTTTGGGCGAGATAGAGGCTAGATTGAAATATGTGCTCTTTGTGGTGATTAGTTATGATTTATAGTGGGTATATGGAATATGGAATGCACATACTGAAGTTTCATTTTTCACTTGTTTATTACATTAAGTCCTTTTACAGTACATATATCGGAGTACAATCGTTCCACAAGCAACTTTTTTGTCGGTAGGCCAACTTTGACACACGTTAGTAAACACAGCCTACTTTCCACTACCTGCTATTTTGATTTATTGTGCAAACATGATATCTGGTTAGTGGATAAAACTTGTATCTTCTGATATCCTAAATAACAATAGTGTTAATCAATAAATTACTTTTTCTTCAAAATTTATATTTTCTTGTTATTCAGAAACAAAGTCCTCAGAGTGCCGTCTTTGAACAAATGACCCTACGTTACTTTTATTATATAATTATTTCATTCATTTACATACAAGATATCTTTTTGAAATTTCAAAATGTAGGCCGATAGCAAGATATAAATATTTGTTAAAGAGATTTACTGATAGATTTTGTTGCGATCAAAGGATACTTACAGAAAAGCGAAAAATTTTAATATTTTACTTCCAGCTGGTACAAAATAATATTTCCTAACAAAAGCTGAAAGTGAAACGTTGCAAAAGAGGTGTTCAGAGTGATATTCTTACTTTCCGGGTTATGGTAGCTGCGAGTGAAAAGTATAAAAATTAACCTTCTACAGGGTTTGAACACACGAACATCACATTAACAATGTATACACTCAAGCCACATGACTGTTTTTCTGCTATCTAGAACACATTTTTATGTTTATAGAACGTGCTATTCTATCTCATACTAGATTTTGTTTACAGCTAAATATAGCTGATTATACGGCGAATAATTAAAAATTACACCTGTTGCAATGTGCGAAAATTTTTTTCACAGAAGTCACAATTTACTTTACGTCATAATTACTTACGCAAAACAAGCTGAATTTTTAAAATGATTGGAATTTGAAGTGCATTGTAAATGTTTTCATAGTTAGGAGACTCGATATGCAAACCCGCGGAATCTAAAGATCTACTTTCTTGAAATTTAGTATATTACAATACCATCCAAAAGTCTGCAACTTCTTTTCTTCGCTACGTATCTCGCCCATCTTAGATATTTCACTGTAGTATCTTTCACGAAAAGAAAAAGCACACTTTTCGCAGGATAGTATATTTTACTCCTTACACTTTTCACAGGATAGTATGTTTTACTCCTTACTATAGAGGATAAATTCGATATTCATACATTTGTATCACCTTGCTATTTAAATAAATGTTTTAATGCTTTCGAAAACAGAATTCCTACCAAAATCGGTGATATATTACTTTTTTTATTTTTCAGTATACAGTTAATACAAGATAATATAGAAATATGAAAAGGTTATTAACAATAGAAAAAATAGTCTGTTACGTTCTTTTACAGCTTAAACTTCAAACAAGCTGTTAAATTTGTATTTATAAAGAGGCCTACAGTAGTAATGCTACATGTTGTTTCTTGGTTTAGTAAATTCATACTCGAACTACTATCCATCCAACCCGTGTTCAAGTCTATGTTAGAGTTAGTGTTCTCTTCATTGGTTAGCCAGAGCAAGAGCCAAAATAAAAATTTTATTACAATGATTGTTCTGGTTCACGGCTTTCTAGTTTCCATTTTCTTTTATTTTTCTTCCCTTTTAACAAAAAGTTTGATGAAGTATTTTACAAAAAATAACATAATTCTAGAATGTAAGAATAGGTTTACAGCTGACAACAGAATTAAGTTTTCCTCCATTATATAGTCCATATAGTGAATTATATAGTCCACTGAATTATATAGTATTAATACACTTATACTGAAAATGTCAAAGATTATGGATATCTCTGTGACAAACGAAGTGGTGCTTCATACGAAAACAACCTGTAATGAAATCGCTACGGTGGTAAAGAAACGCACCAGTCATTCCACTCTCCCCTGTGTTGATTATCACCTCAGGCATTGATTTCGGTTGCTACTTTTTACTTTTACCTCCACCGCTACTTATTAGCAAGCTAATGGAATGGCTGTCACAATACACTTGGCTTTGAAGAGACCAAGTCTCCCTCACAATTCTGGTATGTTGGGACTTCTTGAGTTGAACGTAACTACCATACGTCCAACACAATCTAATTCCTTGTTCTTTTTCCCGTCCCGAGGAACCACAGTTGCCAGAGATTAACCCAACTTAGGAATGGCTGGAAGCCAGAGGACCCCTGTGTCCTAAACTTGCTTAGCTCTGTCATTCAAAGACTACTAGCTTCTCGTCAGTAATATATGATTTACTAAGAAATAAGATTGTATCAGTAACATTGAAAATACCGCAAGATGAGTAATCTAAAAATGATATTGAGACAGTGGCGTAGGGAAGGGGGGCCCAGAGGGGCCGGGCCTCCCCAAAGAGGTCCGACAATGTACTTTGGTACTTTGACGTTTGTAATTTTTTATATATTTTTATGTTTATATATTTCTTTGTCTATAAAGTTTCCATATGTACCTATAACAGCACTTAGCCCCCCCCCCAAACACACATCCTGGCTACGCTACTGTATTGAGAGCATTTATTTCGAGTTTCCTTTTTGTCAGAAGCACTTGTAATTTAGAAGCCAATAGTAAATTATTAGATAAACAACTTTCAACCCTGAAAAGTGTGTAGGAAAGGATCCAACTATATCTCAAAGAAGTGAGTAAAAAGTTAAAGGCAATGCATGATAACGTTCTGACTTCAATGTTTTGCAACCTATTGATGAGATAATAACTGGAGAGGGAAGATGCTCTAAGACACTCTGAGAAATGTTACTGAATAATATTTCAGAATTCAAGTTTAAATGGCTAATAATGTGTCACATTACATTCCGCACATTTTGAAGGACCATAAATAGACACTACGCAAAAGGGGTAGAAAAAAGTCTGGGATTTTTCGAAATAGTCTGAAGAAAAATGGAGAGAATTACTAGTGTCAAACGGAAAACGAATGATAAAGTATTAGAAATACGAAGGTATGAAAAGAAACGACATTAAATGATATTAGAAGGAGGCAGAAAAGACAGTTGGAATATTGGACAAAAGAAAATGTGTCGTGGTAGATGGAAAGACAGATAAAAAGAGGGAGGAAATGACATCTCTACGGGTGATGGACGTTATTAAACGAGAAAATAGTATGCGAAGAGGAAGTGGTTAACTGTACATCGTGTTCATGGACATCCTCAAGTAACATGCTATGGTAAAAGATCTATGATGATGTAAACCTAATCCGAATTTGAGTAATAGAGAAATCTAGAGTAGTAGTTATTGTCACCTTTCTGAGTATGTTTGACAATGTAAATACAATAGTTTAAAGTTTTGAACGTGCCTTACAAAATGATGGTTCATTATCTCTAATTATTTTTATTTGCAAGAATGAACTAGAAATAATAAATTGTTAATTTCTTGAACAGCCTATGTTTTCTATCTTGTAGGTCTCATACAGCCCTTATTCAATATTTAGAACCAGCTTTCGCCATCCAATGTTGTTGCAAAATTTATTAATTAAAGGGACATTTAAAAAATTATGTACGCAGTTATATTTTGGAAAAGAGTACATATATTAAACAATATCTTACATTTAAAATAATGACTGATGATAATTTGCAAGTACGCTGCGAAAGTAAAAATACATACGGTAAAAAAGGACAATAAAACGAACACGATAAGCGATTTTATTAATTTTTACAAAGAACAAAAAGAAAGCTTATCCGGTCACTTCCCTGCATACACTAATGTATCACTACGTTCAAAAATAAATCTTCACAGTCCCTGTTCATAAATAATTTAACTGAAGTAGAGTCTATGGATAGGATTTCTTTTCCTCAAAGCTTATGACTATTATTTATCTATTCGGTTCCTAAAATATTTCGAGTTCGCAGAACCGTTTGTTACACCCAGACACAACAGTAAAATTTACCACAGTTATGCGCATGAACAGTAAATTTTAGTTTAACTATGTTTGTTTTAGAAATTCTTACAGATAGAGGTTAAGCATACGATCTCTCAGAACAACGTATAAGCGTTTTTCTTAATTTCAACCTTTGGTGCTTGGGTTCTCTGGTTTGATCCCAGCTCGCTCCAAATAAATTTTGTTGTAGGCAAAAATCGTGTGCGTGGGTTTCCTCGGGGTTCTCCCGTTTCCACCCACTTAATTTATTCCACCATTTCATTCATTTCTCATCATGCCTGTCTTCTTTAGCCTAGCCGGCACAACGGTAGGTCATCTTAAAGATTTCATTTTTTGTTAATTCCAAATGCTCAGATATCAAGGATTATTACTGGGATCACACGAGTGTAGTGGTGAGAGCTATTGAAACGGGTACATACATACAATAATTGTTGTTGATCCGTTGCTGGATGGAGGTCTTTCCAATATTTTCTGAGAACCATCTATTCTGGATATCTCATTTCCAAGATATTGGTAGTACTACATAATTTTGTCACACTACCTTGTAATATTAGGATCTGTGTGGTTGCTCCTTGTCATTTGTAGTGTCCAGTAAAAACTACTTTTGTCTACCTTGTATGGTTTGCTTGCTAAGCGAGCTATATCTATCTATCCACCTATCCATACCCTTCTACTATCTCTCTCTTTATATATATATATATATATATATATATATATATATATATATATATATATATATATATATATATATATATATAACCGGTTGTTAAAAATTAGAATAACACCACTGTCTATTAGTGTTCAAGTACAAACTTCTTTTAAGCTTCTAGTATCTTCAAGAAGCATTTTTTGGACCTATGTTAGCTATATTTGTTAAGTTTTTATTTCTTCTCCTTATAAGTCGCAGGAATTCGATCTTAAAATGTTGCCTTTATATACACCGTGATAGATTAATCGTGAGAAAAATTTGTGATAACGAGAAATTTACAAGGCGATGAATTCCACGACATTGATAAATGAGACACCTTAGTCGAAACCGTAGTAAGATTAATAGATGGCTATTGAAGTGAAGCTCTTGAATATATATTGTTATATATTGAAGATTTTGAACAGAATATATGGTATGACAAAGTTTGTTCTGGCAAGATTTCGGGAATTCATAATTTCATCCCGCGTGTTTTAGGGCGGCAATTTTTTTCATTTTATTTTATTTTATTTTTTTGCCAAGAAAGCTTTTGATCTGCGAGGTTTTGGCCAAGCGAGATTATACCGTAAGGTTTGCAGTGGCGAGTTTTCTTACACGCGAGATTTTATTCCACAGTATTTCTGGTGGCGAGGACAAAACACACTGTTAACTAATGGAAATGTGATTGCTAGACGTTAGTGTGACATAATAGCCATAAATTAAATTGTTTACACGTGAACTATATGCTTAAAAGATGAGGAAATAAAACATTTTCCCTAGAAATTTCTACGTACAAACATAGAACATTACCTTATACTGCTGGTGGCTCAGCAGAAGATCGTAGTGCTGCGTCCTGACTATATTATTAGCTAAAGACTACGAGCTGTTGAGGCATGATTCCAGTAAAAATTTCATGAAGGTTGATTCCCAAAGGATGACGGAAATTCATCTTTTTTTTTTTTTATTATTTTATCCGTGATAAAGTGAGACACTAAAACCAAATAAAATAAAGCACAACGGAAGTAGAAACGATCTCTCATACATGATTTTTATGCTTAATAACATATAGCGTACAGTAAAACATAACGTTTAGACACTTTAAAATTATTTTTCAATATTAGCACATTTTGAATCAACCAATGATGTCGGTTAAAAACTAATGAACTTGCTTAACTCCTTTTAAAATATTTTACCTAAGTAGCAGCATCACCATATTTCGATTTTAAGTTCGGAATTAAATTCTTATATTTTTCACATTGGGTGCTATTAAAGATTTTAAGTCATAGATTTAATTTCGAACTGTCTCTTCCAGCGTATCAGGAATTTAGAATACCTCATATAACACAAATTGTGTATTTTGGGATTTCACATGTGTCCCAATGATATATATATTTGGCTATATAGTTCAATAAACTTACTGCATTTGTGACAAAGCTCAATTTAATGTAACGTAGAGTGAAATTCGTTTTGCTTCACGAGATTAGCAAAAGCACAGAAAACCGTCTATTGATAGCGTGCAGACTCATCCTGCTGGATTATTTTTTTTATCTAAAAAATTGTAAAAAGAAAATCCGAGGTTCCGAAACAAAAGCGAAGCTAAAGCAGAAGATAGAACACATAAATACATATATTCGTAGTGTGACAGTGCGAGGAGATGGAGAAACACAAGAATACCGGATTTTTCCCCTGAAGCAAAACAAACGAATTTCTTCCTCTTTTTTTCAACTGTTATCAAAGGAACAGAATTAATTGTATTTTCTTTCCATTTTCCAAAAGTTTGTTCTGTGGTTGAGGATTAGAAATGACAGGTATAAATGAGAGTGTGTCGCATTATTCCAACACCACACTTTGCTTCTACTGTATGAATTCCAACACGCTTCATGCATCATGAACAGGAGCCTGTGGCTTAGTCCAAGTAATGTGGATTTCGTGTTCCGGAAGTTAACAATGAGATTCCACTGAATTTCTTGTCCTGATGTCTTTTTAATAACTAAACAGAGAAAAATAAGCGTATAAACATTTCATTAATATGCAATTAAAAAGGGGTAGTTTGTAACAGGAAATATATTACTAGAAACTTCATCAAATATTCTATTCTTAATTTAGAGTAAATAACCATATTTGATAATTATTAATACTGAGTCATCATTCTTTCATTCAAAGATTGTTGGAAGTTGTTGAAAATATTCATTTCAGATTTCATTCCGGGAATTGTTTTTGACGAATGACATCCTGAAACTAAGAGAATAACTATTTATCTTTACTACAATTATGGTTTTCTTTCAAGAGCATAACGTTTCTGATTTTGAGGATTTTGGTTGAAATTACATAATCTAACTATATAATGATCTATCTGCTCCTTGAGATGATCTATCTATAATCAATAGATTTATTACGAACTATAAGGCTTACATAAAAAATAAATAAGGCGAATTTTGGCTCTATATTTCAAGATATTTGCCAATGAGAGTTTCTTTTACTGACGAGATATCATACATAATTGCATTCTTTTCTTTCCTTTTTTCTTACTTTTATTAAAACTTCATTTTGATTCTTAGGCATTATTTCATTAATTGACTACCGTGTTTGATCAGGCAAACACCAGTCCCAGAGCTTGTAGCGCTATTTATAGGAACGGTATCTAACCATGCCTAGGTTCGAAACGACTGGGATAGTCTACTACTTGAGATATTGGATTCAATCAAGGTACCAGGCCATAAGATAAACGGTTTGAGGTAAGAGCCAGGTGTTGGCTGCCTGTTCGGAAATAGGAGCTTTCAGTGAAGGAATCTGATAAGGAATATAAAGATGGATTTTCGAATGGTTGATCATGCAAAGCTTATCTTGAGCTCCTGCCAAAGCACGATTTTGCAAAGCGAAAATTTGAAACCATGAAGTGAAAAATTTTCGCCTCAATCGTAATTGTATACAGTTTGCGATTTTTTGTTGCTTTGATTATGATTGTATTAGAATGAACTGAAGGCTCATCACTTTTACACCTCTAAAGGTTAATTCTTTAGAAGCAGCTATATAAGCTGAACTTCGATTGTTAGATGTACACCTAATTATGGTTAGTTTGATACATATAGTCTTAAACTGTGTTCCACATTTTCTACTAAATTGACAACATTTGAAATTAAAAGCACAATATACACGAACAGAAATAGGCATAGTAAACAAAATTATGTAAATGGTAAAATAATTTACACATCAATTACAAACCATACAAGTAACTGAATGTGATACTTATCTCAGCATTTTTTTTCGAACTGAAGCCTTTCAAACAACTAACACTTACTATTTTCAAGCCCTTGTAACTTTGTTCCTATTCATTTGAAAATAAGTCATACCACTGCCATGGTATCCATCGCTAAAGTACTTTCGATGTGCGTTATTCTGTGCATCTCCGTTGTGCTGTGTGTGGTTAGAGGCTTCTAAACTTTGGGTCTTTGTGGTACTATAACATCCTTAATTTGCAAGACTGAATAATAAAAGTGGTATTTTATGTTTTCCTTTGACATGTTGATTCAACATAATGTAATAATCGGACGTACTGCCATTTGAAAAATATAACTTTATATTGGGTTGGCAACACTGCTTATTGTGTATTCCTGTTTAATTCATGCAAAGATGTCCCATTCCTTATAGTTGCTTCGTGCAAAGTTTCTCTTTTCTCTCTCGTTTGGTCCTGCCCATATAATGTTTATCTCAGATTAATAATTCGCATATTATTATCTTCGAAACGAAGGAGGATTTTGAATAATGTCATACGCATGTGTGATGAATCAATTGATCTGGGAATAGTTCGGGGATACATTTTTGGATTTTCTGGAAAAGGTACATTTTGACATTTGAGCACGGTTGTCAGATTTTACAGAATATAAAAGGAAAGATTTACAACTTTTATTGAAAGAAAGGGAAATGTGTGATCTTCAAAATTTACACACAACAGTTGCAGGTATGTTTTCACATACTAACGTAGAGTAATTGTAATTGAAAAGAGCAGCAATTAAATTAGAAATAACTGCAACACAAAGAGCATAATACAAAAGGCATAATTAGTTTACACTAGCTTCTGTTCCTGACATAAGCATATCACGATCGGACGAAAATGTGATAATATTGACACGGTATTGACAGGTTAATTGCTAAGATGTGAAACCAAACTATTTTTAACCATTTCCGTGCGCGGCGATTTTTAACGTTTTCGTCGTCTTTCAGTTAACGAATTATAGAGCAGAGACTGTTTACCTAATTAATATGGTTAAGACTTTGTTTCTTAGGAGAAAAAATGTGACAATTTTATGGCATAAGTTTCGTTGCAATGTTACCAAAGAAGGGAACTTATGAAGGAAAATATAGAGGTGAAAATTCACAAAAAGTCCCAAACAGAATTTTAAGATTTTTCTTAACTGGCACTAGTGTTGCACATGAGTTCAAGTCATCTCAAAAAAAATTCTTTTCCATCGACAACACACAGTTAAAGCATGAAGTAGTTGACTGCCGCACAAAAACTGAAAGAAAGGTTCTCTCACATCGTACTCACGAAATATTTACAGTTTTTTGGCCTCAGAAGCAAGAATCACAAATTATGCAGGGCCTGCAGCTTCTCAAATTTATTCTTTGAAACTTTCTGTAGTGCATTGTGTCGATCAAGGACGAGGTTTTCAGATTATGGTACGTTTATTCAAATCTAAAGAATACCAGGGCACTTATAGAAGGAAAATGGGATTTTCCCGAATTTTTCATCTAAAATCTGGGATTGAAATTTTGTATAGCTGGAAAAACGGCCACTAGATAGATGCAAACAATCTTAAACTTTGATACACCAGTGATATTTCCTAGAATTATTATGTCGATATCTAAACTAAGCATGTAATAATATTATATTTCATTATACAAACACTTATCTTTTCGGTATATTCTGCTTAGTGCTCCGTCTTGCTTGTTTACCACCCTACTTCTGGAGTATGTATAGCTCCTCCCAGCATGACGAGTCCATGCAGAATCAGTCCATGCATTGCATACACAACACAAAAAGAAACTTAATTCCTCTTTCCTCTCACATGTGAACATGCCCAAGATCTAATTCTTTCGTTTTATTCACTTTTTGAGGTTTGTATTGTGCAACGATATGAGTTTCCCTTTTCATTTTAATCTGCTTTGGAGGAGTTGGCTCGGCAGGTATTCCCGACTGTGCCTTTCCAAACTTTATCAGGTCTCCTATCAATGCCTTTCTGAACACTTTATGATCCATCGACGCTTTTCTATACAAGAAACGGGCATTCACCATCAACTTATTCATAAGATGGAGGAAGATCTTGCGTATCCACTTGATAGGACTTGGTTTGATCGCTGAAGTTCATCTGATTGACAATATTAACACATAACCCTATGTTCCCATCATAATCATGGATTATAACAGGCTCGCTTACATTGCTATCGGCGTCTACGATGTTTCCAACAGCTGGTGGGTCATGTATGCTTGACAACACATTCATTTCCCGTTTATCTTTCCAATACACTGCGACAAGCTTATCACTTTGAAAGAAACCACGTCTTCAGGTTTTAGTGTCAAATCCTTGGGACAGATATGGGGAAGCATGCCTTTCCTTCTAGGATTCACTGTGCTACAGGCACGGATACCCTCTTTCTCCAAATCCTCAAACAGTGGCGATGTAAAAAAGTTGTTCATAAATAATTTATGACCTAAATTTTTAAAATGCTTCACTAGTTCGAATGGCAGGTACATTTGATTTCTTGAGGCCGCCAATCTTTTCAAGACATACTTCCATACTCCAAGTATACCGAGAAGAATAAATGACTTGGTGTATTTTCAAACCAATCTCTTATATTTCTTCGGAATATACAATTTAAATGAAACTCTTCATTTTTAAAGGCACCATGACTTCACGAATCGCAATATATTCTCGTGGTGAATATACTGCACATCATTGTTTATTGATGAGTTCAAAGAAAATCATGAATTTCCACAAGCGCTCATACGAATCATCCAACTTTGGCTCCTTTGTGTTGTTCTCAAAGTGTAGACTTCTAAGTATATTTACGGCGCGACATCGTTTTAGAAAACCTTGAAAACCATGCGAGAGAAATCCTCCGTATACCAATACTCGTGAAGTTTGTAATGAACGACATGCCCCATAGCAATGGTCACTGCAAGAAAAACACAAACCTCGTCCACTGTCGAACCAAGTGTATGTGATCTCACATGTCCAGGCGTCCTTACAATTACTGTTTCGTCTACCACCAGCTATTTATCCTCTAACATAAAAACCTCCATGAATGCTTCAGTTGGACAGCTTTTTCCCCTCCAAGTTTCCAGGCATTCCTGTAAAACAGAAAAACTTGTTATAGTAACCATTTGATCCTGTAATGGCCCAAACTTAGTTGGAACGAATCGGTGGAACGTTCTTGCCTGGACGCCTTCTCCCATTACTAGTGCTTGGTTGATCCACAACAGGGTCAGTTTCCATCTCGTCATCTCCCTCTGCTTCATCTACTTCCTCCTCCCCTCCTCAGCATCATCATCCACTATGCTTCCTCTGATCCACTTCACTCTCCGGATCTAGTAAATCTTCCATTTTATCAGGATCTTCGACATAAGACTCTTGGTGATCTCTGCCTGCGTCAAGAAATGCCTCGAAATGATCTAAGTGTTCAGGAAGACACAGCCATCAATATAACTAACGCTTCACACCACATAGTCGAGGCTCTCAGGTGAAAAGCGGATTGCATTACGTAAACACTCAAAGCACTTGTGATACACTATTGCAAAGAAAGACTTCTTTGTTGGTCATTATTGAAGAAACAGAAACAGAAGGAGAACGACCTTTAGTAAACAGTCACTAACAATAAATTTCTTATCTTCAATACTACATATAACTTCATGGCTCCACAAGGTTCAGTGTTGACTAAAGATTTTCGTCCCCCACTTTTGCAAATGCTTGTAAATTACGAACAGGCAAGAATGACTAAATGTGATAGTTGACCTGTTTCTGCTGCAAAGAAACTTAAAAATTAGAAATATTTGTTTCTTTGCACACAATTTTACATTGCCAATTCTGAAGAATATGAACTTTACAGATAATAGCCTACGAACAAATACGGCTTCTGTCATGAGTCTGATGAAGCCAATATGTTCAGTTAATTGTCAAAACTGTCACACAGTTATTATTTTAAAATGAACGTTGCTTTGTTCAGTGATTTGTTTTTCTAGTTCTAAATTTGATTCTTTCGGAACCCTCTAATCACCCAATTGTAATAATCTGTTCAGGAAGGATATATGTTTAATTTGCGTAAGTTGACTTGCGTTCATATATATAGGTACGGATTTACAAACAAATTTCGAACATTTTGATTTTTTTTAAACTAAAATAGGGAGATAATAATTTCTCTAATTGGCAACACTGATTGAGCGTTGTTCAAAATAGTCCATTAGATATCTATATGAGGGATACAACTCGTAAGTAGATCTGTATAAAACCTGAAAGTATAATAAAAAACTTCATATGGAAAAGTATGAAATATATGTAAGTTTTTCTAATATTCCTTGGTAAGGTGCTCAGGAGTTGTCCTGCTCATAACAGCTGGGGCAGAGGTAGTGTCGATCTTACTGCAACTTGAAAAACGAATCTCACTTCAGTGACTGAAAAGGTAGGAAACTCTCCTACTCATAGCAGCATGAGAAGAAGTGAGAATTTTTCCCTGCCAGTTGCGGATAGGTAGGTGAGGTTGACCAGTAAGAATCAGATTTATGTCTTCGGAGATTTTGCGGCGTCTTCTATATGCTCTTCATGGGTGGCGGTAGTTTTGATATTCCTCTTCTAGCCATGTGTTGATACCATGGTAACAAGGTGTCATCTGTGCCGGGTTATTGTATACACGTAGAGCTTGCAATCATGTGAGGGAAATATTATGTTCCCAAGGTGAGAGTAAAATAAATAATCTTGGAGATTTCTTTTGTTGAACTACATTGCCATAGGATGCGGAGAGATCCTACACTGCGGAGAGATAAGTGAACATAAGAGCACTGTTAATATACTTTAGTTCACAGGTTGTTGTAGAATCTCAATCAGAAGAATCTCTCTGATTGCTGGAATTACTTGATTGCGAAGCTTATCCTCAAAGCATATAATTCAGAAATCAAATTGTCATTAATAAAAAAGAGACCAATTATTATTGTATTATATAGCACTACCGCCCAGATATTCAATCTTTCTTGATATTGAATATGTGTTTCAAAGGACCAATGAGGTTGTTGTCAGACCAAAATCTGCAATGTCTGTTAATGTGACCGGTTAAGTGAAACGTGGTTTCATCAGAGAATATAATGCTGGTAAGAAAAAGTAGGATCATTATCGATTCGTTTCAACATATTTTCACAAAGTTCTACACGACGATCGAAGTCATGTTCAATCAGTTGGTGCATAAGATGAATTTTGTATGGATGTAATTTTATTTTCTTCAAACTACTTGTCATATTCACGTGACTAATGTCATGTTGTTCAGCAGCTTTGTGTGTGGTAAGATGAGGGTTTTCAACAAATGACTTTGCAATATCAAGCTGTTTGTCTTCAACTATCGCCGCTTTCGGTAGATCATAAATGTGATGATTCTTTACAGTTCTCGTTTCCTCGGTGCGTTCGATAGTGGATCTCGAAATGGGATTGTGTGGATCGCAAAATGCACGTCAAACATGACTCTTAATTCAGCACACGGTTTTGGTGATCATCATCTCATCAGAATAGATATCCTTTCTCGTTCGGAGAGATTGACCACGGTTACTTCTTTGCCAATCTACTTATTTAAATAAAGAGAGTGTTAGAACTTTAAATTGAGAGCTCTAATACAAACCAGTTGAAATATATGGACTTGAGTGTTCAGAGGTCTTCTGTAATAGTGGTTACTACTATCAATATTTAATCGCTTCTACTTGCTGGACCTTATTTTACTATCAACCATAGCTATTTACAGAACATGCCATAAAAGTAACGCATACGTATATCTTCTCCTTGTCAACTGTTATTTATTCATTCCACTCATTTAAAAAAAAAACACACACTTTCTCTCTCTTCTAATGAGTTATAGATCCATCTATCAACTTTACATCTTCATATTCACTTTCACTTCTCAGGTGAAATTACATGAAATTTCAAATCAAATCATAATTATACACACCCATATAACCATTAAAACAAAATGATAATGACCACTTAAACTTTAATAGATTCACATATTAACCTTACATGTCTACTTTCATTTTCACCTATCAGTTAAAATCACATGGACTATATTCAAGTCAAATCATCACCATACACATCTACATAACCATAATAATAACATGAATAACTTAATTATTTTTTGACATTGTGCCCGATTACTTAACTGAAACGTTCATGTCCCAACCAAGACTTGATGTTACCGTAATCAACTTTCATAATACCAACAATCTCACAGAAAAATCTCAGATTTTGATTAATATTTTCACAAACCTGTTGGTATTTTTATTTGTTTAAAAGTCAGCGTCAACATTACACTGTACATCTTGTTCTAGAAGTAGCTTTATATTTATGAACCCCAGGTTACGTACGATGATATTCATTTTATGCGATTTCAGTGCCACCTAGGACAACGAAAAAATACATTAAATATAAGTTACGTATTTTCGGTCCAGAATCCGAAATTGCAATAAAAATACAGGGTTTCCATTTGAAATTTTAAGTTGCTTCTTCCTCCCTCTTAGGGAAATAGGCAACTTTGTTTATGTTGCATAGATCTTTTAAAATTGTTGGACACGTATTCCGCGTTCTTTAAAATTGCAAGTGCAAGATTTTTAGTTTATTATAAACCTCAGGTGACATACGATAATATTCATCGTTTTGCGAGTTCAGTATTTTCTACGAAAATAACGAGAAAGTGCTTCAAGTAGAAGTTGTGTATTTTTGGTCGCGGAATCAGGATCTGAAATAAAAAGACAGGGTTTCTGTTTGAAATTTTAAAGTTGCCCCTCCTCCTTCCTTAAGAAGAGGGACGACTTCATTTAATGCTGGTTCAATAGAGCTTTTTAAAATATTGGAGGCGTGTTTCGCTATTTTTGAATCGCTAGTGTACTTCTCAAGATATTTTAGTGTCTCCACCTTTTTATTACATCTTGTGCATGCGAGGCGCATGCCAAAAAAGGACCGATTTTTTTAATAAACAAGAAAATAGCAGGAAAAAAGGTTACTGTGATTCATATATAAATACTTATCTCTTGGCTATTTTTCGACGTAGTAACTTTGAACCTCCAGACATTTCCGCTAGAACTAAAGTCTTGTCATTTTATTGTTGTTGAAATATTTTGATACAAACTGCCCGTTGAGGTTAAGGAAAAGAAATAAATCACTGTGAGCAAGGTCGGGGCTGTAAGGGGGATGATCGAATAGTTTCATTCAAAAATTTAAATTGTGTCAACAGTGCAAGCAGCTAGGTGTGACCGGGTATTTTCATAGATCAGAAGAATTCTACGCCGATTTTGGATGACATGTTGCAGATTATTCAATGATTGCCAAACAGCTGTTCATTATGGTTCCAAGAATTTCATAGGAATCATACCCTTTTGGTCCCAAAACACCCTTGTTATGATTTTGTGAATTGATTGTGTTTGTTTAAATTTCCTTGCTTTAGGGGAACCAGAGTGCCGCTATTCCATTCACTGTTGCTTGAACCCCTTCTTACCCTCCCACGAGACCCCCCCCAAAAAAACATGATCAGCTATCAGTCTATGCTCTTTGTGGGCATCTGTCAGCCTTTCTCGTGCTCACCTCGTACACACCTTGTGATAATCCAAGTTGTCAGTCACAATTCGATAAACTGCTTTTGCAGACACTTCTGGAAACTCTTTGATGACTTCAGTTATTGCATACCGGCGATTGGATCGCACTTTTTTGTTTCCATGTTTCACCAGATCGTTTGAACACTAGGATTTTCGCTACATTCTTGTTATGAATATTTGTACGCTCTTCTCGCAACTCTCTGCACCAATTCCATTATCATATCCAATTTACTGTAAAATCTAATTCATAAAAAATCTATCACAGAAAATTCAAAATAATGACTAAATACGTACACTCTTGGCGAACAAGTCGTGCAAGAGAAAGTAAAATCTACGGATGGTTTTAAGAATAACACTTAGCTAGACTAACATCATACAATTTATAAGGCTAAACTCGGAATTCAAAAATGCTTTTCCGTCTTAGTTTTCATATGAAGGCTAAATTTTAGGCGAAGCGAAACCATAAACAAGTAAAGTAATTAAAGAAGTATTTAACTGAAATCTTAGAAAATGTAATGAAAAATTTAAGTTTTACGTCCCACGGTTATGCCGGTTAGGCTCAAGGAGACGGTGATGATGAGAGACGAGTGAAATGGTGGAATAAAGTGGGATGAAAGGGAAAACCCACGAGCACGGTGTTTGTCCACCAGAAAGTCCACACGGCGCGAGCTGGAATCGAACCAGGGACCCCAAGCTCCGGAAGTGAACGCTCTACCGCTGAGCCACCGCGCCCCCTGAAATCTTATAGTATCAAAGTCAACCTCAGAGATAAGATATACATTTGACTAATATTTTTTTACTTTTCTGTTATTTTAATACCACTAGAAATAACATTAGATGACAATACTGGTGTGCGAAAGTTTTGGTAAATGGGCTTCAAGATGTTGACTGTTTTTTTAATTATTTCGACGTACTGGTTCTGACTCTGAACTTAAATTTCTTCTATTAGTCTACAATTTCTTGTAATAACTCCTCTCCAATTTATTTGCAAGTAGGCATTAAGGCCCAATCAATCAAATACACTAAATATTTCATTCAGTCTCGTTACTATATGCTGAATTGCGATTTCAATGCAGTTTGATTTAAAGAGGAAATACTGAAAATACTGCTTTTTCCGATATTACGTTGTATTCCGATATTACAAATAATAATTTTCTTTGTCTGGGGAAGAGGTTTCAAATCGCCCGTATGATTTCATGAAACATGAAATTAGCCATGCAGAAAAATCCCATTAAAACGTCTTATCATGGGAATGAGGGAGAATCGTTTTCTTGTCATTGCGGTTTATGTTATTCATTTGTCTCAAAATTGACCATCCATAGTGGAAATCGCAGTTTATTCTGACGAGCGTGAATAATTGTATTGTTTATTGTTATTGCTTGCATAGACTTAGTTTTAAATTGTGGATGTAGGCGTGTATGTAATTATACTGTTTACCTCTTTTATTTTCAAGCATTTATCTTTATTTACGCATACATTTTGTTTCTTTTAAAGCAAATTAGAATGTATTGTAAAATTCTTAAAGCGTGTAGTAGTGTATCAATGTGTTTATGGTAGATACTGTATGTAACTATGTATCGTAACTGTGTTAACCGTCCTAACAACTTTCGTTATATTCTGCAGAAGTTTACAATATATTCTCAACAACAAAACATAACTTCGTTCATAAGAAAACCGTATGAGCTATACTTCGGGTGCAAAAATGGCGACAAGAACAAGCCTTGGCGAAAAAGAACACGTCACATGCCATTTGTAATATCTACAGTTTGGACAGAACCAAGGAACAATTTCGTGGATTGCTACTTTTGTCTGACGAAAATTGCCGGAAAAATGATGAAAAATGGCACACAGTTCAATATCTTAATATTCAGTCAGCTATAAGTTCTATGGCACGAGTTTGGAGTTACTGGTCTTTGTTGCACGGAGTTGTGCAGCTGATGTGGAAAGTAATAATACGAATATCAAAACAGCTTTACCAGCTTCTGACAAAACAGTGAACTCAAGTTTTGCTGTCGAAACCAAACCTCGTATTGAGCTCCAGACATATACTTAAAACCTGCATCACGAAGATACTCATGTCAAAAATTATTGTCGCATGACTATAAATATGTTGCAAGAATATAATTTGATAACGAATTCGCCCGGTATTTCTTATAATGTTAATATGCGTATAACCGGAAAACGTGTATGTGGCAAACTGCATGTCAAAAGCGGAGTAAGTAAGAACAATAAAACGAAAATAAAACTTTCTTGTCCATTTTCTTTTACTCATTCTAATTTTCGTATTTATAATTTTTTCCTATGAAATTTACCACAAATATAAATTTCCCGATTATACAATATGTATCAGTATTAAAAGTACCCTGCAAAATCATTATCAAACTATATTCTTACAAGAAGACAGTTATAGATATGCGACAATCATTTTGGACATGAGTGTACATGTGTATAATTTTTCGTGAAAGACAACGTGAATTTGAGTACCTCTTCTCTTATTCTGGCTTTGTTATTTACAATAATAAAATAGCGCTATAGTACAGATCTTTGACATTCAACGCAATCCCAAAGAATGATGACTTTCCTTACATTCTTCTAAGAAAAGTCTGAAAGCAGCGTTATTGCATATTAAAAATGTCTATTTATCACTTCCAGCAGCTTACGCCAACAATTTGAAAAAATCGTACATAAGTATAAAGCTTGCATTCAATATCATAAAATATAAAAAACATTTATTGGTAGCTTATAGCTTTATTAGCACAGTTCTGCTGCTTTCTGTGTTTGTGGAATTACAGGGTTTGTAAACAGCAGTAAATAAAACATCAATGGGCCAAGGAAGAAGCTTTTAACGTTGGAGAAAATAATGTAGTAAGTGAACCACTTGTCCTGTCGGTAAAATCTACCTTGCTCCTCTACCTATACTCATACACAGCAGTTAATGTGGTACATCTCTTTATGCCAAATTCATATTAAACTTTCTATTATTTCTCTGGTTTATCATTCTAAACTAACTTGGTATATAGAAACTCCATCATGGGAAATAAGGATGGAACATACCAGAAATATTGTTTGCATATTGTAGCCTAATTACAATATCATATATCATATTAGATTATCTTTTATGCGATACTTTTATATTAGATTGTAGTACTAAACGTCGAGGGTGTCATATGGAAAAACGTGAGCTTTAAGCAAGCTTAAATTGACGAATCAGCCTTAGGTGCACACCAATTTTGAGCTACTATTATGCGGAAAGTGGTATATGTTTATTATTCATACGGCATTATATTTATAGTTAAATGAAAATAAAAGGATTAATAAAATCCTGAGAAATCGAGATTGATGATGTTATCTAAGGCTGCTTTCCCATTATATCTATCCAATCGTTTTTGACACCTCTATATAGTGTTACATATATTACATGAATCGCAAACGCTTTATATCTAGTCAGTTTAAATTTATAGCCTCAAATTGACAGAAAGCTACGGATTGTTATGCATACGAATAACGAATTACCTCGATTGTCTAGCTTCTTGACGTCCTTTGTTTTCGTTTTTTAGATGATGAAATGCAGAACCAATGTAAGAGGAAATGCCAAAGGGAAATTAGAAACGTGCTTCTGAAAAGAAAAAAAAAGACTTCGTATATGCCATTTTCTACATTACAATATCAGAGAATGATGAATAGAGTCAAAGCGTATAAAAATTTCAAAGATAAACTTATTACTAATGATATAGCATTTTCATTATCATTGTATGTTAAAGGCTACCAAATTGTCCCTATTTCTGTGACACCAGTTCCCTTTTATAAAAGTTATGGGGTGAGATTATCAACATAAACGAGAAATATTGTTCTTTTATATACATTTCTTCTTAAATCATATATAGTTTTTCATGTGCGAATTTTTCATATGTATACAAAATTCACGCTATTTTGATTCCAATGAATAAATTCAGAGGCTTATCTCGTTCTCTTTCTCTTTATTCTGTTGTTTCCGCCGGAACTTTCAGATAAAGTGCTTTCTCTTCATCATAGCAGTGGAGAAACGCGTGTCACGGACAGGCAATTCCCGTGGCTACTAACATTTTATTTTCTGTAGTGTGGAAAATTTTGACAACGTTTTTACAAGTCCCTTGTTCCCCAGATGAGTTTACTACTTTTATTCTCCCCTCTTCCTTTTCCCCTCTACTTCTACATTTTACGGAAGATTGTCCAACCAGGCAACAATTTTTTCTTTCTATTTCTGTGTTTTTTTCTTCTTACTACAAAGGCTTCCGTTCTTTCGAGCTGTAAGGGCTGTTTATGAAATCAGCAGCTCTGAAAAAGTACGGAAGACAGAAAGAGAGAGAAAGTGAAAGTTTTGGGGGGAGAGGGGACAAAGAGGAGAAAAAATATCTTGAGCAAGTGCTTTCTGCTCTGGATCACGAGCTACGTGACCGAAAATCAGGAAGAGAAAAACGAGTAAACCACAGATTTTTTTTGGGTGACATTTTAAAACTTTCTTTTTTACCATAAACATTAAATAACTATGATGTAACTGCTGTCTTAGGGAAAATGTACAGAAAATAAAGACCTAACATGGAAATAATTGCAGCATAGTTGTTTTACTTTTCTTTCTTTTTCTATTGTAAATGACGTTAAAAATTCATCGACTACGTTTAAAAATTTTGTAATACGAAATAGCTAATTCTTTATTTTTATTTTGCACTGTTCCTCCTATCTCTGTATAACTTCGTTCACATTTTAAAACTTTTCTAAGAATGTTGAAAATCATGAACTTCTAATAGTCAACCTTAATATATATCTGTCGTGAAAAGGTGTGTTTAGCTAAATTCGCATTTTAGTCTCACTCAATTCATAAATCACCAACTCCTAATGATTGACTAATAATGTGAGTTTTGTAATATAATCCAAGAAAAGATATATATACGCATAACAATTGTTGGGAGTAGACACAATTTTAAATTTTCTTTGGAAATTTACTCAGAAGAGTACTATAAGAAAGAAGAAAAAGACTCAAAATCCAAACCTACTCACTCAAAACAAGTGCACTTATATCGAAAAAGATTTCAACTTGCGGGACTAGCGGAATCTTTCATAGGTTACTATTAGATGCATATCACGTTATATAAATCAAATATTATATCTGTTTATGTTCATATTTAACATTACACTCATTTTGTTAATTTATTCACAGAGACGTAAAGTTCATTAATGTTAAAATGTGAAACTTGTCCAAATATTTTTATGAGAAACTCAAAATAATGTTCCTAAACATTAACACACTACATTTTAATAATATACTATTTGTTTCAAAATGGGACGTATAAAAATGGCGGAAGCAATGGTAGCTTTCAAGATTAGGTTCTCCAACGGAACACTCTAGGTTAATTTCTCATAGTCTTCTCTTGATAGAGCATGCGCATGAAACTGTGCGGAAATCCGGTCACTGTAATAATGTTGGCTCTCAGCAGAAGAAACTATTTTGCAATACACAAATTGGAACGAAGCGACGAAGGTGGCTACAGCTACCCGTCGAGGAATTTCGACAGTCAGAAACGACATTCGAAGCAAAGCGATTAAAAGAGAACATGTGGGATTTTCCCTATTTCTGTGATTCGATACAGACAAAGGCTAGCTTCTCGGAATGCTCTTTACACCGGTAAAATACTCTTTATAGCAGATATCTTCCAAAGTACGAGCGACGGTATGGAATCAGGAGCGTCATTTCAGATTTTTGAGGGGTAAATTGGGGCAACGTTTTCCACTAGCATAAGTTTCACGGTTTCTTTAGTATGCTCCACTATATCTATAAAATGCTACAGTAGCAATAAAAACGCTTTTTTTTAATGCTAGCCGGAGGCTAGCTACCTTTGAGAGGGCTCACACTCTTTCAAGGACGGGATATATAAGGAAAAGTAGGATGTAAGGAATAGGGAGTTGGGCTAAGGGAGAGTATTTATAACTTTATTTCATCAATAATACAAATATTGGAATATTATGATCTTTGCGATCATAATCATATTTAAGGTATGGGTGACCAACATATCAACAAGAAACATATATGAGTAAATCTAACAAATAGTGAAACAAAATAATAGTGATATTAAGTGCATGTAAAAAATTGGTGAAGTAAAGAGTAGAGTAAGTGCAATGTGAAATTGTGAATATAACTATACATTGAGAGTAGAAAATAATGAGAATGAGAGATGAAGTGAAGTGCGAACACGCCACAACACAAGATGAGAGATGGTTAGCGGAACGAATGTAGTTATCTTCTGCCTATTGGCTGCTCTGGGCTAATGTGAACAAGATGAGCCCTGTTAGTGAAGATGAGATCATTGTGCTAAAAATGATGAAAAGATATGATGAAGATGGGCATGCAAACGATAATTCTGTAAGAGAAGGCTTTCCAAATGATCTGGGGGAAGTTTATAATAATAAAGTGTAAAAAGTAGATGGAGTGGGGTAAAGTGATAACGTGGCGGGGATGGATGAAGAGCAAGATAACGCATGGTTTCAAGAAGAGGTTGATGAGTTGTGTAGCGACCAGTAATAATTTTGAGGCGAAGGGTTTCTAGATGTGAATAGAGAATGGGAAAACAGATGCGGGAGTAGAGTTCACGGGTAGGACTTGGATGCGAAATTCGGAAAGCAATGCGAAATGCATGTCGTTTTAAAATTGCCAGTTTGGAATAGTACGAAGGAGGTGCGGAAATCCAGGCGGTGAAACCATAGGTCAAAACTGGTCGAAGAAAACCCTTGTATGTATTTAGAACAGTATGAGCTTTTAGACCCCAG